>NC_134854.1:43164203-43477475 GCF_049852395.1 Peromyscus maniculatus bairdii | reverse complement strand
CAGTGAGCTAGCTCAGAACAAAAGAACTGTGCTTCCTACACAAACGGGGCATATCTAGTTCAACTCAGTATTGGAAACTGAGTAAAACAGGAGCTTCTCTTCAGTCCAATACACTGTACTGGCTGGGAACAGACGCGAATGCTATTTGCACTGTATATGGCCAGAAAAGCACAAGTGTGCTGTTCTTAGCCTGAATGAACACTTGCTGCTAGAACTTGAATCTCAACGTGATTCAACTCCGTTTTGGAAGTTTAATTGAACCCTAGTGTGCCATGCAAGAAAAACACTCTGTTTTAGAGAAAACAGCATTCTTTCACTCTGCTGTGTTTCCTATAGGGCACGTACAGTGAGCTAGCTCAGAACAAAAGAACTGTGCTTCCTACACAAACGGGGCATATCTAGTTCAACTCAGTATTGGAAACTGAGTAAAACAGGAGCTTCTCTTCAGTCCAATACACTGTACTGGCTGGGAACAGACGCGAATGCTATTTGCACTGTATATGGCCAGAACAGCACAAGTGTGCTGTTCTTAGCCTGAATGAACACTTGCTGCTAGAACTTGAATCTCAACGTGATTCAACTCCGTTTAGGAAGTTTAATTGAACCCTAGTGTGCCATGCACGAAAAACACTCTGTTTTAGAGAAAACAGCATTCTTTCACTCTACTGTGTTTCCTATAGGGCACGTACAGTGAGCTAGCCCAGAACAAAAGAACTGTGCTTCCTACACAAACGGGGCATATCTAGTTCAACTCAGTATTGGAAACTGAGTAAAACAGGAGCTTCTCTTCAGTCCAATACACTGTACTGGCTGGGAACAGACGCGAATGCTATTTGCACTGTATATGGCCAGAAAAGCACAAGTGTGCTGTTCTTAGCCTGAATGAACACTTGCTGCTAGAACTTGAATCTCAACGTGATTCAACTCCGTTTAGGAAGTTTAATTGAACCCTAGTGTGCCATGCAAGAAAAACACTCTGTTTTAGAGAAAACAGCATTCTTTCACTCTACTGTGTTTCCTATAGGGCACGTACAGTGAGCTAGCTCAGAACAAAAGAACTGTGCTTCCTACACAAACGGGGCATATCTAGTTCAACTCAGTATTGGAAACTGAGTAAAACAGGAGCTTCTCTTCAGTCCAGTACACTGTACTGGCTGGGAACAGACGTGAATGCTATTTGCACTGTATATGGCCAGAATAGCACAAGTGTGCTGTTCTTAGCCTGAATGAACACTTGCTGCTAGAACTTGAATCTCAATGTGATTCAACTCCGTTTAGGAAGTTTAATTGAACCCTAGTGTGCCATGCAAGAAAAACACTCTGTTTTAGAGAAAACAGCATTCTTTCACTCTACTGTGTTTCCTATAGGGCACGTACAGTGAGCTAGCTCAGAACAAAAGAACTGTGCTTCCTACACAAACGGGGCATATCTAGTTCAACTCAGTATTGGAAACTGAGTAAAACAGGAGCTTCTCTTCAGTCCAGTACACTGTACTGGCTGGGAACAGACGCGAATGCTATTTGCACTGTATATGGCCAGAAAAGCACAAGTGTGCTGTTCTTAGCCTGAATGAACACTTGCTGCTAGAACTTGAATCTCAACGTGATTCAACTCCGTTTAGGAAGTTTAATTGAACCCTAGTGTGCCATGCAAGAAAAACACTCTGTTTTAGAGAAAACAGCATTCTTTCACTCTACTGTGTTTCCTATAGGGCACGTACAGTGAGCTAGCTCAGAACAAAAGGACTGTGCTTCCTACACAAACGGGGCATATCTAGTTCAACTCAGTATTGGAAACTGAGTAAAACAGGAGCTTCTCTTCAGTCCAATACACTGTACTGGCTGGGAACAGACGCGAATGCTATTTGCACTGTATATGGCCAGAAAAGCCCAAGTGTGCTGTTCTTAGCCTGAATGAACACTTGCTGTTAGAACTTGAATCTCAATGTGATTCAACTCCGTTTAGGAAGTTTAATTGAACCCTAGTGTGCCATGCAAGAAAAACACTCTGTTTTAGAGAAAACAGCATTCTTTCACTCTACTGTGTTTCCTATAGGGCACGTACAGTGAGCTAGCTCAGAACAAAAGAACTGTGCTTCCTACACAAACGGGGCATATCTAGTTCAACTCAGTATTGGAAACTGAGTAAAACAGGAGCTTATCTTCAGTCCAATACACTGTACTGGCTGGGAACAGATGCGAATGCTATTTGCACTGTATATGGCCAGAAAAGCACAAGTGTGCTGTTCTTAGCCTGAATGAACACTTGCTGCTAGAACTTGAATCTCAACGTGATTCAACTCCGTTTTGGAAGTTTAATTGAACCCTAGAGTGCCATGCAAGAAAAACACTCTGTTTTAGAGAAAACAGCATTCTTTCACTCTGCTGTGTTTCCTATAGGGCACGTACAGTGAGCTAGCTCAGAACAAAAGAACTGTGCTTCCTACACAAACGGGGCATATCTAGTTCAACTCAGTATTGGAAACTGAGTAAAACAGGAGCTTCTCTTCAGTCCAATAACTGTACTGGCTGGGAACAGACGCGAATGCTATTTGCACTGTATATGGCCAGAACAGCACAAGTGTGCTGTTCTTAGCCTGAATGAACACTTGCTGCTAGAACTTGAATCTCAACGTGATTCAACTCCGTTTAGGAAGTTTAATTGAACCCTAGTGTGCCATGCAAGAAAAACACTCTGTTTTAGAGAAAACAGCATTCTTTCACTCTACTGTGTTTCCTATAGGGCACGTACAGTGAGCTAGCTCAGAACAAAAGAACTGTGCTTCCTACACAAACGGGGCATATCTAGTTCAACTCAGTATTGGAAACTGAGTAAAACAGGAGCTTATCTTCAGTCCAGTACACTGTACTGGCTGGGAACAGACGCGAATGCTATTTGCACTGTATATGGCCAGAAAAGCACAAGTGTGCTGTTCTTAGCCTGAATGAACACTTGCTGCTAGAACTTGAATCTCAACGTGATTCAACTCCGTTTAGGAAGTTTAATTGAACCCTAGTGTGCCATGCAAGAAAAACACTCTGTTTTAGAGAAAACAGCATTCTTTCACTCTGCTGTGTTTCCTATAGGGCACGTACAGTGAGCTAGCTCAGAACAAAAGAACTGTGCTTCCTACACAAACGGGGCATATCTAGTTCAACTCAGTATTGGAAACTGAGTAAAACAGGAGCTTCTCTTCAGTCCAGTACACTGTACTGGCTGGGAACAGACGCGAATGCTATTTGCACTGTATATGGCCAGAACAGCACAAGTGTGCTGTTCTTAGCCTGAATGAACACTTGCTGCTAGAACTTGAATCTCAACGTGATTCAACTCCGTTTAGGAAGTTTAATTGAACCCTAGTGTGCCATGCAAGAAAAACACTCTGTTTTAGAGAAAACAGCATTCTTTCACTCTACTGTGTTTCCTATAGGGCACGGACAGTGAGCTAGCTCAGAACAAAAGAACTGTGCTTCCTACACAAACGGGGCATATCTAGTTCAACTCAGTATTGGAAACTGAGTAAAACAGGACCTTCTCTTCAGTCCAATACACTGTACTGGCTGGGAACAGACGAGAATGCTATTTGCACTGTATATGGCCAGAAAAGCACAAGTGTGCTGTTCTTAGCCTGAATGAACACTTGCTGCTAGAACTTGAATCTCAACGTGATTCAACTCCGTTTAGGAAGTTTAATTGAACCCTAGTGTGCCATGCAAGAAAAACACTCTGTTTTAGAGAAAACAGCATTCTTTCACTCTACTGTGTTTCCTATAGGGCACGGACAGTGAGCTAGCTCAGAACAAAAGAACTGTGCTTCCTACACAAACGGGGCATATCTAGTTCAACTCAGTATTGGAAACTGAGTAAAACAGGAGCTTCTCTTCAGTCCAATACACTGTACTGGCTGGGAACAGACGCGAATGCTATTTGCACTGTATATGGCCAGAACAGCACAAGTGTGCTGTTCTTAGCCTGAATGAACACTTGCTGCTAGAACTTGAATCTCAACATGATTCAACTCCGTTTAGGAAGTTTAATTGAACCCTAGTGTGCCATGCAAGAAAAACACTCTGTTTTAGAGAAAACAGCATTCTTTCACTCTACTGTGTTTCCTATAGGGCACGTACAGTGAGCTAGCTCAGAACAAAAGAACTGTGCTTCCTACACAAACGGGGCATATCTAGTTCAACTCAGTATTGGAAACTGAGTAAAACAGGAGCTTCTCTTCAGTCCAATACACTGTACTGGCTGGGAACAGAGGCCTATGCTATTTGCACTGTATATGGCCAGAACAGCACAAGTGTGCTGTTCTTAGCCTGAATGAACACTTGCTGCTAGAACTTGAATCTCAACGTGATTCAACTCCGTTTAGGAAGTTTAATTGAACCCTAGTGTGCCATGCAAGAAAAACACTCTGTTTTAGAGAAAACAGCATTCTTTCACTCTACTGTGTTTCCTATAGGGCACGTACAGTGAGCTAGCTCAGAACAAAAGAACTGTGCTTCCTACACAAACGGGGCATATCTAGTTCAACTCAGTATTGGAAACTGAGTAAAACAGGAGCTTCTCTTCAGTCCAATACACTGTACTGGCTGGGAACAGAGGCGAATGCTATTTGCACTGTATATGGCCAGAACAGCACAAGTGTGCTGTTCTTAGCCTGAATGAACACTTGCTGCTAGAACTTGAATCTCAACGTGATTCAACTCCGTTTAGGAAGTTTAATTGAACCCTAGTGTGCCATGCAAGAAAAACACTCTGTTTTAGAGAAAACAGCATTCTTTCACTCTACTGTGTTTCCTATAGGGCACGTACAGTGAGCTAGCTCAGAACAAAAGAACTGTGCTTCCTACACAAACGGGGCATATCTAGTTCAACTCAGTATTGGAAACTGAGTAAAACAGGAGCTTCTCTTCAGTCCAATACACTGTACTGGCTGGGAACAGAGGCGAATGCTATTTGCACTGTATATGGCCAGAAAAGCACAAGTGTGCTGTTCTTAGCCTGAATGAACACTTGCTGCTAGAACTTGAATCTCAACGTGATTCAACTCCGTTTAGGAAGTTTAATTGAACCCTAGTGTGCCATGCAAGAAAAACACTCTGTTTTAGAGAAAACAGCATTCTTTCACTCTACTGTGTTTCCTATAGGGCACGTACAGTGAGCTAGCTCAGAACAAAAGAACTGTGCTTCCTACACAAACGGGGCATATCTAGTTCAACTCAGTATTGGAAACTGAGTAAAACAGGAGCTTCTCTTCAGTCCAATACACTGTACTGGCTGGGAACAGACGCGAATGCTATTTGCACTGTATATGGCCAGAAAAGCACAAGTGTGCTGTTCTTAGCCTGAATGAACACTTGCTGCTAGAACTTGAATCTCAACGTGATTCAACTCCGTTTAGGAAGTTTAATTGAACCCTAGTGTGCCATGCAAGAAAAACACTCTGTTTTAGAGAAAACAGCATTCTTTCACTCTACTGTGTTTCCTATAGGGCACGTACAGTGAGCTAGCTCAGAACAAAAGAACTGTGCTTCCTACACAAACGGGGCATATCTAGTTCAACTCAGTATTGGAAACTGAGTAAAACAGGAGCTTCTCTTCAGTCCAATACACTGTACTGGCTGGGAACAGACGCGAATGCTATTTGCACTGTATATGGCCAGAAAAGCACAAGTGTGCTGTTCTTAGCCTGAATGAACACTTGCTGCTAGAACTTGAATCTCAACGTGATTCAACTCCGTTTAGGAAGTTTAATTGAACCCTAGTGTGCCATGCAAGAAAAACACTCTGTTTTAGAGAAAACAGCATTCTTTCACTCTACTGTGTTTCCTATAGGGCACGTACAGTGAGCTAGCTCAGAACAAAAGAACTGTGCTTCCTACACAAACGGGGCATATCTAGTTCAACTCAGTATTGGAAACTGAGTAAAACAGGAGCTTCTCTTCAGTCCAATACACTGTACTGGCTGGGAACAGACGCGAATGCTATTTGCACTGTATATGGCCAGAACAGCACAAGTGTGCTGTTCTTAGCCTGAATGAACACTTGCTGCTAGAACTTGAATCTCAACGTGATTCAACTCCGTTTAGGAAGTTAAATTGAACCCTAGTGTGCCATGCAAGAAAAACACTCTGTTTTAGAGAAAACAGAATTCTTTCACTCTACTGTGTTTCCTATAGGGCACGTACAGTGAGCTAGCTCAGAACAAAAGAACTGTGCTTCCTACACAAACGGGGCATATCTAGTTCAACTCAGTATTGGAAACTGAGTAAAACAGGAGCTTCTCTTCAGTCCAGTACACTGTACTGGCTGGGAACAGACGCGAATGCTATTTGCACTGTATATGGCCAGAAAAGCACAAGTGTGCTGTTCTTAGCCTGAATGAACACTTGCTGCTAGAACTTGAATCTCAACGTGATTCAACTCCGTTTAGGAAGTTTAATTGAACCCTAGTGTGCCATGCAAGAAAAACACTCTGTTTTAGAGAAAACAGCATTCTTTCACTCTACTGTGTTTCCTATAGGGCACGTACAGTGAGCTAGCTCAGAACAAAAGAACTGTGCTTCCTACACAAACGGGGCATATCTAGTTCAACTCAGTATTGGAAACTGAGTAAAACAGGAGCTTCTCTTCAGTCCAATACACTGTACTGGCTGGGAACAGAGGCGAATGCTATTTGCACTGTATATGGCCAGAACAGCACAAGTGTGCTGTTCTTAGCCTGAATGAACACTTGCTGCTAGAACTTGAATCTCAACGTGATTCAACTCCGTTTAGGAAGTTTAATTGAACCCTAGTGTGCCATGCAAGAAAAACACTCTGTTTTAGAGAAAACAGCATTCTTTCACTCTACTGTTTCCTATAGGGCACGTACAGTGAGCTAGCTCAGAACAAAAGAACTGTGCTTCCTACACAAACGGGGCATATCTAGTTCAACTCAGTATTGGAAACTGAGTAAAACAGGAGCTTCTCTTCAGTCCAATACACTGTACTGGATGGGAACAGACGCGAATGCTATTTGCACTGTATATGGCCAGAACAGCACAAGTGTGCTGTTCTTAGCCTGAATGAACACTTGCTGCTAGAACTTGAATCTCAACGTGATTCAACTCCGTTTAGGAAGTTTAATTGAACCCTAGTGTGCCATGCAAGAAAAACACTCTGTTTTAGAGAAAACAGCATTCTTTCACTCTACTGTGTTTCCTATAGGGCACGTACAGTGAGCTAGCTCAGAACAAAAGAACTGTGCTTCCTACACAAACGGGGCATATCTAGTTCAACTCAGTATTGGAAACTGAGTAAAACAGGAGCTTCTCTTCAGTCCAATACACTGTACTGGCTGGGAACAGACGCGAATGCTATTTGCACTGTATATGGCCAGAAAAGCACAAGTGTGCTGTTCTTAGCCTGAATGAACACTTGCTGCTAGAACTTGAATCTCAACGTGATTCAACTCCGTTTAGGAAGTTTAATTGAACCCTAGTGTGCCATGCAAGAAAAACACTCTGTTTTAGAGAAAACAGCATTCTTTCACTCTGCTGTGTTTCCTACAGGGCACGTACAGTGAGCTAGCTCAGAACAAAAGAACTGTGCTTCCTACACAAACAGGGCATATCTAGTTCAACTCAGTATTGGAAACTGAGTAAAACAGGAGCTTCTCTTCAGTCCAATACACTGTACTGGCTGGGAACAGACGCGAATGCTATTTGCACTGTATATGGCCAGAAAAGCACAAGTGTGCTGTTCTTAGCCTGAATGAACACTTGCTGCTAGAACTTGAATCTCAACGTGATTCAACTCCGTTTAGGAAGTTTAATTGAACCCTAGTGTGCCATGCAAGAAAA
Organism: Peromyscus maniculatus bairdii; assembly: GCF_049852395.1. Lineage (NCBI taxonomy): Eukaryota > Metazoa > Chordata > Mammalia > Rodentia > Cricetidae > Peromyscus > Peromyscus maniculatus. The sequence continues at coordinate 43,469,627 of NC_134854.1, read as the reverse complement.
ACACTCTGTTTTAGAGAAAACAGCATTCTTTCACTCTACTGTGTTTCCTATAGGGCACGGACAGTGAGCTAGCTCAGAACAAAAGAACTGTGCTTCCTACACAAACGGGGCATATCTAGTTCAACTCAGTATTGGAAACTGAGTAAAACAGGAGCTTCTCTTCAGTCCAATACACTGTACTGGCTGGGAACAGACGCGAATGCTATTTGCACTGTATATGGCCAGAAAAGCACAAGTGTGCTGTTCTTAGCCTGAATGAACACTTGCTGCTAGAACTTGAATCTCAACGTGATTCAACTCCGTTTAGGAAGTTTAATTGAACCCTAGTGTGCCATGCAAGAAAAACACTCTGTTTTAGAGAAAACAGCATTCTTTCACTCTACTGTGTTTCCTATAGGGCACGTACAGTGAGCTAGCTCAGAACAAAAGAACTGTGCTTCCTACACAAACGGGGCATATCTAGTTCAACTCAGTATTGGAAACTGAGTAAAACAGGAGCTTCTCTTCAGTCCAATACACTGTACTGGCTGGGAACAGAGGCGAATGCTATTTGCACTGTATATGGCCAGAACAGCACAAGTGTGCTGTTCTTAGCCTGAATGAACACTTGCTGCTAGAACTTGAATCTCAACGTGATTCAACTCCGTTTAGGAAGTTTAATTGAACCCTAGTGTGCCATGCAAGAAAAACACTCTGTTTTAGAGAAAACAGCATTCTTTCACTCTGCTGTGTTTCCTATAGGGCACGTACAGTGAGCTAGCTCAGAACAAAAGAACTGTGCTTCCTACACAAAAGGGGCATAACTAGTTCAACTCAGTATTGGAAACTGAGTAAAACAGGAGCTTCTCTTCAGTCCAGTACACTGTACTGGCTGGGAACAGACGCGAATGCTATTTGCACTGTATATGGCCAGAAAAGCACAAGTGTGCTGTTCTTAGCCTGAATGAACACTTGCTGCTAGAACTTGAATCTCAACGTGATTCAACTCCGTTTAGGAAGTTTAATTGAACCCTAGTGTGCCATGCAATAAAAACACTCTGTTTTAGAGAAAACAGCATTCTTTCACTCTACTGTGTTTCCTATAGGGCACATACAGTGAGCTAGCTCAGAACAAAAGAACTGTGCTTCCTACACAAACGGGGCATATCTAGTTCAACTCAGTATTGGAAACTGAGTAAAACAGGAGCTTCTCTTCAGTCCAATACACTGTACTGGCTGGAAACAGAGGCGAATGCTATTTGCACTGTATATGGCCAGCAAAGCACAAGTGTGCTGTTCTTAGCCTGAATGAACACTTGCTGCTAGAACTTGAATCTCAATGTGATTCAACTCCGTTTAGGAAGTTTAATTGAACCCTAGTGTGCCATGCAAGAAAAACACTCTGTTTTAGAGAAAACAGCATTCTTTCACTCTGCTGTGTTTCCTATAGGGCACGTACAGTGAGCTAGCTCAGAACAAAAGAACTGTGCTTCCTACACAAACGGGGCATATCTAGTTCAACTCAGTATTGGAAACTGAGTAAAACAGGAGCTTCTCTTCAGTCCAATACACTGTACTGGCTGGGAACAGACGCGAATGCTATTTGCACTGTATATGGCCAGAAAAGCACAAGTGTGCTGTTCTTAGCCTGAATGAACACTTGCTGCTAGAACTTGAATCTCAACGTGATTCAACTCCGTTTAGGAAGTTTAATTGAACCCTAGTGTGCCATGCAAGAAAAACACTCTGTTTTAGAGAAAACAGCATTCTTTCACTCTACTGTGTTTCCTATAGGGCACGTACACTGAGCTAGCTCAGAACAAAAGAACTGTGCTTCCTACACAAACGGGGCATATCTAGTTCAACTCAGTATTGGAAACTGAGTAAAACAGGAGCTTCTCTTCAGTCCAATACACTGTACTGGCTGGGAACAGACGCGAATGCTATTTGCACTGTATATGGCCAGAAAAGAACAAGTGTGCTGTTCTTAGCCTGAATGAACACTTGCTGCTAGAACTTGAATCTCAACGTGATTCAACTCCGTTTGGGAAGTTTAATTGAACCCTAGTGTGCCATGCAAGAAAAACACTCTGTTTTAGAGAAAACAGCATTCTTTCACGCTACTGTGTTTCCTATAGGGCACGGACAGTGAGCTAGCTCAGAACAAAAGAACTGTGCTTCCTACACAAACGGGGCATATCTAGTTCAACTCAGTATTGGAAACTGAGTAAAACAGGAGCTTCTCTTCAGTCCAATACACTGTACTGGCTGGGAACAGAGGCGAATGCTATTTGCACTGTATATGGCCAGAAAAGCACAAGTGTGCTATTCTTAGCCTGAATGAACACTTGCTGCTAGAACTTGAATCTCAACGTGATTCAACTCCGTTTAGGAAGTTTAATTGATCCCTAGTGTGCCATGCAAGAAAAACACTCTGTTTTAGAGAAAACAGCATTCTTTCACTCTACTGTGTTTCCTATAGGGCACGTACAGTGAGCTAGCTCAGAACAAAAGAACTGTGCTTCCTACACAAACAGGGCATATCTAGTTCAACTCAGTATTGGAAACTGAGTAAAACAGGAGCTTCTCTTCAGTCCAATACACTGTACTGGCTGGGAACAGACGCGAATGCTATTTGCACTGTATATGGCCAGAAAAGCACAAGTGTGCTGTTCTTAGCCTGAATGAACACTTGCTGCTAGAACTTGAATCTCAACGTGATTCAAGTCCGTTTAGGAAGTTTAATTGAACCCTAGTGTGCCATGCAAGAAAAACACTCTGTTTTAGAGAAAACAGCATTCTTTCACTCTACTGTGTTTCCTATAGGGCACGGACAGTGAGCTAGCTCAGAACAAAAGAACTGTGCTTCCTACACAAACGGGGCATATCTAGTTCAACTCAGTATTGGAAACTGAGTAAAACAGGAGCTTCTCTTCAGTCCAATACACTGTACTGGCTGGGAACAGACGCGAATGCTATTTGCACTGTATATGGCCAGAAGAGCACAAGTGTGCTGTTCTTAGCCTGAATGAACACTTGCTGCTAGAACTTGAATCTCAACGTGATTCAACTCCGTTTAGGAAGTTTAATTGAACCCTAGTGTGCCATGCAAGAAAAACACTCTGTTTTTGAAAAAACAGCATTCTTTCACTCTACTGTGTTTGCTATAGGGCACGTACAGTGAGCTAGCTCAGAACAAAAGAACTGTGCTTCCTACACAAACGGGGCATATCTAGTTCAACTCAGTATTGGAAACTGAGTAAAACAGGAGCTTCGCTTCAGTCCAATACACTGTACTGGCTGGGAACAGACGCGAATGCTATTTGCACTGTATATGGCCAGAAAAGAACAAGTGTGCTGTTCTTAGCCTGAATGAACACTTGCTGCTAGAACTTGAATCTCAACGTGATTCAACTCCGTTTAGGAAGTTTAATTGAACCCTAGTGTGCCATGCAAGAAAAACACTCTGTTTTAGAGAAAACAGCATTCTTTCACTCTGCTGTGTTTCCTATAGGGCACGTACAGTGAGCTAGCTCAGAACAAAAGAACTGTGCTTCCTACACAAACGGGGCATAACTAGTTCAACTCAGTATTGGAAACTGAGTAAAACAGGAGCTTCTCTTCAGTCCAGTACACTGTACTGGCTGGGAACAGACGCGAATGCTATTTGCACTGTATATGGCCAGAAAAGCACAAGTGTGCTGTTCTTAGCCTGAATGAACACTTGCTGCTAGAACTTGAATCTCAACGTGATTCAACTCCGTTTAGGAAGTTTAATTGAACCCTAGTGTGCCATGCAAGAAAAACACTCTGTTTTAGAGAAAACAGCATTCTTTCACTCTACTGTGTTTCCTATAGGGCACGTACAGTGAGCTAGCTCAGAACAAAAGAACTGTGCTTCCTACACAAACGGGGCATATCTAGTTCAACTCAGTATTGGAAACTGAGTAAAACAGGAGCTTCTCTTCAGTCCAATACACTGTACTGGCTGGAAACAGAGGCGAATGCTATTTGCACTGTATATGGCCAGCAAAGCACAAGTGTGCTGTTCTTAGCCTGAATGAACACTTGCTGCTAGAACTTGAATCTCAACGTGATTCAACTCCGTTTAGGAAGTTTAATTGAACCCTAGTGTGCCATGCAAGAAAAACACTCTGTTTTAGAGAAAACAGCATTCTTTCACTCTACTGTGTTTCCTATAGGGCACGGACAGTGAGCTAGCTCAGAACAAAAGAACTGTGCTTCCTACACAAACGGGGCATATCTAGTTCAACTCAGTATTGGAAACTGAGTAAAACAGGAGCTTCTCTTCAGTCCAATACACTGTACTGGCTGGGAACAGACGCGAATGCTATTTGCACTGTATATGGCCAGAAGAGCACAAGTGTGCTGTTCTTAGCCTGAATGAACACTTGCTGCTAGAACTTGAATCTCAACGTGATTCAACTCCGTTTAGGAAGTTTAATTGAACCCTAGTGTGCCATGCAAGAAAAACACTCTGTTTTTGAAAAAACAGCATTCTTTCACTCTACTGTGTTTGCTATAGGGCTCGTACAGTGAGCTAGCTCAGAACAAAAGAACTGTGCTTCCTACACAAACGGGGCATATCTAGTTCAACTCAGTATTGGAAACTGAGTAAAACAGGAGCTTCTCTTCAGTCCAATACACTGTACTGGCTGGGAACAGACGCGAATGCTATTTGCACTGTATATGGCCAGAAAAGAACAAGTGTGCTGTTCTTAGCCTGAATGAACACTTGCTGCTAGAACTTGAATCTCAACGTGATTCAACTCCGTTTAGGAAGTTTAATTGAACCCTAGTGTGCCATGCAAGAAAAACACTCTGTTTTAGAGAAAACAGCATTCTTTCACTCTACTGTGTTTGCTATAGGGCATGTACAGTGAGCTAGCTCAGAACAAAAGAACTGTGCTTCCTACACAAACGGGGCATATCTAGTTCAACTCAGTATTGGAAACTGAGTAAAACAGGAGCTTCTCTTCAGTCCAATACACTGTACTGGCTGGGAACAGACGCGAATGCTATTTGCACTGTATATGGCCAGAACAGCACAAGTGTGCTGTTCTTAGCCTGAGTGAACACTTGCTGCTAGAACTTGAATCTCAACGTGATTCAACTCCGTTTAGGAAGTTTAATTGAACCCTAGTGTGCCATGCAAGAAAAACACTCTGTTTTAGAGAAAACAGCATTCTTTCACTCTACTGTGTTTCCTATAGGGCACGTACAGTGAGCTAGCTCAGAACAAAAGAACTGTGCTTCCTACACAAACGGGGCATATCTAGTTCAACTCAGTATTGGAAACTGAGTAAAACAGGAGCTTCTCTTCAATCCAATACACTGTACTGGCTGGAAACAGAGGCGAATGCTATTTGCACTGTATATGGCCAGAAAAGCACAAGTGTTCTGTTCTTAGCCTGAATGAACACTTGCTGCTAGAACTTGAATCTCAACGTGATTCAACTCCGTTTAGGAAGTTTCATTGAACCCTAGTGTGCCATGCAAGAAAAACACTCTGTTTTAGAGAAAACAGCATTCTTTCACTCAGCTGTGTTTCCTATAGGGCACGTACAGTGAGCTAGCTCAGAACAAAAGAACTGTGCTTCCTACACAAACGGGGCATATCTAGTTCAACTCAGTATTGGAAACTGAGTAAAACAGGAGCTTCTCTTCAGTCCAATACACTGTACTGGCTTGGAACAGACGCGAATGCTATTTGCACTGTATATGGCCAGAAAAGCACAAGTGTGCTATTCTTAGCCTGAATGAACACTTGCTGCTAGAACTTGAATCTCAACGTGATTCAAGTCCGTTTAGGAAGTTTAATTGAACCCTAGTGTGCCATGCAAGAAAAACACTCTGTTTTAGAGAAAACAGCATTCTTTCACTCTACTGTGTTTCCTATAGGGCACGTACAGTGAGCTAGCTCAGAACAAAAGAACTGTGCTTCCTACACAAACGGGGCATATCTAGTTCAACTCAGTATTGGAAACTGAGTAAAACAGGAGCTTCTCTTCAGTCCAATACACTGTACTGGCTGGGAACAGACGCGAATGCTATTTGCACTGTATATGGCCAGAAGAGCACAAGTGTGCTGTTCTTAGCCTGAATGAACACTTGCTGCTAGAACTTGAATCTCAACGTGATTCAACTCCGTTTAGGAAGTTTAATTGAACCCTAGTGTGCCATGCAAGAAAAACACTCTGTTTTTGAAAAAACAGCATTCTTACACTCTACTGTGTTTGCTATAGGGCACATACAGTGAGCTAGCTCAGAACAAATGAACTGTGCTTCCTACACAAACAGGGCATATCTAGTTCAACTCAGTATTGGAAACTGAGTAAAACAGGAGCTTCTCTTCAGTCCAATACACTGTACTGGCTGGGAACAGACGCGAATGCTATTTGCACTGTATATGGCCAGAACAGCACAAGTGTGCTGTTCTTAGCCTGAATGAACACTTGCTGCTAGAACTTGAATCTCAACGTGATTCAACTCCGTTTAGGAAGTTTAATTGAACCCTAGTGTGCCATGCAAGAAAAACACTCTGTTTTAGAGAAAACAGCATTCTTTCACTCTACTGTGTTTCCTATAGGGCACGGACAGTGAGCTAGCTCAGAACAAAAGAACTGTGCTTCCTACACAAACGGGGCATATCTAGTTCAACTCAGTATTGGAAACTGAGTAAAACAGGAGCTTCTCTTCAGTCCAATACACTGTACTGGCTGGGAACAGACGCGAATGCTATTAGCACTGTATATGGCCAGAAAAGCACAAGTGTGCTGTTCTTAGCCTGAATGAACACTTGCTGCTAGAACTTGAATCTCAACGTGATTCAACTCCGTTTAGGAAGTTTAATTGAACCCTAGTGTGCCATGCAAGAAAAACACTCTGTTTTAGAGAAAACAGCATTCTTTCACTCTGCTGTGTTTCCTATAGGGCACGTACAGTGAGCTAGCTCAGAACAAAAGAACTGTGCTTCCTACACAAACGGGGCATATCTAGTTCAACTCAGTATTGGAAACTGAGTAAAACAGGAGCTTCTCTTCAGTCCAATACACTGTACTGGCTGGGAACAGACGCGAATGCTATTTGCACTGTATATGGCCAGAAGAGCACAAGTGTGCTGTTCTTAGCCTGAATGAACACTTGCTGCTAGAACTTGAATCTCAACGTGATTCAACTCCGTTTAGGAAGTTTAATTGAACCCTAGTGTGCCATGCAAGAAAAACACTCTGTTTTAGAGAAAACAGCATTCTTTCACTCTACTGTGTTTCCTATAGGGCACGGACAGTGAGCTACCTCAGAACAAAAGAACTGTGCTTCCTACACAAACGGGGCATATCTAGTTCAACTCAGTATTGGAAACTGAGTAAAACAGGAGCTTCTCTTCAGTCCAATACACTGTACTGGTTGGGAACAGACGCAAATGCTATTTGCACTGTATATGGCCAGAAAAGCACAAGTGTGCTGTTCTTAGCCTGAATGAACACTTGCTGCTAGAACTTGAATCTCAACGTGATTCAACTCCGTTTAGGAAGTTTAATTGAACCCTAGTGTGCCATGCAAGAAAAACACTCTGTTTTAGAGAAAACAGCATTCTTTCACTCTACTGTGTTTCCTATAGGGCACGTACAGTGAGCTAGCTCAGAACAAAAGAACTGTGCTTCCTACACAAACGGGGCATATCTAGTTCAACTCAGTATTGGAAACTGAGTAAAACAGGAGCTTCTCTTCAGTCCAATACACTGTACTGGCTGGGAACAGACGCGAATGCTATTAGCACTGTATATGGCCAGAAAAGCACAAGTGTGCTGTTCTTAGCCTGAATGAACACTTGCTGCTAGAACTTGAATCTCAACGTGATTCAACTCCGTTTAGGAAGTTTAATTGAACCCTAGTGTGCCATGCAAGAAAAACACTCTGTTTTAGAGAAAACAGCATTCTTTCACTCTGCTGTGTTTCCTATAGGGCACGTACAGTGAGCTAGCTCAGAACAAAAGAACTGTGCTTCCTACACAAACGGGGCATATCTAGTTCAACTCAGTATTGGAAACTGAGTAAAACAGGAGCTTCTCTTCAGTCCAATACACTGTACTGGCTGGGAACAGACGCGAATGCTATTTGCACTGTATATGGCCAGAAGAGCACAAGTGTGCTGTTCTTAGCCTGAATGAACACTTGCTGCTAGAACTTGAATCTCAACGTGATTCAACTCCGTTTAGGAAGTTTAATTGAACCCTAGTGTGCCATGCAAGAAAAACACTCTGTTTTAGAGAAAACAGCATTCTTTCACTCTACTGTGTTTCCTATAGGGCACGGACAGTGAGCTACCTCAGAACAAAAGAACTGTGCTTCCTACACAAACGGGGCATATCTAGTTCAACTCAGTATTGGAAACTGAGTAAAACAGGAGCTTCTCTTCAGTCCAATACACTGTACTGGCTGGGAACAGACGCGAATGCTATTTGCACTGTATATGGCCAGAAAAGCACAAGTGTGCTGTTCTTAGCCTGAATGAACACTTGCTGCTAGAACTTGAATCTCACGTGATTCAACTCCGTTTAGGAAGTTTAATTGAACCCTAGTGTGCCATGCAAGAAAAACACTCTGTTTTAGAGAAAACAGCATTCTTTCACTCTGCTGTGTTTCCTATAGGGCACGTACAGTGAGCTAGCTCAGAACAAAAGAACTGTGCTTCCTACACAAACAGGGCATATCTAGTTCAACTCAGTATTGGAAACTGAGTAAAACAGGAGCTTCTCTTCAGTCCAATACACTGTACTGGCTGGGAACAGACGCGAATGCTATTTGCACTGTATATGGCCAGAACAGCACAAGTGTGCTGTTCTTAGCCTGAGTGAACACTTGCTGCTAGAACTTGAATCTCAACGTGATTCAACTCCGTTTAGGAAGTTTCATTGAACCCTAGTGTGCCATGCAAGAAAAACACTCTGTTTTAGAGAAAACAGCATTCTTTCACTCTACTGTGTTTCCTATAGGGCACGTACAGTGAGCTAGCTCAGAACAAAAGAACTGTGCTTCCTACACAAACGGGGCATATCTAGTTCAACTCAGTATTGGAAACTGAGTAAAACAGGAGCTTCTCTTCAGTCCAATACACTGTACTGGCTGGGAACAGACGCGAATGCTATTTGCACTGTATATGGCCAGAAAAGCACAAGTGTTCTGTTCTTAGCCTGAATGAACACTTGCTGCTAGAACTTGAATCTCAACGTGATTCAACTCCGTTTAGGAAGTTTAATTGAACCCTAGTGTGCCATGCAAGAAAAACACTCTGTTTTAGAGAAAACAGCATTCTTTCACTCTGCTGTGTTTCCTATAGGGCACGTACAGTGAGCTAGCTCAGAACAAAAGAACTGTGCTTCCTACAAAAACGGGGCATATCTAGTTCAACTCAGTATTGGAAACTGAGTAAAACAGGAGCTTCTCTTCAGTCCAATACACTGTACTGGCTGGGAACAGAGGCGAATGCTATTTGCACTGTATATGGCCAGAAAAGCACAAGTGTGCTGTTCTTAGCCTGAATGAACACTTGCTGCTAGAACTTGAATCTCAACGTGATTCAACTCCGTTTAGGAAGTTTAATTGAACCCTAGTGTGCCATGCAAGAAAAACACTCTGTTTTAGAGAAAACAGCATTCTTTCACTCAGCTGTGTTTCCTATAGGGCACGTACAGTGAGCTAGCTCAGAACAAAAGAACTGTGCTTCCTACACAAACGGGGCATATCTAGTTCAACTCAGTATTGGAAACTGAGTAAAACAGGAGCTTCTCTTCAGTCCAATACACTGTACTGGCTTGGAACAGACGCGAATGCTATTTGCACTGTATATGGCCAGAAAAGCACAAGTGTGCTATTCTTAGCCTGAATGAACACTTGCTGCTAGAACTTGAATCTCAACGTGATTCAACTCCGTTTAGGAAGTTTAATTGAACCCTAGTGTGCCATGCAAGAAAAACACTCTGTTTTAGAGAAAACAGCATTCTTTCACTCTACTGTGTTTCCTATAGGGCACGTACAGTGAGCTAGCTCAGAACAAAAGAACTGTGCTTCCTACACAAACGGGGCATATCTAGTTCAACTCAGTATTGGAAACTGAGTAAAACAGGAGCTTCTCTTCAGTCCAGTACACTGTACTGGCTGGGAACAGACGTGAATGCTATTTGCACTGTATATGGCCAGAATAGCACAAGTGTGCTGTTCTTAGCCTGAATGAACACTTGCTGCTAGAACTTGAATCTCAATGTGATTCAACTCCATTTAGGAAGTTTAATTGAACCCTAGTGTGCCATGCAAGAAAAACACTCTGTTTTAGAAAAAACAGCATTCTTTCACTCTACTGTGTTTCCTATAGGGCACATACAGTGAGCTAGCTCAGAACAAAAGAACTGTGCTTCCTACACAAACGGGGCATATCTAGTTCAACTCAGTATTGGAAACTGAGTAAAACAGGAGCTTCTCTTCAGTCCAATACACTGTACTGGCTGGGAACAGACGCGAATGCTATTTGCACTGTATATGGCCAGAAAAGCACAAGTGTGCTGTTCTTAGCCTGAATGAACACTTGCTGCTAGAACTTGAATCTCAACGTGATTCAACTCCGTTTAGGAAGTTTAATTGAACCCTAGTGTGCCATGCAAGAAAAACACTCTGTTTTAGAGAAAACAGCATTCTTTCACTCTACTGTGTTTCCTATAGGGCACGTACAGTGAGCTAGCTCAGAACAAAAGAACTGTGCTTCCTACACAAACGGGGCATATCTAGTTCAACTCAGTATTGGAAACTGAGTAAAACAGGAGCTTCTCTTCAGTCCAATACACTGTACTGGCTGGGAACAGACGCGAATGCTATTTGCACTGTATATGGCCAGAAAAGCACAAGTGTGCTGTTCTTAGCATGAATGAACACTTGCTGCTAGAACTTGAATCTCAACGTGATTCAACTCCGTTTAGGAAGTTTAATTGAACCCTAGTGTGCCATGCAAGAAAAACACTCTGTTTTAGAGAAAACAGCATTCTTTCACTCTACTGTGTTTCCTATAGGGCACGTACAGTGAGCTAGCTCAGAACAAAAGAACTGTGCTTCCTACACAAACGGGGCATATCTAGTTCAACTCAGTATTGGAAACTGAGTAAAACAGGAGCTTCTCTTCAGTCCAATACACTGTACTGGCTGGGAACCGCCGCGAATGCTATTTGCACTGTATATGGCCAGAAAAGCACAAGTGTGCTGTTCTTAGCATGAATGAACACTTGCTGCTAGAACTTGAATCTCAACGTGATTCAACTCTGTTTAGGAAGTTTAATTGAACCCTAGTGTGCCATGCAAGAAAAACACTCTGTTTTAGAGAAAACAGCATTCTTTCACTCTACTGTGTTTCCTATAGGGCACGTACAGTGAGCTAGCTCAGAACAAAAGAACTGTGCTTCCTACACAAACGGGGCATATCTAGTTCAACTCAGTATTGGAAACTGAGTAAAACAGGAGCTTCTCTTCAGTCCAATACACTGTACTGGCTGGGAACAGACGCGAATGCTATTTGCACTGTATATGGCCAGAAAAGCACAAGTGTGCTGTTCTTAGCCTGAATGAACACTTGCTGCTAGAACTTGAATCTCAACGTGATTCAACTCCGTTTAGGAAGTTTAATTGAACCCTAGTGTGCCATGCAAGAAAAACACTCTGTTTTAGAGAAAACAGCATTCTTTCACTCTACTGTGTTTCCTATAGGGCACGTACAGTGAGCTAGCTCAGAACAAAAGAACTGTGCTTCCTACACAAACGGGGCATATCTAGTTCAACTCAGTATTGGAAACTGAGTAAAACAGGAGCTTCTCTTCAGTCCAATACACTGTACTGGCTGGGAACAGACGCGAATGCTATTTGCACTGTATATGGCCAGAAAAGCACAAGTGTGCTGTTCTTAGCCTGAATGAACACTTGCTGCTAGAACTTGAATCTCAACGTGATTCAACTCTGTTTAGGAAGTTTAATTGAACCCTAGTGTGCCATGCAAGAAAAACACTCTGTTTTAGAGAAAACAGCATTCTTTCACTCTACTGTGTTTCCTATAGGGCACGTACAGTGAGCTAGCTCAGAACAAAAGAACTGTGCTTCCTACACAAACGGGGCATATCTAGTTCAACTCAGTATTGGAAACTGAGTAAAACAGGAGCTTCTCTTCAGTCCAATACACTGTACTGGCTGGGAACAGACGCGAATGCTATTTGCACTGTATATGGCCAGAAAAGCACAAGTGTGCTGTTCTTAGCCTGAATGAACACTTGCTGCTAGAACTTGAATCTCAACGTGATTCAACTCCGTTTAGGAAGTTTAATTGAACCCTAGTGTGCCATGCAAGAAAAACACTCTGTTTTAGAGAAAACAGCATTCTTTCACTCTACTGTGTTTCCTATAGGGCACGTACAGTGAGCTAGCTCAGAACAAAAGAACTGTGCTTCCTACACAAACGGGGCATATCTAGTTCAACTCAGTATTAGAAAATGAGTAAAACAGGAGCTTCTCTTCAGTCCAATACACTGTACTGGCTGGGGACAGACGCGAATGCTATTTGCACTGTATATGGCCAGAACAGCACAAGTGTGCTGTTCTTAGCCTGAATGAACACTTGCTGCTAGAACTTGAATCTCAACGTAATTCAACTCCGTTTAGGAAGTTTAATTGAACCCTAGTGTGCCATGCAAGAAAAACACTCTGTTTTAGAGAAAACAGCATTCTTTCACTCTACTGTGTTTCCTATAGGGCACGTACAGTGAGCTAGCTCAGAACAAAAGAACTGTGCTTCCTACACAAACGGGGCATATCTAGTTCAACTCAGTATTGGAAACTGAGTAAAACAGGAGCTTCTCTTCAGTCCAATACACTGTACTGGCTGGGAACAGACGCGAATGCTATTTGCACTGTATATGGCCAGAAAAGCACAAGTGTGCTGTTCTTAGCCTGAATGAACACTTGCTGCTAGAACTTGAATCTCAACGTGATTCAACTCCGTTTAGGAAGTTTAATTGAACCCTAGTGTGCCATGCAAGAAAAACACTCTGTTTTAGAGAAAACAGCATTCTTTCACTCTACTGTGTTTCCTATAGGGCACGGACAGTGAGCTAGCTCAGAACAAAAGAACTGTGCTTCCTACACAAACGGGGCATATCTAGTTCAACTCAGTATTGGAAACTGAGTAAAACAGGAGCTTCTCTTCAGTCCAATACACTGTACTGGCTGGGAACAGACGCGAATGCTATTTGCACTGTATATGGCCAGAAAAGCACAAGTGTGCTGTTCTTAGCCTGAATGAACACTTGCTGCTAGAACTTGAATCTCAACGTGATTCAACTCCGTTTAGGAAGTTTAATTGAACCCTAGTGTGCCATGCAAGAAAAACACTCTGTTTTAGAGAAAACAGCATTCTTTCACTCTGCTGTGTTTCCTATAGGGCACGTACAGTGAGTTAGCTCAGAACAAAAGAACTGTGCTTCCTACACAAACGGGGCATATCTAGTTCAACTCCGTATTGGAAACTGAGTAAAACAGGAGCTTCTCTTCAGTCCAATACACTGTACTGGCTGGGAACAGACGTGAATGCTATTTGCACTGTATATGGCCAGAACAGCACAAGTGTGCTGTTCTTAGCCTGAATGAACACTTGCTGCTAGAACTTGAATCTCAACGTGATTCAACTCCGTTTAGGAAGTTTAATTGAACCCTAGTGTGCCATGCAAGAAAAACACTCTGTTTTAGAGAAAACAGCATTCTTTCACTCTACTGTGTTTTCTATAGGGCACGTACAGTGAGCTAGCTCAGAACAAAATAACTGTGCTTCCTACACAAACGGGGCATATCTAGTTCAACTCAGTATTGGAAACTGAGTAAAACAGGAGCTTCTCTTCAGTCCAATACACTGTACTGGCTGGGAACAGACGCGAATGCTATTTGCACTGTATATGGCCAGAAAAGCCCAAGTGTGCTGTTCTTAGCCTGAATGAACACTTGCTGCTAGAACTTGAATCTCAACGTGATTCAACTCCGTTTAGGAAGTTTAATTGAACCCTAGTGTGCCATGCAAGAAAAACACTCTGTTTTAGAGAAAACAGCATTCTTTCACTCTACTGTGTTTCCTATAGGGCACGTACAGTGAGCTAGCTCAGAACAAAAGAACTGTGCTTCCTACACAAACGGGGCATATCTAGTTCAACTCAGTATTGGAAACTGAGTAAAACAGGAGCTTCTCTTCAGTCCAGTACACTGTACTGGCTGGGAACAGACGCGAATGCTATTTGCACTGTATATGGCCAGAAAAGCACAAGTGTGCTGTTCTTAGCCTGAATGAACACTTGGTGCTAGAACTTGAATCTCAGCGTGATTCAACTCCGTTTAGGAAGTTTAATTGAACCCTAGTGTGCCATGCAAGAAAAACACTCTGTTTTAGAGAAAACAGCATTCTTTCACTCTACTGTGTTTCCTATAGGGCACGTACAGTGAGCTAGCTCAGAACAAAAGAACTGTGCTTCCTACACAAACGGGGCATATCTAGTTCAACTCAGTATTGGAAACTGAGTAAAACAGGAGCTTCTCTTCAGTCCAGTACACTGTACTGGCTGGGAACAGACGCGAATGCTATTTGCACTGTATATGGCCAGAAAAGCACAAGTGTGCTGTTCTTAGCCTGAATGAACACTTGCTGCTAGAACTTGAATCTCAACGTGATTCAACTCCGTTTAGGAAGTTTAATTGAACCCTAGTGTGCCATGCAAGAAAAACACTCTGTTTTAGAGAAAACAGCATTCTTTCACTCTACTGTGTTTCCTATAGGGCACGTACAGTGAGCTAGCTCAGAACAAAAGGACTGTGCTTCCTACACAAACGGGGCATATCTAGTTCAACTCAGTATTGGAAACTGAGTAAAACAGGAGCTTCTCTTCAGTCCAATACACTGTACTGGCTGGGAACAGACGCGAATGCTATTTGCACTGTATATGGCCAGAAAAGCCCAAGTGTGCTGTTCTTAGCCTGAATGAACACTTGCTGTTAGAACTTGAATCTCAACGTGATTCAACTCCGTTTAGAAAGTTTAATTGAACCCTAGTGTGCCATGCAAGAAAAACACTCTGTTTTAGAGAAAACAGCATTCTTTCACTCTACAGTGTTTCCTATAGGGCACGTACAGTGAGCTAGCTCAGAACAAAAGAACTGTGCTTCCTACACAAACGGGGCATATCTAGTTCAACTCAGTATTGGAAACTGAGTAAAACAGGAGCTTCTCTTCAGTCCAATACACTGTACTGGCTGGGAACAGACGCGAATGCTATTTGCACTGTATATGGCCAGAAAAGCACAAGTGTGCTGTTCTTGGCCTGAATGAACACTTGCTGCTAGAACTTGAATCTCAACGTGATTCAACTCCGTTTAGGAAGTTTAATTGAACCCTAGTGTGCCATGCAAGAAAAACACTCTGTTTTAGAGAAAACAGCATTCTTTCACTCTGCTGTGTTTCCTATAGGGCACGTACAGTGAGCTAGCTCAGAACAAAAGAACTGTGCTTCCTACACAAACGGGGCATATCTAGTTCAACTCAGTATTGGAAACTGAGTAAAACAGGAGCTTCTCTTCAGTCCAATACACTGTACTGGCTGGGAACAGACGCGAATGCTATTTGCACTGTATATGGCCAGAACAGCACAAGTGTGCTGTTCTTAGCCTGAATGAACACTTGCTGCTAGAACTTGAATCTCAACGTGATTCAACTCCGTTTAGGAAGTTTAATTGAACCCTAGTGTGCCATGCAAGAAAAACACTCTGTTTTAGAGAAAACAGCATTCTTTCACTCTGCTGTGTTTCCTATAGGGCACATACAGTGAGCTGGCTCAGAACAAAAGAACTGTGCTTCCTACACAAACGGGGCATATCTAGTTCAACTCAGTATTGGAAACTGAGTAAAACAGGAGCTTCTCTTCAGTCCAATACACTGTACTGGCTGGGAACAGACGCGAATGCTATTTGCACTGTATATGGCCAGAAAAGCACAAGTGTGCTGTTCTTAGCCTGAATGAACACTTGCTGCTAGAACTTGAATCTCAACGTGATTCAACTCCGTTTAGGAAGTTTAATTGAACCCTAGTGTGCCATGCAAGAAAAACACTCTGTTTTAGAGAAAACAGCATTCTTTCACTCTACTGTGTTTCCTATAGGGCACGTACAGTGAGCTAGCTCAGAACAAAAGAACTGTGCTTCCTACACAAACGGGGCATATCTAGTTCAACTCAGTATTGGAAACTGAGTAAAACAGGAGCTTCTCTTCAGTCCAGTACACTGTACTGGCTGGGAACAGACGCGAATGCTATTTGCACTGTATATGGCCAGAACAGCACAAGTGTGCTGTTCTTAGCCTGAATGAACACTTGCTGCTAGAACTTGAATCTCAACGTGATTCAACTCCGTTTAGAAGTTTAATTGAACCCTAGTGTGCCATGCAAGAAAAACACTCTGTTTTAGAGAAAACAGCATTCTTTCACTCTGCTGTGTTTCCTATAGGGCACGTACAGTGAGCTAGCTCAGAACAAAAGAACTGTGCTTCCTACACAAACGGGGCATATCTAGTTCAACTCAGTATTGGAAACTGAGTAAAACAGGAGCTTCTCTTCAGTCCAATACACTGTACTGGCTGGGAACAGACGCGAATGCTATTTGCACTGTATATGGCCAGAAAAGCACAAGTGTGCTGTTCTTAGCCTGAATGAACACTTGCTGCTAGAACTTGAATCTCAACGTGATTCAACTCCGTTTAGGAAGTTTAATTGAACCCTAGTGTGCCATGCAAGAAAAACACTCTGTTTTAGAGAAAACAGCATTCTTTCACTCTACTGTGTTTCCTATAGGGCACGTACAGTGAGCTAGCTCAGAACAAAAGAACTGTGCTTCCTACACAAACGGGGCATATCTAGTTCAACTCAGTATTGGAAACTGAGTAAAACAGGAGCTTCTCTTCAGACCAATCCACTGTACTGGCTGGGAACAGAGGCGAATGCTATTTGCACTGTATATGGCCAGAACAGCACAAGTGTGCTGTTCTTAGCCTGAATGAACACTTGCTGCCAGAACTTGAATCTCAACGTGATTCAACTCCGTTTAGGAAGTTTAATTGAACCCTAGTGTGCCATGCAAGAAAAACACTCTGTTTTAGAGAAAACAGCATTCTTTCACTCTACTGTGTTTCCTATAGGGCACGTACAGTGAGCTAGCTCAGAACAAAAGAACTGTGCTTCCTACACAAACGGGGCATATCTAGTTCAACTCAGTATTGGTAACTGAGTAAAACAGGAGCTTCTTTTCAGTCCAGTACACTGTACTGGCTGGGAACAGACGCGAATGCTATTTGCACTGTATATGGCCAGAAAAGCACAAGTGTGCTGTTCTTAGCCTGAATGAACACTTGCTGCTAGAACTTGAATCTCAATGTGATTCAACTCCGTTTAGGAAGTTTAATTGAACCCTAGTGTGCCATGCAAGAAAAACACTCTGTTTTAGAGAAAACAGCATTCTTTCACTCTACTGTGTTTCCTATAGGGCACGTACAGTGAGCTAGCTCAGAACAAAAGAACTGTGCTTCCTACACAAACGGGGCATATCTAGTTCAACTCAGTATTGGAAACTGAGTAAAACAGGAGCTTCTCTTCAGTCCAGTACACTGTACTGGCTGGGAACAGACGCGAATGCTATTTGCACTGTATATGGCCAGAAAAGCACAAGTGTGCTGTTCTTAGCCTGAATGAACACTTGCTGCTAGAACTTGAATCTCAACGTGATTCAACTCCGTTTAGGAAGTTTAATTGAACCCTAGTGTGCCATGCAAGAAAAACACTCTGTTTTAGAGAAAACAGCATTCTTTCACTCTGCAATGTTTCTTATAGGGCACGTACAGTGAGCTAGCTCAGAACAAAAGAACTGTGCTTCTTACACAAACGGGGCATATCTAGTTCAACTCAGTATTGGAAACTGAGTAAAACAGGAGCTTCTCTTCAGTCCAGTACACTGTACTGGCTGGGAACAGACGCGAATGCTATTTGCACTGTATATGGCCAGAAAAGCACAAGTGTGCTGTTCTTAGCCTGAATGAACACTTGCTGCTAGAACTTGAATCTCAACGTGATTCAAATCCGTTTAGGAAGTTTAATTGAACCCTAGTGTGCCATGCAAGAAAAACACTCTGTTTTAGAGAAAACAGCATTCTTTCACTCTGCTGTGTTTCCTATAGGGCACGTACAGTGAGCTAGCTCAGAACAAAAGAACTGTGCTTCCTACACAAACGGGCCATATCTAGTTCAACTCAGTATTGGAAACTGAGTAAAACAGGAGCTTCTCTTCAGTCCAATACACTGTACTGGCTGGGAACAGACGCGAATGCTATTTGCACTGTATATGGCCAGAAAAGCACAAGTGTGCTGTTCTTAGCCTGAATGAACACTAGCTGCTAGAACTTGAATCTCAACGTGATTCAACTCCGTTTAGGAAGTTTAATTGAACCCTAGTGTGCCATGCAAGAAAAACACTCTGTTTTAGAGAAAACAGCATTCTTTCACTCTACTGTGTTTCCTATAGGGCACGTACAGTGAGCTAGCTCAGAACAAAAGAACTGTGCTTCCTACACAAACGGGGCATATCTAGTTCAACTCAGTATTGGAAACTGAGTAAAACAGGAGCTTCTCTTCTGTCCAATACACTGTACTGGCTGGGAACAGACGCGAATGCTATTTGCACTGTATATGGCCAGAAAAGCACAAGTGTGCTGTTCTTAGCCTGAATGAACACTTGCTGCTAGAACTTGAATCTCAACGTGATTCAACTCCGTTTAGGAAGTTTAATTGAACCCTAGTGTGCCATGCAAGAAAAACACTCTGTTTTAGAGAAAACAGCATTCTTTCACTCTACTGTGTTTCCTATAGGGCACGTACAGTGAGCTAGCTCAGAACAAAAGAACTGTGCTTCCTACACAAACGGGGCATATCTAGTTCAACTCAGTATTGGAAACTGAGTAAAACAGGAGCTTCTCTTCAGTCCAGTACACTGTACTGGCTGGGAACAGACGCGAATGCTATTTGCACTGTATATGGCCAGAACAGCACAAGTGTGCTGTTCTTAGCCTGAATGAACACTTGCTGCTAGAACTTGAATCTCAATGTGATTCAACTCCGTTTAGAAGTTTAATTGAACCCTAGTGTGCCATGCAAGAAAAACACTCTGTTTTAGAGAAAACAGCATTCTTTCACTCTACTGTGTTTCCTATAGGGCACATACAGTGAGCTAGCTCAGAACAAAAGAACTGTGCTTCCTACACAAACGGGGCATATCTAGTTCAACTCAGTATTGGAAACTGAGTAAAACAGGAGCTTCTCTTCAGTCCAATACACTGTACTGGCTGGGAACAGACGCGAATGCTATTTGCACTGTATATGGCCAGAAAAGCACAAGTGTGCTGTTCTTAGACTGAATGAACACTTGGAGCTAGAACTTGAATCTCAACGTGATTCAACTCCGTTTAGGAAGTTTAATTGAACCCTAGTGTGCCATGCAAGAAAAACACTCTGTTTTAGAGAAAACAGCATTCTTTCACTCTGCTGTGTTTCCTATAGGGCACGTACAGTGAGCTAGCTCAGAACAAAAGAACTGTGCTTCCTACACAAACGGGGCATATCTAGTTCAACTCAGTATTGGAAACTGAGTAAAACAGGAGCTTCTCTTCAGTCCAATACACTGTACTGGCTGGGAACAGACGCGAATGCTATTTGCACTGTATATGGCCAGAAAAGCCCAAGTGTGCTGTTCTTAGCCTGAATGAACACTTGCTGCTAGAACTTGAATCTCAATGTGATTCAACTCCGTTTAGGAAGTTTAATTGAACCCTAGTGTGCCATGCAAGAAAAACACTCTGTTTTAGAGAAAACAGCATTCTTTCACTCTACTGTGTTTTCTATAGGGCACGTACAGTGAGCTAGCTCAGAACAAAAGAACTGTGCTTCCTACACAAACGGGGCATATCTAGTTCAACTCAGTATTGGAAACTGAGTAAAACAGGAGCTTCTCTTCAGTCCAGTACACTGTACTGGCTGGGAACAGACGCGAATCCTATTTGCACTGTATATGGCCAGAAAAGCCCAAGTGTGCTGTTCTTAGCCTGAATGAACACTTGCTGCTAGAACTTGAATCTCAACGTGATTCAACTCCGTTTAGGAAGTTTAATTGAACCCTAGTGTGCCATGCAAGAAAAACACTCTGTTTTAGAGAAAACAGCATTCTTTCACTCTACTGTGTTTCCTATAGGGCACGTACAGTGAGCTAGCTCAGAACAAAAGAACTGTGCTTCCTACACAAACGGGGCATATCTAGTTCAACTCATTATTGGAAACTGAGTAAAACAGGAGCTTCTCTTCAGTCCAGTACACTGTACTGGCTGGGAACAGACGCGAATGCTATTTGCACTGTATATGGCCAGAAAAGCACAAGTGTGCTGTTCTTAGCCTGAATGAACACTTGCTGCTAGAACTTGAATCTCAACGTGATTCAACTCCGTTTAGGAAGTTTAATTGAACCCTAGTGTGCCATGCAAGAAAAACACTCTGTTTTAGAGAAAACAGCATTCTTTCACTCTACTGTGTTTCCTATAGGGCACGTACAGTGAGCTAGCTCAGAACAAAAGAACTGTGCTTCCTACACAAACGGGGCATATCTAGTTCAACTCAGTATTGGAAACTGAGTAAAACAGGAGCTTCTCTTCAGTCCAGTACACTGTACTGGCTGGGAACAGACGCGAATGCTATTTGCACTGTATATGGCCAGAAAAGCACAAGTGTGCTGTTCTTAGCCTGAATGAACACTTGCTGCTAGAACTTGAATCTCAACGTGATTCAACTCCGTTTAGGAAGTTTAATTGAACCCTAGTGTGCCATGCAAGAAAAACACTCTGTTTTAGAGAAAACAGCATTCTTTCACTCTACTGTGTTTCCTATAGGGCACGTACAGTGAGCTAGCTCAGAACAAAAGGACTGTGCTTCCTACACAAACGGGGCATATCTAGTTCAACTCAGTATTGGAAACTGAGTAAAACAGGAGCTTCTCTTCAGTCCAATACACTGTACTGGCTGGGAACAGACGCGAATGCTATTTGCACTGTATATGGCCAGAAAAGCCCAAGTGTGCTGTTCTTAGCCTGAATGAACACTTGCTGTTAGAACTTGAATCTCAACGTGATTCAACTCCGTTTAGGAAGTTTAATTGAACCCTAGTGTGCCATGCAAGAAAAACACTCTGTTTTAGAGAAAACAGCATTCTTTCACTCTACAGTGTTTCCTATAGGGCACGTACAGTGAGCTAGCTCAGAACAAAAGAACTGTGCTTCCTACACAAACGGGGCATATCTAGTTCAACTCAGTATTGGAAACTGAGTAAAACAGGAGCTTCTCTTCAGTCCAATACACTGTACTGGCTGGGAACAGACGCGAATGCTATTTGCACTGTATATGGCCAGAAAAGCACAAGTGTGCTGTTCTTGGCCTGAATGAACACTTGCTGCTAGAACTTGAATCTCAACGTGATTCAACTCCGTTTAGGAAGTTTAATTGAACCCTAGTGTGCCATGCAAGAAAAACACTCTGTTTTAGAGAAAACAGCATTCTTTCACTCTGCTGTGTTTCCTATAGGGCACGTACAGTGAGCTAGCTCAGAACAAAAGAACTGTGCTTCCTACACAAACGGGGCATATCTAGTTCAACTCAGTATTGGAAACTGAGTAAAACAGGAGCTTCTCTTCAGTCCAATACACTGTACTGGCTGGGAACAGACGCGAATGCTATTTGCACTGTATATGGCCAGAAGAGCACAAGTGTGCTGTTCTTAGCCTGAATGAACACTTGCTGCTAGAACTTGAATCTCAACGTGATTCAACTCCGTTTAGGAAGTTTAATTGAACCCTAGTGTGCCATGCAAGAAAAACACTCTGTTTTAGAGAAAACAGCATTCTTTCACTCTGCTGTGTTTCCTATAGGGCACATACAGTGAGCTGGCTCAGAACAAAAGAACTGTGCTTCCTACACAAACGGGGCATATCTAGTTCAACTCAGTATTGGAAACTGAGTAAAACAGGAGCTTCTCTTCAGTCCAATACACTGTACTGGCTGGGAACAGACGCGAATGCTATTTGCACTGTATATGGCCAGAACAGCACAAGTGTGCTGTTCTTAGCCTGAATGAACACTTGCTGCTAGAACTTGAATCTCAACGTGATTCAACTCCGTTTAAGAAGTTTAATTGAACCCTAGTGTGCCATGCAAGAAAAACACTCTGTTTTAGAGAAAACAGCATTCTTTCACTCTGCTGTGTTTCCTATAGGGCACGTACAGTGAGCTAGCTCAGAACAAAAGAACTGTGCTTCCTACACAAACGGGGCATATCTAGTTCAACTCAGTATTGGAAACTGAGTAAAACAGGAGCTTCTCTTCAGTCCAATACACTGTACTGGCTGGGAACAGACGCGAATGCTATTTGCACTGTATATGGCCAGAAAAGCACAAGTGTGCTGTTCTTAGCCTGAATGAACACTTGCTGCTAGAACTTGAATCTCAACGTGATTCAACTCCGTTTAGGAAGTTTAATTGAACCCTAGTGTGCCATGCAAGAAAAACACTCTGTTTTAGAGAAAACAGCATTCTTTCAGTCTACTGTGTTTCCTATAGGGCACGTACAGTGAGCTGGCTCAGAACAAAAGAACTGTGCTTCCTACAAAAACGGGGCATATCTAGTTCAACTCAGTATTGGAAACTGAGTAAAACAGGAGCTTCTCTTCAGTCCAATACACTGTACTGGCTGGGAACAGACGCGAATGCTATTTGCACTGTATATGGCCAGAAAAGCACAAGTGTGCTGTTCTTAGCCTGAATGAACACTTGCTGCTAGAACTTGAATCTCAACGTGATTCAACTCCGTTTAGGAAGTTTAATTGAACCCTAGTGTGCCATGCAAGAAAAACACTCTGTTTTAGAGAAAACAGCATTCTTTCACTCTACTGTGTTTCCTATAGGGCACGTACAGTGAGCTAGCTCAGAACAAAAGAACTGTCCTTCCTACACAAACGGGGCATATCTAGTTCAACTCAGTATTGGAAACTGAGTAAAACAGGAGCTTCTCTTCAGTCCAATACACTGTACTGGCTGGGAACAGACGCGAATGCTATTTGCACTGTATATGGCCAGAACAGCACAAGTGTGCTGTTCTTAGCCTGAATGAACACTTGCTGCCAGAACTTGAATCTCAACGTGATTCAACTCCGTTTAGGAAGTTTAATTGAACCCTAGTGTGCCATGCAAGAAAAACACTCTGTTTTAGAGAAAACAGCATTCTTTCACTCTACTGTGTTTCCTATAGGGCACGTACAGTGAGCTAGCTCAGAACAAAAGAACTGTGCTTCCTACACAAACGGGGCATATCTAGTTCAACTCAGTATTGGAAACTGAGTAAAACAGGAGCTTCTCTTCAGTCCAGTACACTGTACTGGCTGGGAACAGACGCGAATGCTATTTGCACTGTATATGGCCAGAAAAGCACAAGTGTGCTGTTCTTAGCCTGAATGAACACTTGCTGCTAGAACTTGAATCTCAACGTGATTCAACTCCGTTTAGGAAGTTTAATTGAACCCTAGTGTGCCATGCAAGAAAAACACTCTGTTTTAGAGAAAACAGCATTCTTTCACTCTACTGTGTTTCCTATAGGGCACGTACAGTGAGCTAGCTCAGAACAAAAGAACTGTGCTTCCTACACAAACGGGGCATATCTAGTTCAACTCAGTATTGGAAACTGAGTAAAACAGGAGCTTCTCTTCAGTCCAGTACACTGTACTGGCTGGGAACAGACGCGAATGCTATTTGCACTGTATATGGCCAGAACAGCACAAGTGTGCTGTTCTTAGCCTGAATGAACACTTGCTGCTAGAACTTGAATCTCAACGTGATTCAACTCCGTTTAGAAGTTTAATTGAACCCTAGTGTGCCATGCAAGAAAAACACTCTGTTTTAGAGAAAACAGCATTCTTTCACTCTACTGTGTTTCCTATAGGGCACGTACAGTGAGCTAGCTCAGAACAAAAGAACTGTGCTTCCTACACAAACGGGGCATATCTAGTTCAACTCAGTATTGGAAACTGAGTAAAACAGGAGCTTCTCTTCAGTCCAATACACTGTACTGGCTGGGAACAGACGCGAATGCTATTTGCACTGTATATGGCCAGAAAAGCACAAGTGTGCTGTTCTTAGCCTGAATGAACACTTGCTGCTAGAACTTGAATCTCAACGTGATTCAACTCCGTTTAGGAAGTTTAATTGAACCCTAGTGTGCCATGCAAGAAAAACACTCTGTTTTAGAGAAAACAGCATTCTTTCACTCTACTGTGTTTCCTATAGGGCACGTACAGTGAGCTAGCTCAGAACAAAAGAACTGTGCTTCCTACACAAACGGGGCATATCTAGTTCAACTCAGTATTGGAAACTGAGTAAAACAGGAGCTTCTCTTCAGTCCAATACACTGTACTGGCTGGGAACAGACGCGAATGCTATTTGCACTGTATATGGCCAGAACAGCACAAGTGTGCTGTTCTTAGCCTGAATGAACACTTGCTGCCAGAACTTGAATCTCAACGTGATTCAACTCCGTTTAGGAAGTTTAATTGAACCCTAGTGTGCCATGCAAGAAAAACACTCTGTTTTAGAGAAAACAGCATTCTTTCACTCTACTGTGTTTCCTATAGGGCACGTACAGTGAGCTAGCTCAGAACAAAAGAACTGTGCTTCCTACACAAACGGGGCATATCTAGTTCAACTCAGTATTGGAAACTGAGTAAAACAGGAGCTTCTCTTCAGTCCAGTACACTGTACTGGCTGGGAACAGACGCGAATGCTATTTGCACTGTATATGGCCAGAAAAGCACAAGTGTGCTGTTCTTAGCCTGAATGAACACTTGCTGCTAGAACTTGAATCTCAACGTGATTCAACTCCGTTTAGGAAGTTTAATTGAACCCTAGTGTGCCATGCAAGAAAAACACTCTGTTTTAGAGAAAACAGCATTCTTTCACTCTACTGTGTTTCCTATAGGGCACGTACAGTGAGCTAGCTCAGAACAAAAGAACTGTGCTTCCTACACAAACGGGGCATATCTAGTTCAACTCAGTATTGGAAACTGAGTAAAACAGGAGCTTCTCTTCAGTCCAGTACACTGTACTGGCTGGGAACAGACGCGAATGCTATTTGCACTGTATATGGCCAGAAAAGCACAAGTGTGCTGTTCTTAGCCTGAATGAACACTTGCTGCTAGAACTTGAATCTCAACGTGATTCAACTCCGTTTAGGAAGTTTAATTGAACCCTAGTGTGCCATGCAAGAAAAACACTCTGTTTTAGAGAAAACAGCATTCTTTCACTCTGCAATGTTTCTTATAGGGCACGTACAGTGAGCTAGCTCAGAACAAAAGAACTGTGCTTCTTACACAAACGGGGCATATCTAGTTCAACTCAGTATTGGAAACTGAGTAAAACAGGAGCTTCTCTTCAGTCCAGTACACTGTACTGGCTGGGAACAGACGCGAATGCTATTTGCACTGTATATGGCCAGAAAAGCACAAGTGTGCTGTTCTTAGCCTGAATGAACACTTGCTGCTAGAACTTGAATCTCAACGTGATTCAACTCCGTTTAGGAAGTTTAATTGAACCCTAGTGTGCCATGCAAGAAAAACACTCTGTTTTAGAGAAAACAGCATTCTTTCACTCTGCTGTGTTTCCTATAGGGCACGTACAGTGAGCTAGCTCAGAACAAAAGAACTGTGCTTCCTACACAAACGGGGCATATCTAGTTCAACTCAGTATTGGAAACTGAGTAAAACAGGAGCTTCTCTTCAGTCCAATACACTGTACTGGCTGGGAACAGACGCGAATGCTATTTGCACTGTATATGGCCAGAACAGCACAAGTGTGCTGTTCTTAGCCTGAATGAACACTTGCTGCCAGAACTTGAATCTCAACGTGATTCAACTCCGTTTAGGAAGTTTAATTGAACCCTAGTGTGCCATGCAAGAAAAACACTCTGTTTTAGAGAAAACAGCATTCTTTCACTCTACTGTGTTTCCTATAGGGCACGTACAGTGAGCTAGCTCAGAACAAAAGAACTGTGCTTCCTACACAAACGGGGCATATCTAGTTCAACTCAGTATTGGAAACTGAGTAAAACAGGAGCTTCTCTTCAGTCCAGTACACTGTACTGGCTGGGAACAGACGCGAATGCTATTTGCACTGTATATGGCCAGAAAAGCACAAGTGTGCTGTTCTTAGCCTGAATGAACACTTGCTGCTAGAACTTGAATCTCAACGTGATTCAACTCCGTTTAGGAAGTTTAATTGAACCCTAGTGTGCCATGCAAGAAAAACACTCTGTTTTAGAGAAAACAGCATTCTTTCACTCTACTGTGTTTCCTATAGGGCACGTACAGTGAGCTAGCTCAGAACAAAAGAACTGTGCTTCCTACACAAACGGGGCATATCTAGTTCAACTCAGTATTGGAAACTGAGTAAAACAGGAGCTTCTCTTCAGTCCAGTACACTGTACTGGCTGGGAACAGACGCGAATGCTATTTGCACTGTATATGGCCAGAAAAGCACAAGTGTGCTGTTCTTAGCCTGAATGAACACTTGCTGCTAGAACTTGAATCTCAACGTGATTCAACTCCGTTTAGGAAGTTTAATTGAACCCTAGTGTGCCATGCAAGAAAAACACTCTGTTTTAGAGAAAACAGCATTCTTTCACTCTGCAATGTTTCTTATAGGGCACGTACAGTGAGCTAGCTCAGAACAAAAGAACTGTGCTTCTTACACAAACGGGGCATATCTAGTTCAACTCAGTATTGGAAACTGAGTAAAACAGGAGCTTCTCTTCAGTCCAGTACACTGTACTGGCTGGGAACAGACGCGAATGCTATTTGCACTGTATATGGCCAGAAAAGCACAAGTGTGCTGTTCTTAGCCTGAATGAACACTTGCTGCTAGAACTTGAATCTCAACGTGATTCAACTCCGTTTAGGAAGTTTAATTGAACCCTAGTGTGCCATGCAAGAAAAACACTCTGTTTTAGAGAAAACAGCATTCTTTCACTCTGCTGTGTTTCCTATAGGGCACGTACAGTGAGCTAGCTCAGAACAAAAGAACTGTGCTTCCTACACAAACGGGGCATATCTAGTTCAACTCAGTATTGGAAACTGAGTAAAACAGGAGCTTCTCTTCAGTCCAATACACTGTACTGACTGGGAACAGACACGAATGCTATTTGCACTGTATATGGCCAGAAAAGCACAAGTGTGCTGTTCTTAGCCTGAATGAACACTAGCTGCTAGAACTTGAATCTCAACGTGATTCAACTCCGTTTAGGAAGTTTAATTGAACCCTAGTGTGCCATGCAAGAAAAACACTCTGTTTTAGAGAAAACAGCATTCTTTCACTCTACTGTGTTTCCTATAGGGCACGTACAGTGAGCTAGCTCAGAACAAAAGAACTGTGCTTCCTACACAAACGGGGCATATCTAGTTCAACTCAGTATTGGAAACTGAGTAAAACAGGAGCTTCTCTTCAGTCCAATACACTGTACTGGCTGGGAACAGACGTGAATGCTATTTGCACTGTATATGGCCAGAAAAGCACAAGTGTGCTGTTCTTAGCCTGAATGAACACTTGCTGCTAGAACTTGAATCTCAATGTGATTCAACTCCGTTTAGGAAGTTTAATTGAACCCTAGTGTGCCATGCAAGAAAAACACTCTGTTTTAGAGAAAACAGCATTCTTTCACTCTACTGTGTTTCCTATAGGGCACGTACAGTGAGCTAGCTCAGAACAAAAGAACTGTGCTTCCTACACAAACGGGGCATATCTAGTTCAACTCAGTATTGGAAACTGAGTAAAACAGGAGCTTCTCTTCAGTCCAGTACACTGTACTGGCTGGGAACAGACGCGAATGCTATTTGCACTGTATATGGCCAGAACAGCACAAGTGTGCTGTTCTTAGCCTGAATGAACACTTGCTGCTAGAACTTGAATCTCAATGTGATTCAACTCCGTTTAGAAGTTTAATTGAACCCTAGTGTGCCATGCAAGAAAAACACTCTGTTTTAGAGAAAACAGCATTCTTTCACTCTACTGTGTTTCCTATAGGGCACATACAGTGAGCTAGCTCAGAACAAAAGAACTGTGCTTCCTACACAAACGGGGCATATCTAGTTCAACTCAGTATTGGAAACTGAGTAAAACAGGAGCTTCTCTTCAGTCCAATACACTGTACTGGCTGGGAACAGACGCGAATGCTATTTGCACTGTATATGGCCAGAAAAGCACAAGTGTGCTGTTCTTAGCCTGAATGAACACTTGGTGCTAGAACTTGAATCTCAACGTGATTCAACTCCGTTTAGGAAGTTTAATTGAACCCTAGTGTGCCATGCAAGAAAAACACTCTGTTTTAGAGAAAACAGCATTCTTTCACTCTGCTGTGTTTCCTATAGGGCACGTACAGTGAGCTAGCTCAGAACAAAAGAACTGTGCTTCCTACACAAACGGGGCATATCTAGTTCAACTCAGTATTGGAAACTGAGTAAAACAGGAGCTTCTCTTCAGTCCAATACACTGTACTGGCTGGGAACAGACGCGAATGCTATTTGCACTGTATATGGCCAGAAAAGCACAAGTGTGCTGTTCTAAGCCTGAATGAACACTTGCTGCTAGAACTTGAATCTCAACGTGATTCAATTCCGTTTAGGAAGTTTAATTGAACCCTAGTGTGCCATGCAAGAAAAACACTCTGTTTTAGAGAAAACAGCATTCTTTCACTCTGCAATGTTTCTTATAGGGCACGTACAGTGAGCTAGCTCAGAACAAAAGAACTGTGCTTCTTACACAAACGGGGCATATCTAGTTCAACTCAGTATTGGAAACTGAGTAAAACAGGAGCTTCTCTTCAGTCCAGTACACTGTACTGGCTGGGAACAGACGCGAATGCTATTTGCACTGTATATGGCCAGAAAAGCACAAGTGTGCTGTTCTTAGCCTGAATGAACACTTGCTGCTAGAACTTGAATCTCAACGTGATTCAACTCCGTTTAGGAAGTTTAATTGAACCCTAGTGTGCCATGCAAGAAAAACACTCTGTTTTAGAGAAAACAGCATTCTTTCACTCTGCTGTGTTTCCTATAGGGCACGTACAGTGAGCTAGCTCAGAACAAAAGAACTGTGCTTCCTACACAAACGGGGCATATCTAGTTCAACTCAGTATTGGAAACTGAGTAAAACAGGAGCTTCTCTTCAGTCCAATACACTGTACTGGCTGGGAACAGACGCGAATGCTATTTGCACTGTATATGGCCAGAAAAGCACAAGTGTGCTGTTCTTAGCCTGAATGAACACTAGCTGCTAGAACTTGAATCTCAACGTGATTCAACTCCGTTTAGGAAGTTTAAGTGAACCCTAGTGTGCCATGCAAGAAAAACACTCTGTTTTAGAGAAAACAGCATTCTTTCACTCTACTGTGTTTCCTATAGGGCACGTACAGTGAGCTAGCTCAGAACAAAAGAACTGTGCTTCCTACACAAACGGGGCATATCTAGTTCAACTCAGTATTGGAAACTGAGTAAAACAGGAGCTTCTCTTCAGTCCAGTACACTGTACTGGCTGGGAACAGACGCGAATGCTATTTGCACTGTATATGGCCAGAACAGCACAAGTGTGCTGTTCTTAGCCTGAATGAACACTTGCTGCTAGAACTTGAATCTCAATGTGATTCAACTCCGTTTAGAAGTTTAATTGAACCCTAGTGTGCCATGCAAGAAAAACACTCTGTTTTAGAGAAAACAGCATTCTTTCACTCTACTGTGTTTCCTATAGGGCACATACAGTGAGCTAGCTCAGAACAAAAGAACTGTGCTTCCTACACAAACGGGGCATATCTAGTTCAACTCAGTATTGGAAACTGAGTAAAACAGGAGCTTCTCTTCAGTCCAATACACTGTACTGGCTGGGAACAGACGCGAATGCTATTTGCACTGTATATGGCCAGAAAAGCACAAGTGTGCTGTTCTTAGCCTGAATGAACACTTGGTGCTAGAACTTGAATCTCAACGTGATTCAACTCCGTTTAGGAAGTTTAATTGAACCCTAGTGTGCCATGCAAGAAAAACACTCTGTTTTAGAGAAAACAGCATTCTTTCACTCTGCTGTGTTTCCTATAGGGCACGTACAGTGAGCTAGCTCAGAACAAAAGAACTGTGCTTCCTACACAAACGGGGCATATCTAGTTCAACTCAGTATTGGAAACTGAGTAAAACAGGAGCTTCTCTTCAGTCGAATATACTGTACTGGCTGGGAACAGACGCGAATGCTATTTGCACTGTATATGGCCAGAAAAGCACAAGTGTGCTGTTCTTAGCCTGAATGAACACTTGCTGCCAGAACTTGAATCTCAACGTGATTCAACTCCGTTTAGGAAGTTTAATTGAACCCTAGTGTGCCATGCAAGAAAAACACTCTGTTTTAGAGAAAACAGCATTCTTTCACTCTACTGTGTTTCCTATAGGGCACGTACAGTGAGCTAGCTCAGAACAAAAGAACTGTGCTTCCTACACAAACGGGGCATATCTAGTTCAACTCAGTATTGGAAACTGAGTAAAACAGGAGCTTCTCTTCAGTCCAATACACTGTACTGGCTGGGAACAGACGCGAATGCTATTTGCACTGTATATGGCCAGAAAAGCACAAGTGTGCTGTTCTTAGCCTGAATGAACACTTGCTGCTAGAACTTTAATCTCAACGTGATTCAACTCCGTTTAGGAAGTTTAATTGAACCCTAGTGTGCCATGCAATAAAAACACTCTGTTTTAGAGAAAACAGCATTCTTTCACTCTACTGTGTTTCCTATAGGGCACGTACAGTGAGCTAGCTCAGAACAAAAGAACTGTGCTTCCTACACAAACGGGGCATATCTAGTTCAACTCAGTATTGGAAACTGAGTAAAACAGGAGCTTCTCTTCAGTCCAATACACTGTACTGGCTGGGAACAGACGCGAATGCTATTTGCACTGTATATGGCCAGAAAAGCACAAGTGTGCTGTTCTTAGCCTTAATGAACACTTGCTGCTAGAACTTGAATCTCAACGTGATTCAACTCCGTTTAGGAAGTTTAATTGAACCCTAGTGTGCCATGCAAGAAAAACACTCTGTTTTAGAGAAAACAGCATTCTTTCACTCTGCTGTGTTTCCTATAGGGCACGTACAGTGAGCTAGCTCAGAACAAAAGAACTGTGCTTCCTACACAAACGGGGCATATCTAGTTCAACTCAGTATTGGAAACTGAGTAAAACAGGAGCTTCTCTTCAGTCCAGTACACTGTACTGGCTGGGAACAGACGCGAATGCTATTTGCACTGTATATGGCCAGAACAGCACAAGTGTGCTGTTCTTAGCCTGAATGAACACTTGCTGCTAGAACTTGAATCTCAATGTGATTCAACTCCGTTTAGAAGTTTAATTGAACCCTAGTGTGCCATGCAAGAAAAACACTCTGTTTTAGAGAAAACAGCATTCTTTCACTCTACTGTGTTTCCTATAGGGCACATACAGTGAGCTAGCTCAGAACAAAAGAACTGTGCTTCCTACACAAACGGGGCATATCTAGTTCAACTCAGTATTGGAAACTGAGTAAACCAGGAGCTTCTCTTCAGTCCAATACACTGTACTGGCTGGGAACAGACGCGAATGCTATTTGCACTGTATATGGCCAGAAAAGCACAAGTGTGCTGTTCTTAGCCTGAATGAACACTTGGTGCTAGAACTTGAATCTCAACGTGATTCAACTCCGTTTAGGAAGTTTAATTGAACCCTAGTGTGCCATGCAAGAAAAACACTCTGTTTTAGAGAAAACAGCATTCTTTCACTCTGCTGTGTTTCCTATAGGGCACGTACAGTGAGCTAGCTCAGAACAAAAGAACTGTGCTTCCTACACAAACGGGGCATATCTAGTTCAACTCAGTATTGGAAACTGAGTAAAACAGGAGCTTCTCTTCAGTCGAATATACTGTACTGGCTGGGAACAGACGCGAATGCTATTTGCACTGTATATGGCCAGAAAAGCACAAGTGTGCTGTTCTTAGCCTGAATGAACACTTGCTGCCAGAACTTGAATCTCAACGTGATTCAACTCCGTTTAGGAAGTTTAATTGAACCCTAGTGTGCCATGCAAGAAAAACACTCTGTTTTAGAGAAAACAGCATTCTTTCACTCTACTGTGTTTCCTATAGGGCACGTACAGTGAGCTAGCTCAGAACAAAAGAACTGTGCTTCCTACACAAACGGGGCATATCTAGTTCAACTCAGTATTGGAAACTGAGTAAAACAGGAGCTTCTCTTCAGTCCAATACACTGTACTGGCTGGGAACAGACGCGAATGCTATTTGCACTGTATATGGCCAGAAAAGCACAAGTGTGCTGTTCTTAGCCTGAATGAACACTTGGTGCTAGAACTTGAATCTCAACGTGATTCAACTCCGTTTAGGAAGTTTAATTGAACCCTAGTGTGCCATGCAAGAAAAACACTCTGTTTTAGAGAAAACAGCATTCTTTCACTCTGCTGTGTTTCCTATAGGGCACGTACAGTGAGCTAGCTCAGAACAAAAGAACTGTGCTTCCTACACAAACGGGGCATATCTAGTTCAACTCAGTATTGGAAACTGAGTAAAACAGGAGCTTCTCTTCAGTCGAATATACTGTACTGGCTGGGAACAGACGCGAATGCTATTTGCACTGTATATGGCCAGAAAAGCACAAGTGTGCTGTTCTTAGCCTGAATGAACACTTGCTGCCAGAACTTGAATCTCAACGTGATTCAACTCCGTTTAGGAAGTTTAATTGAACCCTAGTGTGCCATGCAAGAAAAACACTCTGTTTTAGAGAAAACAGCATTCTTTCACTCTACTGTGTTTCCTATAGGGCACGTACAGTGAGCTAGCTCAGAACAAAAGAACTGTGCTTCCTACACAAACGGGGCATATCTAGTTCAACTCAGTATTGGAAACTGAGTAAAACAGGAGCTTCTCTTCAGTCCAATACACTGTACTGGCTGGGAACAGACGCGAATGCTATTTGCACTGTATATGGCCAGAAAAGCACAAGTGTGCTGTTCTTAGCCTGAATGAACACTTGCTGCTAGAACTTTAATCTCAACGTGATTCAACTCCGTTTAGGAAGTTTAATTGAACCCTAGTGTGCCATGCAATAAAAACACTCTGTTTTAGAGAAAACAGCATTCTTTCACTCTACTGTGTTTCCTATAGGGCACGTACAGTGAGCTAGCTCAGAACAAAAGAACTGTGCTTCCTACACAAACGGGGCATATCTAGTTCAACTCAGTATTGGAAACTGAGTAAAACAGGAGCTTCTCTTCAGTCCAATACACTGTACTGGCTGGGAACAGACGCGAATGCTATTTGCACTGTATATGGCCAGAAAAGCACAAGTGTGCTGTTCTTAGCCTGAATGAACACTTGCTGCTAGAACTTGAATCTCAACGTGATTCAACTCCGTTTAGGAAGTTTAATTGAACCCTAGTGTGCCATGCAAGAAAAACACTCTGTTTTAGAGAAAACAGCATTCTTTCACTCTGCTGTGTTTCCTATAGGGCACGTACAGTGAGCTAGCTCAGAACAAAAGAACTGTGCTTCCTACACAAACGGGGCATATCTAGTTCAACTCAGTATTGGAAACTGAGTAAAACAGGAGCTTCTCTTCAGTCCAGTACACTGTACTGGCTGGGAACAGACGCGAATGCTATTTGCACTGTATATGGCCAGAACAGCACAAGTGTGCTGTTCTTAGCCTGAATGAACACTTGCTGCTAGAACTTGAATCTCAATGTGATTCAACTCCGTTTAGAAGTTTAATTGAACCCTAGTGTGCCATGCAAGAAAAACACTCTGTTTTAGAGAAAACAGCATTCTTTCACTCTACTGTGTTTCCTATAGGGCACATACAGTGAGCTAGCTCAGAACAAAAGAACTGTGCTTCCTACACAAACGGGGCATATCTAGTTCAACTCAGTATTGGAAACTGAGTAAACCAGGAGCTTCTCTTCAGTCCAATACACTGTACTGGCTGGGAACAGACGCGAATGCTATTTGCACTGTATGTGGCCAGAAAAGCACAAGTGTGCTGTTCTTAGCCTGAATGAACACTTGGTGCTAGAACTTGAATCTCAACGTGATTCAACTCCGTTTAGGAAGTTTAATTGAACCCTAGTGTGCCATGCAAGAAAAACACTCTGTTTTAGAGAAAACAGCATTCTTTCACTCTGCTGTGTTTCCTATAGGGCACGTACAGTGAGCTAGCTCAGAACAAAAGAACTGTGCTTCCTACACAAACGGGGCATATCTAGTTCAACTCAGTATTGGAAACTGAGTAAAACAGGAGCTTCTCTTCAGTCGAATATACTGTACTGGCTGGGAACAGACGCGAATGCTATTTGCACTGTATATGGCCAGAAAAGCACAAGTGTGCTGTTCTTAGCCTGAATGAACACTTGCTGCCAGAACTTGAATCTCAACGTGATTCAACTCCGTTTAGGAAGTTTAATTGAACCCTAGTGTGCCATGCAAGAAAAACACTCTGTTTTAGAGAAAACAGCATTCTTTCACTCTACTGTGTTTCCTATAGGGCACGTACAGTGAGCTAGCTCAGAACAAAAGAACTGTGCTTCCTACACAAACGGGGCATATCTAGTTCAACTCAGTATTGGAAACTGAGTAAAACAGGAGCTTCTCTTCAGTCCAATACACTGTACTGGCTGGGAACAGACGCGAATGCTATTTGCACTGTATATGGCCAGAAAAGCACAAGTGTGCTGTTCTTAGCCTGAATGAACACTTGCTGCTAGAACTTTAATCTCAACGTGATTCAACTCCGTTTAGGAAGTTTAATTGAACCCTAGTGTGCCATGCAATAAAAACACTCTGTTTTAGAGAAAACAGCATTCTTTCACTCTACTGTGTTTCCTATAGGGCACGTACAGTGAGCTAGCTCAGAACAAAAGAACTGTGCTTCCTACACAAACGGGGCATATCTAGTTCAACTCAGTATTGGAAACTGAGTAAAACAGGAGCTTCTCTTCAGTCCAATACACTGTACTGGCTGGGAACAGACGCGAATGCTATTTGCACTGTATATGGCCAGAAAAGCACAAGTGTGCTGTTCTTAGCCTGAATGAACACTTGGTGCTAGAACTTGAATCTCAACGTGATTCAACTCCGTTTAGGAAGTTTAATTGAACCCTAGTGTGCCATGCAAGAAAAACACTCTGTTTTAGAGAAAACAGCATTCTTTCACTCTGCTGTGTTTCCTATAGGGCACGTACAGTGAGCTAGCTCAGAACAAAAGAACTGTGCTTCCTACACAAACGGGGCATATCTAGTTCAACTCAGTATTGGAAACTGAGTAAAACAGGAGCTTCTCTTCAGTCGAATATACTGTACTGGCTGGGAACAGACGCGAATGCTATTTGCACTGTATATGGCCAGAAAAGCACAAGTGTGCTGTTCTTAGCCTGAATGAACACTTGCTGCCAGAACTTGAATCTCAACGTGATTCAACTCCGTTTAGGAAGTTTAATTGAACCCTAGTGTGCCATGCAAGAAAAACACTCTGTTTTAGAGAAAACAGCATTCTTTCACTCTACTGTGTTTCCTATAGGGCACGTACAGTGAGCTAGCTCAGAAAAAAAGAACTGTGCTTCCTACACAAACGGGGCATATCTAGTTCAACTCAGTATTGGAAACTGAGTAAAACAGGAGCTTCTCTTCAGTCCAATACACTGTACTGGCAGGGAACAGACGCGAATGCTATTTGCACTGTATATGGCCAGAAAAGCACAAGTGTGCTGTTCTTAGCCTGAATGAACACTTGCTGCTAGAACTTTAATCTCAACGTGATTCAACTCCGTTTAGGAAGTTTAATTGAACCCTAGTGTGCCATGCAAGAAAAACACTCTGTTTTAGAGAAAACAGCATTCTTTCACTCTACTGTGTTTCCTATAGGGCACGTACAGTGAGCTAGCTCAGAACAAAAGAACTGTGCTTCCTACACAAACGGGGCATATCTAGTTCAACTCAGTATTGGAAACTGAGTAAAACAGGAGCTTCTCTTCAGTCCAGTACACTGTACTGGCTGGGAACAGACGCGAATGCTATTTGCACTGTATATGGCCAGAAAAGCACAAGTGTGCTGTTCTTAGCCTGAATGAACACTTGCTGCTAGAACTTGAATCTCAACGTGATTCAACTCCGTTTAGGAAGTTTAATTGAACCCTAGTGTGCCATGCAAGAAAAACACTCTGTTTTAGAGAAAACAGCATTCTTTCACTCTACTGTGTTTCCTATAGGGCACGTACAGTGAGCTAGCTCAGAACAAAAGAACTGTGCTTCCTACACAAACGGGGCATATCTAGTTCAACTCAGTATTGGAAACTGAGTAAAACAGGAGCTTCTCTTCAGTCCAGTACACTGTACTGGCTGGGAACAGACGCGAATGCTATTTGCACTGTATATGGCCAGAACAGCACAAGTGTGCTGTTCTTAGCCTGAATGAACACTTGCTGCTAGAACTTGAATCTCAACGTGATTCAACTCCGTTTAGGAAGTTTAATTGAACCCTAGTGTGCCATGCAAGAAAAACACTCTGTTTTAGAGAAAACAGCATTCTTTCACTCTGCTGTGTTTCTTATAGGGCACGTACAGTGAGCTAGCTCAGAACAAAAGAACTGTGCTTCTTACACAAACGGGGCATATCTAGTTCAACTCAGTATTGGAAACTGAGTAAAACAGGAGCTTCTCTTCAGTCCAGTAAACTGTACTGGCTGGGAACAGACGTGAATGGTATTTGCACTGTATATGGCCAGAAAAGCACAAGTGTGCTGTTCTTAGCCTGAATGAACACTTGCTGCTAGAACTTGAATCTCAACGTGATTCAACTCCGTTTAGGAAGTTTAATTGAACCCTAGTGTGCCATGCAAGAAAAACACTCTGTTTTAGAGAAAACAGCATTCTTTCAATCTACTGTGTTTCCTATAGGGCACGTACAGTGAGCTAGCTCAGAACAAAAGAACTGTGCTTCCTACACAAACGGGGCATATCTAGTTCAACTCAGTATTGGAAACTGAGTAAAACAGGAGCTTCTCTTCAGTCCAGTACACTGTACTGGCTGGGAACAGACGCGAATGCTATTTGCACTGTATATGGCCAGAAAAGCACAAGTGTGCTGTTCTTAGCCTGAATGAACACTTGCTGCTAGAACTTGAATCTCAACGTGATTCAACTCCGTTTAGGAAGTTTAATTGAACCCTAGTGTGCCATGCAAGAAAAACACTCTGTTTTAGAGAAAACAGCATTCTTTCACTCTACTGTGTTTCCTATAGGGCACGTACAGTGAGCTAGCTCAGAACAAAAGAACTGTGCTTCCTACACAAACGGGGCATATCTAGTTCAACTCAGTATTGGAAACTGAGTAAAACAGGAGCTTCTCTTCAGTCCAGTACACTGTACTGGCTGGGAACAGACGCGAATGCTATTTGCACTGTATATGGCCAGAACAGCACAAGTGTGCTGTTCTTAGCCTGAATGAACACTTGCTGCTAGAACTTGAATCTCAACGTGATTCAACTCCGTTTAGGAAGTTTAATTGAACCCTAGTGTGCCATGCAAGAAAAACACTCTGTTTTAGAGAAAACAGCATTCTTTCACTCTGCTGTGTTTCTTATAGGGCACGTACAGTGAGCTAGCTCAGAACAAAAGAACTGTGCTTCTTACACAAACGGGGCATATCTAGTTCAACTCAGTATTGGAAACTGAGTAAAACAGGAGCTTCTCTTCAGTCCAGTAAACTGTACTGGCTGGGAACAGACGTGAATGGTATTTGCACTGTATATGGCCAGAAAAGCACAAGTGTGCTGTTCTTAGCCTGAATGAACACTTGCTGCTAGAACTTGAATCTCAACGTGATTCAACTCCGTTTAGGAAGTTTAATTGAACCCTAGTGTGCCATGCAAGAAAAACACTCTGTTTTAGAGAAAACAGCATTCTTTCAATCTACTGTGTTTCCTATAGGGCACGTACAGTGAGCTAGCTCAGAACAAAAGAACTGTGCTTCCTACACAAACGGGGCATATCTAGTTCAACTCAGTATTGGAAACTGAGTAAAACAGGAGCTTCTCTTCAGTCCAGTACACTGTACTGGCTGGGAACAGACGCGAATGCTATTTGCACTGTATATGGCCAGAAAAGCACAAGTGTGCTGTTCTTAGCCTGAATGAACACTTGCTGCTAGAACTTGAATCTCAACGTGATTCAACTCCGTTTAGGAAGTTTAATTGAACCCTAGTGTGCCATGCAAGAAAAACACTCTGTTTTAGAGAAAACAGCATTCTTTCACTCTGCTGTGTTTCCTATAGGGCACGTACAGTGAGCTAGCTCAGAACAAAAGAACTGTGCTTCCTACACAAACGGGCCATATCTAGTTCAACTCAGTATTGGAAACTGAGTAAAACAGGAGCTTCTCTTCAGTCCAATACACTGTACTGGCTGGGAACAGACGCGAATGCTATTTGCACTGTATATGGCCAGAAAAGCACAAGTGTGCTGTTCTTAGCCTGAATGAACACTTGCTGCTAGAACTTGAATCTCAACGTGATTCAACTCCGTTTAGGAAGTTTAATTGAACCCTAGTGTGCCATGCAAGAAAAACACTCTGTTTTAGAGAAAACAGCATTCTTTCACTCTACTGTGTTTCCTATAGGGCACGTACAGTGAGCTAGCTCAGAACAAAAGAACTGTGCTTCCTACACAAACGGGGCATATCTAGTTCAACTCAGTATTGGAAACTGAGTAAAACAGGAGCTTCTCTTCAGTCCAGTACACTGTACTGGCTGGGAACAGACGCGAATGCTATTTGCACTGTATATGGCCAGAACAGCACAAGTGTGCTGTTCTTAGCCTGAATGAACACTTGCTGCTAGAACTTGAATCTCAACGTGATTCAACTCCGTTTAGGAAGTTTAATTGAACCCTAGTGTGCCATGCAAGAAAAACACTCTGTTTTAGAGAAAACAGCATTCTTTCACTCTGCTGTGTTTCTTATAGGGCACGTACAGTGAGCTAGCTCAGAACAAAAGAACTGTGCTTCTTACACAAACGGGGCATATCTAGTTCAACTCAGTATTGGAAACTGAGTAAAACAGGAGCTTCTCTTCAGTCCAGTAAACTGTACTGGCTGGGAACAGACGTGAATGGTATTTGCACTGTATATGGCCAGAAAAGCACAAGTGTGCTGTTCTTAGCCTGAATGAACACTTGCTGCTAGAACTTGAATCTCAACGTGATTCAACTCCGTTTAGGAAGTTTAATTGAACCCTAGTGTGCCATGCAAGAAAAACACTCTGTTTTAGAGAAAACAGCATTCTTTCAATCTACTGTGTTTCCTATAGGGCACGTACAGTGAGCTAGCTCAGAACAAAAGAACTGTGCTTCCTACACAAACGGGGCATATCTAGTTCAACTCAGTATTGGAAACTGAGTAAAACAGGAGCTTCTCTTCAGTCCAGTACACTGTACTGGCTGGGAACAGACGCGAATGCTATTTGCACTGTATATGGCCAGAAAAGCACAAGTGTGCTGTTCTTAGCCTGAATGAACACTTGCTGCTAGAACTTGAATCTCAACGTGATTCAACTCCGTTTAGGAAGTTTAATTGAACCCTAGTGTGCCATGCAAGAAAAACACTCTGTTTTAGAGAAAACAGCATTCTTTCACTCTGCTGTGTTTCCTATAGGGCACGTACAGTGAGCTAGCTCAGAACAAAAGAACTGTGCTTCCTACACAAACGGGCCATATCTAGTTCAACTCAGTATTGGAAACTGAGTAAAACAGGAGCTTCTCTTCAGTCCAATACACTGTACTGGCTGGGAACAGACGCGAATGCTATTTGCACTGTATATGGCCAGAAAAGCACAAGTGTGCTGTTCTTAGCCTGAATGAACACTTGCTGCTAGAACTTGAATCTCAACGTGATTCAACTCCGTTTAGGAAGTTTAATTGAACCCTAGTGTGCCATGCAAGAAAAACACTCTGTTTTAGAGAAAACAGCATTCTTTCACTCTACTGTGTTTCCTATAGGGCACGTACAGTGAGCTAGCTCAGAACAAAAGAACTGTGCTTCCTACACAAACGGGGCATATCTAGTTCAACTCAGTATTGGAAACTGAGTAAAACAGGAGCTTCTCTTCAGTCCAATACACTGTACTGGCTGGGAACAGACGCGAATGCTATTTGCACTGTATATGGCCAGAAAAGCACAAGTGTGCTGTTCTTAGCCTGAATGAACACTTGGTGCTAGAACTTGAATCTCAACGTGATTCAAATCCGTTTAGGAAGTTTAATTGAACCCTAGTGTGCCATGCAAGAAAAACACTCTGTTTTAGAGAAAACAGCATTCTTTCACTCTACTGTGTTTCCTATAGGGCACGTACAGTGAGCTAGCTCAGAACAAAAGAACTGTGCTTCCTACACAAACAGGGCATATCTAGTTCAACTCAGTATTGGAAACTGAGTAAAACAGGAGCTTCTCTTCAGTCCAGTACACTGTACTGGCTGGGAACAGACGCGAATGCTATTTGCACTGTATATGGCCAGAAAAGCACAAGTGTGCTGTTCTTAGCCTGAATGAACACTTGCTGCTAGAACTTGAATCTCAACGTGATTCAACTCCGTTTAGGAAGTTTAATTGAACCCTAGTGTGCCATGCAAGAAAAACACTCTGTTTTAGAGAAAACAGCATTCTTTCACTCTACTGTGTTTCCTATAGGGCACGTACAGTGAGCTAGCTCAGAACAAAAGAACTGTGCTTCCTACAAAAACGGGGCATATCTAGTTCAACTCAGTATTGGAAACTGAGTAAAACAGGAGCTTCTCTTCAGTCCAGTACACTGTACTGGCTGGGAACAGACGCGAATGCTATTTGCACTGTATATGGCCAGAAAAGCACAAGTGTGCTGTTCTTAGCCTGAATGAACACTTGCTGCTAGAACTTGAATCTCAACGTGATTCAACTCCGTTTAGGAAGTTTAATTGAACCCTAGTGTGCCATGCAAGAAAAACACTCTGTTTTAGAGAAAACAGCATTCTTTCACTCTACTGTGTTTCCTATAGGGCACGTACAGTGAGCTAGCTCAGAACAAAAGAACTGTGCTTCCTACACAAACGGGGCATATCTAGTTCAACTCAGTATTGGAAACTGAGTAAAACAGGAGCTTCTCTTCAGTCCAATACACTGTACTGGCTGGGAACAGACGCGAATGCTATTTGCACTGTATATGGCCAGAAAAGCACAAGTGTGCTGTTCTTAGCCTGAATGAACACTTGCTGCTAGAACTTGAATCTCAACGTGATTCAACTCCGTTTAGGAAGTTTAATTGAACCCTAGTGTGCCATGCAAGAAAAACACTCTGTTTTAGAGAAAACAGCATTCTTTCACTCTACTGTGTTTCCTATAGGGCACGTACAGTGAGCTAGCTCAGAACAAAAGAACTGTGCTTCCTACACAAACGGGGCATATCTAGTTCAACTCAGTATTGGAAACTGAGTAAAACAGGAGCTTCTCTTCAGTCCAGTACACTGTACTGGCTGGGAACAGACGCGAATGCTATTTGCACTGTATATGGCCAGAAAAGCACAAGTGTGCTGTTCTTAGCCTGAATGAACACTTGCTGCTAGAACTTGAATCTCAACGTGATTCAACTCCGTTTAGGAAGTTTAATTGAACCCTAGTGTGCCATGCAAGAAAAACACTCTGTTTTAGAGAAAACAGCATTCTTTCACTCTGCTGTGTTTCCTATAGGGCACGTACAGTGAGCTAGCTCAGAACAAAAGAACTGTGCTTCCTACACAAACGGGGCATATCTAGTTCAACTCAGTATTGGAAACTGAGTAAAACAGGAGCTTCTCTTCAGTCCAATACACTGTACTGGCTGGGAACAGACGCGAATGCTATTTGCACTTTATCTGGCCAGAAAAGCACAAGTGTGCTGTTCTTAGCCTGAATGAACACTTGCTGCTAGAACTTGAATCTCAACGTGATTCAACTCCGTTGAGGAAGTTTAATTGAACCCTAGTGTGCCATGCAAGAAAAACACTCTGTTTTAGAGAAAACAGCATTCTTTCACTCTACTGTGTTTCCTATAGGGCACGTACAGTGAGCTAGCTCAGAACAAAAGAACTGTGCTTCCTACACAAACGGGGCATATCTAGTTCAACTCAGTATTGGAAACTGAGTAAAACAGGAGCTTCTCTTCAGTCCAGTACACTGTACTGGCTGGGAACAGACGCGAATGCTATTTGCACTGTATATGGCCAGAAAAGCACAAGTGTGCTGTTCTTAGCCTGAATGAACACTTGCTGCTAGAACTTGAATCTCAACGTGATTCAACTCCGTTTAGGAAGTTTAATTGAACCCTAGTGTGCCATGCAAGAAAAACACTCTGTTTTAGAGAAAACAGCATTCTTTCACTCTGCTGTGTTTCCTATAGGGCACGTACAGTGAGCTAGCTCAGAACAAAAGAACTGTGCTTCCTACACAAACGGGGCATATCTAGTTCAACTCAGTATTGGAAACTGAGTAAAACAGGAGCTTCTCTTCAGTCCAATACACTGTACTGGCTGGGAACAGACGCGAATGCTATTTGCACTTTATCTGGCCAGAAAAGCACAAGTGTGCTGTTCTTAGCCTGAATGAACACTTGCTGCTAGAACTTGAATCTCAACGTGATTCAACTCCGTTTAGGAAGTTTAATTGAACCCTAGTGTGCCATGCAAGAAAAACACTCTGTTTTAGAGAAAACAGCATTCTTTCACTCTACTGTGTTTCCTATAGGGCACGTACAGTGAGCTAGCTCAGAACAAAAGAACTGTGCTTCCTACACAAACGGGGCATATCTAGTTCAACTCAGTATTGGAAACTGAGTAAAACAGGAGCTTCTCTTCAGTCCAATACACTGTACTGGCTGGGAACAGACGCGAATGCTATTTGCACTGTATATGGCCAGAAAAGCACAAGTGTGCTGTTCTTAGCCTGAATGAACACTTGCTGCTAGAACTTGAATCTCAACGTGATTCAACTCCGTTTAGGAAGTTTAATTGAACCCTAGTGTGCCATGCAAGAAAAACACTCTGTTTTAGAGAAAACAGCATTCTTTCACTCTGCTGTGTTTCCTATAGGGCACGTACAGTGAGCTAGCTCAGAACAAAAGAACTGTGCTTCCTACACAAACGGGGCATATCTAGTTCAACTCAGTATTGGAAACTGAGTAAAACAGGAGCTTCTCTTCAGTCCAGTACACTGTACTGGCTGGGAACAGACGCGAATGCTATTTGCACTGTATATGGCCAGAAAAGCACAAGTGTGCTGTTCTTAGCCTGAATGAACACTTGCTGCTAGAACTTGAATCTCAACGTGATTCAACTCCGTTTAGGAAGTTTAATTGAACCCTAGTGTGCCATGCAAGAAAAATACACTGTTTTAGAGAAAACAGCATTCTTTCACTCTGCTGTGTTTCCTATAGGGCACGTACAGTGAGCTAGCTCAGAACAAAAGAACTGTGCTTCCTACACAAACGGGGCATATCTAGTTCAACTCAGTATTGGAAATTGAGTAAAACAGGAGCTTCTCTTCAGT
This sequence comes from Peromyscus maniculatus bairdii, assembly GCF_049852395.1. NCBI lineage: Eukaryota > Metazoa > Chordata > Mammalia > Rodentia > Cricetidae > Peromyscus > Peromyscus maniculatus. The sequence goes on along the minus strand of NC_134854.1, from coordinate 43,425,781 downwards.
CCAATACACTGTACTGGCTGGGAACAGACGCGAATGCTATTTGCACTGTATATGGCCAGAAAAGCACAAGTGTGCTGTTCTTAGCCTGAATGAACACTTGCTGCTAGAACTTGAATCTCAACGTGATTCAACTCCGTTTAGGAAGTTTAATTGAACCCTAGTGTGCCATGCAAGAAAAACACTCTGTTTTAGAGAAAACAGCATTCTTTCACTCTACTGTGTTTCCTATAGTGCACGTACATTGAGCTAGCTCAGAACAAAAGAACTGTGCTTCCTACACAAACGGGGCATCTAGTTCAACTCAGTATTGGAAACTGAGTAAAACAGGAGCTTCTCTTCAGTCCAGTACACTGTACTGGCTGGGAACAGACGCGAATGCTATTTGCACTGTATATGGCCAGAAAAGCACAAGTGTGCTGTTCTTAGCCTGAATGAACACTTGCTGCTAGAACTTGAATCTCAACGTGATTCAACTCCGTTTAGGAAGTTTAATTGAACCCTAGTGTGCCATGCAAGAAAAACACTCTGTTTTAGAGAAAACAGCATTCTTTCACTCTGCTGTGTTTCCTATAGGGCACGTACAGTGAGCTAGCTCAGAACAAAAGAACTGTGCTTCCTACACAAACGGGGCATATCTAGTTCAACTCAGTATTGGAAACTGAGTAAAACAGGAGCTTCTCTTCAGTCCAATACACTGTACTGGCTGGGAACAGACGCGAATGCTATTTGCACTGTATATGGCCAGAAAAGCACAAGTGTGCTGTTCTTAGCCTGAATGAACACTTGCTGCTAGAACTTGAATCTCAACGTGATTCAACTCCGTTTAGGAAGTTTAATTGAACCCTAGTGTGCCATGCAAGAAAAACACTCTGTTTTAGAGAAAACAGCATTCTTTCACTCTGCTGTGTTTCCTATAGGGCACGTACAGTGAGCTAGCTCAGAACAAAAGAACTGTGCTTCCTACACAAACGGGGCATATCTAGTTCAACTCAGTATTGGAAACTGAGTAAAACAGGAGCTTCTCTTCAGTCCAATACACTGTACTGGCTGGGAACAGACGCGAATGCTATTTGCACTGTATATGGCCAGAAAAGCACAAGTGTGCTGTTCTTAGCCTGAATGAACACTTGCTGCTAGAACTTGAATCTCAACGTGATTCAACTCCGTTTAGGAAGTTTAATTGAACCCTAGTGTGCCATGCAAGAAAAACACTCTGTTTTAGAGAAAACAGCATTCTTTCACTCTGCTGTGTTTCCTATAGGGCACGTACAGTGAGCTAGCTCAGAACAAAAGAACTGTGCTTCCTACACAAACGGGGCATATCTAGTTCAACTCAGTATTGGAAACTGAGTAAAACAGGAGCTTCTCTTCAGTCCAGTACACTGTACTGGCTGGGAACAGACGCGAATGCTATTTGCACTGTATATGGCCAGAAAAGCACAAGTGTGCTGTTCTTAGCCTGAATGAACACTTGCTGCTAGAACTTGAATCTCAACGTGATTCAACTCCGTTTAGGAAGTTTAATTGAACCCTAGTGTGCCATGCAAGAAAAACACACTGTTTTAGAGAAAACAGCATTCTTTCACTCTGCTGTGTTTCCTATAGGGCACGTACAGTGAGCTAGCTCAGAACAAAAGAACTGTGCTTCCTACACAAACGGGGCATATCTAGTTCAACTCAGTATTGGAAACTGAGTAAAACAGGAGCTTCTCTTCAGTCCAATACACTGTACTGGCTGGGAACAGACGCGAATGCTATTTGCACTGTATATGGCCAGAAAAGCACAAGTGTGCTGTTCTTAGCCTGAATGAACACTTGCTGCTAGAACTTGAATCTCAACGTGATTCAACTCCGTTTAGGAAGTTTAATTGAACCCTAGTGTGCCATGCAAGAAAAACACTCTGTTTTAGAGAAAACAGCATTCTTTCACTCTACTGTGTTTCCTATAGGGCACGTACAGTGAGCTAGCTCAGAACAAAAGAACTGTGCTTCCTACACAAACGGGGCATATCTAGTTCAACTCAGTATTGGAAACTGAGTAAAACAGGAGCTTCTCTTCAGTCCAGTACACTGTACTGGCTGGGAACAGACGCGAATGCTATTTGCACTGTATATGGCCAGAAAAGCACAAGTGTGCTGTTCTTAGCCTGAATGAACACTTGCTGCTAGAACTTGAATCTCAACGTGATTCAACTCCGTTTAGGAAGTTTAATTGAACCCTAGTGTGCCATGCAAGAAAAACACTCTGTTTTAGAGAAAACAGCATTCTTTCACTCTGCTGTGTTTCCTATAGGGCACGTACAGTGAGCTAGCTCAGAACAAAAGAACTGTGCTTCCTACACAAACGGGGCATATCTAGTTCAACTCAGTATTGGAAACTGAGTAAAACAGGAGCTTCTCTTCAGTCCAGTACACTGTACTGGCTGGGAACAGACGCGAATGCTATTTGCACTGTATATGGCCAGAAAAGCACAAGTGTGCTGTTCTTAGCCTGAATGAACACTTGCTGCTAGAACTTGAATCTCAACGTGATTCAACTCCGTTTAGGAAGTTTAATTGAACCCTAGTGTGCCATGCAAGAAAAACACACTGTTTTAGAGAAAACAGCATTCTTTGACTCTGCTGTGTTTCCTATAGGGCACGTACAGTGAGCTAGCTCAGAACAAAAGAACTGTGCTTCCTACACAAACGGGGCATATCTAGTTCAACTCAGTATTGGAAACTGAGTAAAACAGGAGCTTCTCTTCAGTCCAATACACTGTACTGGCTGGGAACAGACGCGAATGCTATTTGCACTGTATATGGCCAGAAAAGCACAAGTGTGCTGTTCTTAGCCTGAATGAACACTTGCTGCTAGAACTTGAATCTCAACGTGATTCAACTCCGTTTAGGAAGTTTAATTGAACCCTAGTGTGCCATGCAAGAAAAACACTCTGTTTTAGAGAAAACAGCATTCTTTCACTCTACTGTGTTTCCTATAGGGCACGTACAGTGAGCTAGCTCAGAACAAAAGAACTGTGCTTCCTACACAAACGGGGCATATCTAGTTCAACTCAGTATTGGAAACTGAGTAAAACAGGAGCTTCTCTTCAGTCCAGTACACTGTACTGGCTGGGAACAGACGCGAATGCTATTTGCACTGTATATGGCCAGAAAAGCACAAGTGTGCTGTTCTTAGCCTGAATGAACACTTGCTGCTAGAACTTGAATCTCAACGTGATTCAACTCCGTTTAGGAAGTTTAATTGAACCCTAGTGTGCCATGCAAGAAAAACACTCTGTTTTAGAGAAAACAGCATTCTTTCACTCTGCTGTGCTTCCTATAGGGCACGTACAGTGAGCTAGCTCAGAACAAAAGAACTGTGCTTCCTACACAAACGGGGCATATCTAGTTCAACTCAGTATTGGAAACTGAGTAAAACAGGAGCTTCTCTTCAGTCCAATACACTGTACTGGCTGGGAACAGACGCGAATGCTATTTGCACTGTATATGGCCAGAAAAGCACAAGTGTGCTGTTCTTAGCCTGAATGAACACTTGCTGCTAGAACTTGAATCTCAACGTGATTCAACTCCGTTTAGGAAGTTTAATTGAACCCTAGTGTGCCATGCAAGAAAAACACTCTGTTTTAGAGAAAACAGCATTCTTTCACTCTACTGTGTTTCCTATAGGGCACGTACAGTGAGCTAGCTCAGAACAAAAGAACTGTGCTTCCTACACAAACAGGGCATATCTAGTTCAACTCAGTATTGGAAACTGAGTAAAACAGGAGCTTCTCTTCAGTCCAATACACTGTACTGGCTGGGAACAGACGCGAATGCTATTTGCACTGTATATGGCCAGAAAAGCACAAGTGTGCTGTTCTTAGCCTGAATGAACACTTGCTGCTAGAACTTGAATCTCAACGTGATTCAACTCCGTTTAGGAAGTTTAATTGAACCCTAGTGTGCCATGCAAGAAAAACACTCTGTTTTAGAGAAAACAGCATTCTTTCACTCTGCTGTGTTTCCTATAGGGCACGTACAGTGAGCTAGCTCAGAACAAAAGAACTGTGCTTCCTACACAAACGGGGCATATCTAGTTCAACTCAGTATTGGAAACTGAGTAAAACAGGAGCTTCTCTTCAGTCCAATACACTGTACTGGCTGGGAACAGACGCGAATGCTATTTGCACTGTATATGGCCAAAAAAGCACAAGTGTGCTGTTCTTAGCCTGAATGAACACTTGCTGCTAGAACTTGAATCTCAACGTGATTCAACTCCGTTTAGGATGTTTAATTGAACCCTAGTGTGCCATGCAAGAGAAACACTCTGTTTTAGAGAAAACAGCATTCTTTCACTCTACTGTGTTTCCTATAGGGCACGTACAGTGAGCTAGGTCAGAACAAAAGAACTGTGCTTGCTACACAAACGGGGCATATCTAGTTCAACTCAGTATTGGAAACTGAGTAAAACAGGAGCTTCTCTTCAGTCCAATACACTGTACTGGCTGGGAACAGACACGAATGCTATTTGCACTGTATATGGCCAGAAAAGCACAAGTGTGCTGTTCTTAGCCTGAATGAAAACTTGCTGCTAGAACTTGAATCTCAACGTGATTCAACTGCGTTTAGGAAGTTTAATTGAACCCTAGTGTGCCATGCAAGAAAAACACTCTGTTTTAGAGAAAACAGCATTCTTTCACTCTACTGTGTTTCCTATAGGGCACGTACAGTGAGCTAGCTCAGAACAAAAGAACTGTGCTTCCTCCACAAACGGGGCATATCTAGTTCAACTCAGTATTGGAAACTGAGTAAAACAGGAGCTTCTCTTCAGTCCAATACACTGTACTGGCTGGGAACAGACGCGAATGCTATTTGCACTGTATATGGCCAGAAAAGCACAAGTGTGCTGTTCTTAGCCTGAATGAACACTTGCTGCTAGAACTTGAATCTCAACGTGATTCAACTCCGTTTAGGAAGTTTAATTGAACCCTAGTGTGCCATGCAAGAAAAACACTCTGATTAGAGAAAACAGCATTCATTCACTCTGCTGTGTTTCCTATAGGGCACGTACAGTGAGCTAGCTCAGAACAAAAGAACTGTGCTTCCTACACAAACGGGGCATATCTAGTTCAACTCAGTATTGGAAACTGAGTAAAACAGGAGCTTCTCTTCAGTCCAGTACACTGTACTGGCTGGGAACAGACGCGAATGCTATTTGCACTGTATATGGCCAGAAAAGCACAAGTGTGCTGTTCTTAGCCTGAATGAACACTTGCTGCTAGAACTTGAATCTCAACGTGATTCAACTCCGTTTAGGAAGTTTAATTGAACCCTAGTGTGCCATGCAAGAAAAACACACTGTTTTAGAGAAAACAGCATTCTTTCACTCTGCTGTGTTTCCTATAGGGCACGTACAGTGAGCTAGCTCAGAACAAAAGAACTGTGCTTCCTACACAAACGGGGCATATCTAGTTCAACTCAGTATTGGAAACTGAGTAAAACAGGAGCTTCTCTTCAGTCCAATACACTGTACTGGCTGGGAACAGACGCGAATGCTATTTGCACTGTATATGGCCAGAAAAGCACAAGTGTGCTGTTCTTAGCCTGAATGAACACTTGCTGCTAGAACTTGAATCTCAACGTGATTCAACTCCGTTTAGGAAGTTTAATTGAACCCTAGTGTGCCATGCAAGAAAAACACTCTGTTTTAGAGAAAACAGCATTCTTTCACTCTACTGTGTTTCCTATAGGGCACGTACAGTGAGCTAGCTCAGAACAAAAGAACTGTGCTTCCTACACAAACGGGGCATATCTAGTTCAACTCAGTATTGGAAACTGAGTAAAACAGGAGCTTCTCTTCAGTCCAGTACACTGTACTGGCTGGGAACAGACGCGAATGCTATTTGCACTGTATATGGCCAGAAAAGCACAAGTGTGCTGTTCTTAGCCTGAATGAACACTTGCTGCTAGAACTTGAATCTCAACGTGATTCAACTCCGTTTAGGAAGTTTAATTGAACCCTAGTGTGCCATGCAAGAAAAACACTCTGTTTTAGAGAAAACAGCATTCTTTCACTCTGCTGTGCTTCCTATAGGGCACGTACAGTGAGCTAGCTCAGAACAAAAGAACTGTGCTTCCTACACAAACGGGGCATATCTAGTTCAACTCAGTATTGGAAACTGAGTAAAACAGGAGCTTCTCTTCAGTCCAATACACTGTACTGGCTGGGAACAGACGCGAATGCTATTTGCACTGTATATGGCCAGAAAAGCACAAGTGTGCTGTTCTTAGCCTGAATGAACACTTGCTGCTAGAACTTGAATCTCAACGTGATTCAACTCCGTTTAGGAAGTTTAATTGAACCCTAGTGTGCCATGCAAGAAAAACACTCTGTTTTAGAGAAAACAGCATTCTTTCACTCTACTGTGTTTCCTATAGGGCACGTACAGTGAGCTAGCTCAGAACAAAAGAACTGTGCTTCCTACACAAACAGGGCATATCTAGTTCAACTCAGTATTGGAAACTGAGTAAAACAGGAGCTTCTCTTCAGTCCAATACACTGTACTGGCTGGGAACAGACGCGAATGCTATTTGCACTGTATATGGCCAGAAAAGCACAAGTGTGCTGTTCTTAGCCTGAATGAACACTTGCTGCTAGAACTTGAATCTCAACGTGATTCAACTCCGTTTAGGAAGTTTAATTGAACCCTAGTGTGCCATGCAAGAAAAACACTCTGTTTTAGAGAAAACAGCATTCTTTCACTCTGCTGTGTTTCCTATAGGGCACGTACAGTGAGCTAGCTCAGAACAAAAGAACTGTGCTTCCTACACAAACGGGGCATATCTAGTTCAACTCAGTATTGGAAACTGAGTAAAACAGGAGCTTCTCTTCAGTCCAATACACTGTACTGGCTGGGAACAGACGCGAATGCTATTTGCACTGTATATGGCCAAAAAAGCACAAGTGTGCTGTTCTTAGCCTGAATGAACACTTGCTGCTAGAACTTGAATCTCAACGTGATTCAACTCCGTTTAGGATGTTTAATTGAACCCTAGTGTGCCATGCAAGAGAAACACTCTGTTTTAGAGAAAACAGCATTCTTTCACTCTACTGTGTTTCCTATAGGGCACGTACAGTGAGCTAGGTCAGAACAAAAGAACTGTGCTTGCTACACAAACGGGGCATATCTAGTTCAACTCAGTATTGGAAACTGAGTAAAACAGGAGCTTCTCTTCAGTCCAATACACTGTACTGGCTGGGAACAGACACGAATGCTATTTGCACTGTATATGGCCAGAAAAGCACAAGTGTGCTGTTCTTAGCCTGAATGAAAACTTGCTGCTAGAACTTGAATCTCAACGTGATTCAACTGCGTTTAGGAAGTTTAATTGAACCCTAGTGTGCCATGCAAGAAAAACACTCTGTTTTAGAGAAAACAGCATTCTTTCACTCTACTGTGTTTCCTATAGGGCACGTACAGTGAGCTAGCTCAGAACAAAAGAACTGTGCTTCCTACACAAACGGGGCATATCTAGTTCAACTCAGTATTGGAAACTGAGTAAAACAGGAGCTTCTCTTCAGTCCAATACACTGTACTGGCTGGGAACAGACGCGAATGCTATTTGCACTGTATATGGCCAGAACAGCACAAGTGTGCTGTTCTTAGCCTGAATGAACACTTGCTGCTAGAACTTGAATCTCAACGTGATTCAACTCCGTTTAGGAAGTTTAATTGAACCCTAGTGTGCCATGCAAGAAAAACACTCTGTTTTAGAGAAAACAGCATTCTTTCACTCTACTGTGTTTCCTATAGGGCACGTACAGTGAGCTAGCTCAGAACAAAAGAACTGTGCTTCCTCCACAAACGGGGCATATCTAGTTCAACTCAGTATTGGAAACTGAGTAAAACAGGAGCTTCTCTTCAGTCCAATACACTGTACTGGCTGGGAACAGACGCGAATGCTATTTGCACTGTATATGGCCAGAAAAGCACAAGTGTGCTGTTCTTAGCCTGAATGAACACTTGCTGCTAGAACTTGAATCTCAACGTGATTCAACTCCGTTTAGGAAGTTTAATTGAACTCTAGTGTGCCATGCAAGAAAAACACTCTGTTTTAGAGAAAACAGCATTCTTTCACTCTACTGTGTTTCCTATAGGGCACGTACAGTGAGCTAGCTCAGAACAAAAGAACTGTGCTTCCTACACAAACGGGGCATATCTAGTTCAACTCAGTATTGGAAACTGAGTAAAACAGGAGCTTCTCTTCAGTCCAATACACTGTACTGGCTGGGAACAGACGCGAATGCTATTTGCACTGTATATGGCCAGAAAAGCACAAGTGTGCTGTTCTTAGCCTGAATGAACACTTGCTGCTAGAACTTGAATCTCAACGTGATTCAACTCCGTTTAGGAAGTTTAATTGAACCCTAGTGTGCCATGCAAGAAAAACACTCTGATTAGAGAAAACAGCATTCATTCACTCTGCTGTGTTTCCTATAGGGCACATACAGTGAGCTAGCTCAGAACAAAAGAACTGTGCTTCCTACACAAACGGGGCATATCTAGTTCAACTCAGTATTGGAAACTGAGTAAAACAGGAGCTTCTCTTCAGTCCAATACACTGTACTGGCTGGGAACAGACGCGAATGCTATTTGCACTGTATATGGCCAGAAAAGCACAAGTGTGCTGTTCTTAGCCTGAATGAACACTTGCTGCTAGAACTTGAATCTCAACGTGATTCAACTCCGTTTAGGAAGTTTAATTGAACCCTAGTGTGCCATGCAAGAAAAACACTCTGTTTTAGAGAAAACAGCATTCTTGCACTCTACTGTGTTTCCTATAGGGCACGTACAGTGAGCTAGCTCAGGACAAAAGAACTGTGCTTCCTACACAAACGGGGCATATCTAGTTCAACTCAGTATTGGAAACTGAGTAAAACAGGAGCTTCTCTTCAGTCCAATACACTGTACTGGCTGGGAACAGACGCGAATGCTATTTGCACTGTATATGGCCAGAAAAGCACAAGTGTGCTGTTCTTAGCCTGAATGAACACTTGCTGCTAGAACTTGAATCTCAACGTGATTCAGCTGCGTTTAGGAAGTTTAATTGAACCCTAGTGTGCCATGCAAGAAAAACACTCTGTTTTAGAGAAAACAGCATTCTTTCACTCTACTGTGTTTCCTATAGGGCACGTACAGTGAGCTAGCTCAGAACAAAAGAACTGTGCTTCCTACACAAACGGGGCATATCTAGTTCAACTCAGTATTGGAAACTGAGTAAAACAGGAGCTTCTCTTCAATCCAATACACTGTACTGGCTGGGAACAGACGCGAATGCTATTTGCACTGTATATGGCCAGAACAGCACAAGTGTGCTGTTCTTAGCCTGAATGAACACTTGCTGCTAGAACTTGAATCTCAACGTGATTCAACTCCGTTTAGGAAGTTTAATTGAACCCTAGTGTGCCATGCAAGAAAAACACTCTGTTTTAGAGAAAACAGCATTCTTTCACTCTGCTGTGTTTCCTATAGGGCACGTACAGTGAGCTAGCTCAGAACAAAAGTACTGTGCTTCCTCCACAAACGGGGAATATCTAGTTCAACTCAGTATTGGAAACTGAGTAAAACAGGAGCTTCTCTTCAGTCCAATACACTGTACTGGCTGGGAACAGACGCGAATGCTATTTGCACTGTATATGGCCAGAAAAGCACAAGTGTGCTGTTCTTAGCATGAATGAACACTTGCTGCTAGAACTTGAATCTCAACGTGATTCAACTCCGTTTAGGAAGTTTAATTGAACCCTAGTGTGCCATGCAAGAAAAACACTCTGTTTTAGAGAAAACAGCATTCTTTCACTCTACTGTGTTTCCTATAGGGCACGTACAGTGAGCTAGCTCAGAACAAAAGAACTGTGCTTCCTACACAAACGGGGCATATCTAGTTCAACTCAGTATTGGAAACTGAGTAAAACAGGAGCTTCTCTTCAGTCCAATACACTGTACTGGCTGGGAACAGACGCGAATGCTATTTGCACTGTATATGGCCAGAAAAGCACAAGTGTGCTGTTCTTAGCCTGAATGAACACTTGCTGCTAGAACTTGAATCTCAACGTGATTCAACTCCGTTTAGGAAGTTTAATTGAACCCTAGTGTGCCATGCAAGAAAAACACACTGTTTTAGAGAAAACAGCATTCTTTCACTCTACTGTGTTTCCTATAGGGCACGTACAGTGAGCTAGCTCAGAACAAAAGAACTGTGCTTCCTACACAAACGGGGCATATCTAGTTCAACTCAGTATTGGAAATTGAGTAAAACAGGAGCTTCTCTTCAGTCCAATACACTGTACTGGCTGGGAACAGACGCGAATGCTATTTGCACTGTATATGGCCAGAAAAGCACAAGTGTGCTGTTCTTAGCCTGAATGAACACTTGCTGCTAGAACTTGAATCTCAACGTGATTCAACTCCGTTTAGGAAGTTTAATTGAACCCTAGTGTGCCATGCAAGAAAAACACTCTGTTTTAGAGAAAACAGCATTCTTTCACTCTACTGTGTTTCCTATAGGGCACGTACAGTGAGCTAGCTCAGAACAAAAGAACTGTGCTTCCTACACAAACGGGGCATATCTAGTTCAACTCAGTATTGGAAACTGAGTAAAACAGGAGCTTCTCTTCAGTCCAGTACACTGTACTGGCTGGGAACAGACGCGAATGCTATTTGCACTGTATATGGCCAGAAAAGCACAAGTGTGCTGTTCTTAGCCTGAATGAACACTTGCTGCTAGAACTTGAATCTCAACGTGATTCAACTCCGTTTAGGAAGTTTAATTGAACCCTAGTGTGCCATGCAAGAAAAACACTCTGTTTTAGAGAAAACAGCATTCTTTCACTCTGCTGTGTTTCCTATAGGGCACGTACAGTGAGCTAGCTCAGAACAAAAGAACTGTGCTTCCTACACAAACGGGGCATATCTAGTTCAACTCAGTATTGGAAACTGAGTAAAACAGGAGCTTCTCTTCAGTCCAATACACTGTACTGGCTGGGAACAGACGCGAATGCTATTTGCACTGTATATGGCCAGAAAAGCACAAGTGTGCTGTTCTTAGCCTGAATGAACACTTGCTGCTAGAACTTGAATCTCAACGTGATTCAACTCCGTTTAGGAAGTTTAATTGAACCCTAGTGTGCCATGCAAGAAAAACACTCTGTTTTAGAGAAAACAGCATTCTTTCACTCTACTGTGTTTCCTATAGGGCACGTACAGTGAGCTAGCTCAGAACAAAAGAACTGTGCTTCCTACACAAACGGGGCATATCTAGTTCAACTCAGTATTGGAAACTGAGTAAAACAGGAGCTTCTCTTCAGTCCAATACACTGTACTGGCTGGGAACAGACGCGAATGCTATTTGCACTGTATATGGCCAGAAAAGCACAAGTGTGCTGTTCTTAGCCTGAATGAACACTTGCTGCTAGAACTTGAATCTCAACGTGATTCAACTCCGTTTAGGAAGTTTAATTGAACCCTAGTGTGCCATGCAAGAAAAACACTCTGTTTTAGAGAAAACAGCATTCTTTCACTCTGCTGTGTTTCCTATAGGGCACGTACAGTGAGCTAGCTCAGAACAAAAGAACTGTGCTTCCTACACAAACGGGGCATATCTAGTTCAACTCAGTATTGGAAACTGAGTAAAACAGGAGCTTCTCTTCAGTCCAATACACTGTACTGGCTGGGAACAGACGCGAATGCTATTTGCACTGTATATGGCCAGAAAAGCACAAGTGTGCTGTTCTTAGCCTGAATGAACACTTGCTGCTAGAACTTGAATCTCAACGTGATTCAACTCCGTTTAGGAAGTTTAATTGAACCCTAGTGTGCCATGCAAGAAAAACACTCTGTTTTAGAGAAAACAGCATTCTTTCACTCTGCTGTGTTTCCTATAGGGCACGTACAGTGAGCTAGCTCAGAACAAAAGAACTGTGCTTCCTACACAAACGGGGCATATCTAGTTCAACTCAGTATTGGAAACTGAGTAAAACAGGAGCTTCTCTTCAGTCCAGTACACTGTACTGGCTGGGAACAGACGCGAATGCTATTTGCACTGTATATGGCCAGAAAAGCACAAGTGTGCTGTTCTTAGCCTGAATGAACACTTGCTGCTAGAACTTGAATCTCAACGTGATTCAACTCCGTTTAGGAAGTTTAATTGAACCCTAGTGTGCCATGCAAGAAAAACACACTGTTTTAGAGAAAACAGCATTCTTTCACTCTGCTGTGTTTCCTATAGGGCACGTACAGTGAGCTAGCTCAGAACAAAAGAACTGTGCTTCCTACACAAACGGGGCATATCTAGTTCAACTCAGTATTGGAAACTGAGTAAAACAGGAGCTTCTCTTCAGTCCAATACACTGTACTGGCTGGGAACAGACGCGAATGCTATTTGCACTGTATATGGCCAGAAAAGCACAAGTGTGCTGTAATTAGCCTGAATGAACACTTGCTGCTAGAACTTGAATCTCAACGTGATTCAACTCCGTTTAGGAAGTTTAATTGAACCCTAGTGTGCCATGCAAGAAAAACACTCTGTTTTAGAGAAAACAGCATTCTTTCACTCTACTGTGTTTCCTATAGGGCACGTACAGTGAGCTAGCTCAGAACAAAAGAACTGTGCTTCCTACACAAACGGGGCATATCTAGTTCAACTCAGTATTGGAAACTGAGTAAAACAGGAGCTTCTCTTCAGTCCAGTACACTGTACTGGCTGGGAACAGACGCGAATGCTATTTGCACTGTATATGGCCAGAAAAGCACAAGTGTGCTGTTCTTAGCCTGAATGAACACTTGCTGCTAGAACTTGAATCTCAACGTGATTCAACTCCGTTTAGGAAGTTTAATTGAACCCTAGTGTGCCATGCAAGAAAAACACTCTGTTTTAGAGAAAACAGCATTCTTTCACTCTGCTGTGCTTCCTATAGGGCACGTACAGTGAGCTAGCTCAGAACAAAAGAACTGTGCTTCCTACACAAACGGGGCATATCTAGTTCAACTCAGTATTGGAAACTGAGTAAAACAGGAGCTTCTCTTCAGTCCAATACACTGTACTGGCTGGGAACAGACGCGAATGCTATTTGCACTGTATATGGCCAGAAAAGCACAAGTGTGCTGTTCTTAGCCTGAATGAACACTTGCTGCTAGAACTTGAATCTCAACGTGATTCAACTCCGTTTATGAAGTTTAATTGAACCCTAGTGTGCCATGCAAGAAAAACACTCTGTTTTAGAGAAAACAGCATTCTTTCACTCTACTGTGTTTCCTATAGGGCACGTACAGTGAGCTAGCTCAGAACAAAAGAACTGTGCTTCCTACACAAACAGGGCATATCTAGTTCAACTCAGTATTGGAAACTGAGTAAAACAGGAGCTTCTCTTCAGTCCAATACACTGTACTGGCTGGGAACAGACGCGAATGCTATTTGCACTGTATATGGCCAGAAAAGCACAAGTGTGCTGTTCTTAGCCTGAATGAACACTTGCTGCTAGAACTTGAATCTCAACGTGATTCAACTCCGTTTAGGAAGTTTAATTGAACCCTAGTGTGCCATGCAAGAAAAACACTCTGTTTTAGAGAAAACAGCATTCTTTCACTCTGCTGTGTTTCCTATAGGGCACGTACAGTGAGCTAGCTCAGAACAAAAGAACTGTGCTTCCTACACAAACGGGGCATATCTAGTTCAACTCAGTATTGGAAACTGAGTAAAACAGGAGCTTCTCTTCAGTCCAATACACTGTACTGGCTGGGAACAGACGCGAATGCTATTTGCACTGTATATGGCCAGAACAGCACAAGTGTGCTGTTCTTAGCCTGAATGAACACTTGCTGCTAGAACTTGAATCTCAACGTGATTCAACTCCGTTTAGGATGTTTAATTGAACCCTAGTGTGCCATGCAAGAGAAACACTCTGTTTTAGAGAAAACAGCATTCTTTCACTCTACTGTGTTTCCTATAGGGCACGTACAGTGAGCTAGGTCAGAACAAAAGAACTGTGCTTCCTACACAAACGGGGCATATCTAGTTCAACTCAGTATTGGAAACTGAGTAAAACAGGAGCTTCTCTTCAGTCCAATACACTGTACTGGCTGGGAACAGACACGAATGCTATTTGCACTGTATATGGCCAGAAAAGCACAAGTGTGCTGTTCTTAGCCTGAATGAAAACTTGCTGCTAGAACTTGAATCTCAACGTGATTCAACTGCGTTTAGGAAGTTTAATTGAACCCTAGTGTGCCATGCAAGAAAAACACTCTGTTTTAGAGAAAACAGCATTCTTTCACTCTACTGTGTTTCCTATAGGGCACGTACAGTGAGCTAGCTCAGAACAAAAGAACTGTGCTTCCTACACAAACGGGGCATATCTAGTTCAACTCAGTATTGGAAACTGAGTAAAACAGGAGCTTCTCTTCAGTCCAATACACTGTACTGGCTGGGAACAGACGCGAATGCTATTTGCACTGTATATGGCCAGAACAGCACAAGTGTGCTGTTCTTAGCCTGAATGAACACTTGCTGCTAGAACTTGAATCTCAACGTGATTCAACTCCGTTTAGGAAGTTTAATTGAACCCTAGTGTGCCATGCAAGAAAAACACTCTGTTTTAGAGAAAACAGCATTCTTTCACTCTACTGTGTTTCCTATAGGGCACGTACAGTGAGCTAGCTCAGAACAAAAGAACTGTGCTTCCTCCACAAACGGGGCATATCTAGTTCAACTCAGTATTGGAAACTGAGTAAAACAGGAGCTTCTCTTCAGTCCAATACACTGTACTGGCTGGGAACAGACGCGAATGCTATTTGCACTGTATATGGCCAGAAAAGCACAAGTGTGCTGTTCTTAGCCTGAATGAACACTTGCTGCTAGAACTTGAATCTCAACGTGATTCAACTCCGTTTAGGAAGTTTAATTGAACCCTAGTGTGCCATGCAAGAAAAACACTCTGTTTTAGAGAAAACAGCATTCTTTCACTCTACTGTGTTTCCTATAGGGCACGTACAGTGAGCTAGCTCAGAACAAAAGAACTGTGCTTCCTACACAAACGGGGCATATCTAGTTCAACTCAGTATTGGAAACTGAGTAAAACAGGAGCTTCTCTTCTGTCCAATACACTGTACTGGCTGGGAACAGACGCGAATGCTATTTGCACTGTATATGGCCAGAAAAGCACAAGTGTGCTGTTCTTAGCCTGAATGAACACTTGCTGCTAGAACTTGAATCTCAACGTGATTCAACTCCGTTTAGGAAGTTTAATTGAACCCTAGTGTGCCATGCAAGAAAAACACTCTGATTAGAGAAAACAGCATTCATTCACTCTGCTGTGTTTCCTATAGGGCACATACAGTGAGCTAGCTCAGAACAAAAGAACTGTGCTTCCTACACAAACGGGGCATATCTAGTTCAACTCAGTATTGGAAACTGAGTAAAACAGGAGCTTCTCTTCAGTCCAATACACTGTACTGGCTGGGAACAGACGCGAATGCTATTTGCACTGTATATGGCCAGAAAAGCACAAGTGTGCTGTTCTTAGCCTGAATGAACACTTGCTGCTAGAACTTGAATCTCAACGTGATTCAACTCCGTTTAGGAAGTTTAATTGAACCCTAGTGTGCCATGCAAGAAAAACACTCTGTTTTAGAGAAAACAGCATTCTTGCACTCTACTGTGTTTCCTATAGGGCACGTACAGTGAGCTAGCTCAGGACAAAAGAACTGTGCTTCCTACACAAACGGGGCATATCTAGTTCAACTCAGTATTGGAAACTGAGTAAAACAGGAGCTTCTCTTCAGTCCAATACACTGTACTGGCTGGGAACAGACGCGAATGCTATTTGCACTGTATATGGCCAGAAAAGCACAAGTGTGCTGTTCTTAGCCTGAATGAACACTTGCTGCTAGAACTTGAATCTCAACGTGATTCAGCTGCGTTTAGGAAGTTTAATTGAACCCTAGTGTGCCATGCAAGAAAAACACTCTGTTTTAGAGAAAACAGCATTCTTTCACTCTACTGTGTTTCCTATAGGGCACGTACAGTGAGCTAGCTCAGAACAAAAGAACTGTGCTTCCTACACAAACGGGGCATATCTAGTTCAACTCAGTATTGGAAACTGAGTAAAACAGGAGCTTCTCTTCAATCCAATACACTGTACTGGCTGGGAACAGACGCGAATGCTATTTGCACTGTATATGGCCAGAACAGCACAAGTGTGCTGTTCTTAGCCTGAATGAACACTTGCTGCTAGAACTTGAATCTCAACGTGATTCAACTCCGTTTAGGAAGTTTAATTGAACCCTAGTGTGCCATGCAAGAAAAACACTCTGTTTTAGAGAAAACAGCATTCTTTCACTCTGCTGTGTTTCCTATAGGGCACGTACAGTGAGCTAGCTCAGAACAAAAGTACTGTGCTTCCTCCACAAACGGGGCATATCTAGTTCAACTCAGTATTGGAAACTGAGTAAAACAGGAGCTTCTCTTCAGTCCAATACACTGTACTGGCTGGGAACAGACGCGAATGCTATTTGCACTGTATATGGCCAGAAAAGCACAAGTGTGCTGTTCTTAGCATGAATGAACACTTGCTGCTAGAACTTGAATCTCAACGTGATTCAACTCCGTTTAGGAAGTTTAATTGAACCCTAGTGTGCCATGCAAGAAAAACACTCTGTTTTAGAGAAAACAGCATTCTTTCACTCTACTGTGTTTCCTATAGGGCACGTACAGTGAGCTAGCTCAGAACAAAAGAACTGTGCTTCCTACACAAACGGGGCATATCTAGTTCAACTCAGTATTGGAAACTGAGTAAAACAGGAGCTTCTCTTCAGTCCAATACACTGTACTGGCTGGGAACAGACGCGAATGCTATTTGCACTGTATATGGCCAGAACAGCACAAGTGTGCTGTTCTTAGCCTGAATGAACACTTGCTGCTAGAACTTGAATCTCAACGTGATTCAACTCCGTTTAGGAAGTTTAATTGAACCCTAGTGTGCCATGCAAGAAAAACACTCTGTTTTAGAGAAAACAGCATTCTTTCACTCTACTGTGTTTCCTATAGGGCACGTACAGTGAGCTAGCTCAGAACAAAAGAACTGTGCTTCCTACACAAACGGGGCATATCTAGTTCAACTCAGTATTGGAAACTGAGTAAAACAGGAGCTTCCCTTCAGTCCAGTACACTGTACTGGCTGGGAACAGACGCGAATGCTATTTGCACTGTATATGGCCAGAAAAGCACAAGTGTTCTGTTCTTAGCATGAATGAACACTTGCTGCTAGAACTTGAATCTCAACGTGATTCAACTCCATTTAGGAAGTTTAATTGAACCCTAGTGTGCCATGCAAGAAAAACACTCTGTTTTAGAGAAAACAGCATTCTTTCACTCTGCTGTGTTTCCTATAGGGCACGTACAGTGAGCTAGCTCAGAACAAAAGAACTGTGCTTCCTACACAAACGGGGCATATCTAGTTCAACTCAGTATTGGAAACTGAGTAAAACAGGAGCTTCTCTTCAGTCCAATACACTGTACTGGCTGGGAACAGACGCGAATGCTATTTGCACTGTATATGGCCAGAAAAGCACAAGTGTGCTGTTCTTAGCCTGAATGAACACTTGCTGCTAGAACTTGAATCTCAACGTGATTCAACTCCGTTTAGGAAGTTTAATTGAACCCTAGTGTTCCATGCAAGAAAAACACTCTGTTTTAGAGAAAACAGCATTCTTTCACTCTGCTGTGTTTCCTATAGGGCACGTACAGTGAGCTAGCTCAGAACAAAAGAACTGTGCTTCCTACACAAACGGGGCATATCTAGTTCAACTCAGTATTGGAAACTGAGTAAAACAGGAGCTTCTCTTCAGTCCAATACACTGTACTGGCTGGGAACAGACGCGAATGCTATTTGCACTGTATATGGCCAGAAAAGCACAAGTGTGCTGTTCTTAGCCTGAATGAACACTTGCTGCTAGAACTTGAATCTCAACGTGATTCAACTCCGTTTAGGAAGTTTAATTGAACCCTAGTGTGCCATGCAAGAAAAACACTCTGTTTTAGAGAAAACAGCATTCTTTCACTCTACTGTGTTTCCTATAGGGCACGTACAGTGAGCTAGCTCAGAACAAAAGAACTGTGCTTCCTACACAAACGGGGCATATCTAGTTCAACTCAGTATTGGAAACTGAGTAAAACAGGAGCTTCTCTTCAGTCCAATACACTGTACTGGCTGGGAACAGACGCGAATGCTATTTGCACTGTATATGGCCAGAAAAGCACAAGTGTGCTGTTCTTAGCCTGAATGAACACTTGCTGCTAGAACTTGAATCTCAACGTGATTCAACTCCGTTTAGGAAGTTTAATTGAACCCTAGTGTGCCATGCAAGAAAAACACTCTGTTTTAGAGAAAACAGCATTCTTTCACTCTGCTGTGTTTCCTATAGGGCACGTACAGTGAGCTAGCTCAGAACAAAAGAACTGTGCTTCCTACACAAACGGGGCATATCTAGTTCAACTCAGTATTGGAAACTGAGTAAAACAGGAGCTTCTCTTCAGTCCAATACACTGTACTGGCTGGGAACAGACGCGAATGCTATTTGCACTGTATATGGCCAGAAAAGCACAAGTGTGCTGTTCTTAGCCTGAATGAACACTTGCTGCTAGAACTTGAATCTCAACGTGATTCAACTCCGTTTAGGAAGTTTAATTGAACCCTAGTGTGCCATGCAAGAAAAACACTCTGTTTTAGAGAAAACAGCATTCTTTCACTCTGCTGTGTTTCCTATAGGGCACGTACAGTGAGCTAGCTCAGAACAAAAGAACTGTGCTTCCTACACAAACGGGGCATATCTAGTTCAACTCAGTATTGGAAACTGAGTAAAACAGGAGCTTCTCTTCAGTCCAATACACTGTACTGGCTGGGAACAGACGCGAATGCTATTTGCACTGTATATGGCCAGAACAGCACAAGTGTGCTGTTCTTAGCCTGAATGAACACTTGCTGCTAGAACTTGAATCTCAACGTGATTCAACTCCGTTTAGGAAGTTTAATTGAACCCTAGTGTGCCATGCAAGAAAAACACTCTGTTTTAGAGAAAACAGCATTCTTACACTCTACTGTGTTTCCTATAGGGCACGTACAGTGAGCTAGCTCAGAACAAAAGAACTGTGCTTCGTACACAAACGGGGCATATCTAGTTCAACTCAGTATTGGAAACTGAGTAAAACAGGAGCTTCTCTTCAGTCCAATACACTGTACTGGCTGGGAACAGACGCGAATGCTATTTGCACTGTATATGGCCAGAAAAGCACAAGTGTGCTGTTCTTAGCCTGAATGAATACTTGCTGCTAGAACTTGAATCTCAACGTGATTCAACTCCGTTTAGGAAGTTTAATTGAACCGTAGTGTGCCATGCAAGAAAAACACTCTGTTTTAGAGAAAACAGCATTCTTTCACTCTACTGTGTTTCCTATAGGGCACGTACAGTGAGCTAGCTCAGAACAAAAGAACTGTGCTTCCTACACAAACGGGGCATATCTAGTTCAACTCAGTATTGGAAACTGAGTAAAACAGGAGCTTCTCTTCAGTCCAATACACTGTACTGGCTGGGAACAGACGCGAATGCTATTTGCACTATATGGCCAGAAAAGCACAAGTGTGCTGTTCTTAGCCTGAATGAACACTTGCTGCTAGAACTTGAATCTCAACGTGATTCAACTCCGTTTAGGAAGTTTAATTGAACCCTAGTGTGCCATGCAAGAAAAACACTCTGTTTTAGAGAAAACAGCATTCTTTCACTCTACTGTGTTTCCTATAGTGCACGTACAGTGAGCTAGCTCAGAACAAAAGAACTGTGCTTCCTACACAAACGGGGCATATCTAGTTCAACTCAGTATTGGAAACTGAGTAAAACAGGAGCTTCTCTTCAGTCCAATACACTGTACTGGCTGGGAACAGACGCGAATGCTATTTGCACTGTATATGGCCAGAACAGCACAAGTGTGCTGTTCTTAGCCTGAATGAACACTTGCTGCTAGAACTTGAATCTCAACGTGATTCAACTCCGTTTAGGAAGTTTAATTGAACCCTAGTGTGCCATGCAAGAAAAACACTCTGTTTTAGAGAAAACAGCATTCTTTCACTCTACTGTGTTTCCTATAGGGCACGTACAGTGAGCTAGCTCAGAACAAAAGAACTGTGCTTCCTACACAAACGGGGCATATCTAGTTCAACTCAGTATTGGAAACTGAGTAAAACAGGAGCTTCTCTTCAGTCCAGTACACTGTACTGGCTGGGAACAGACGCGAATGCTATTTGCACTGTATATGGCCAGAAAAGCACAAGTGTGCTGTTCTTAGCCTGAATGAACACTTGCTGCTAGAACTTGAATCTCAACGTGATTCAACTCCGTTTAGGAAGTTTAATTGAACCCTAGTGTGCCATGCAAGAAAAACACTCTGTTTTAGAGAAAACAGCATTCTTTCACTCTGCTGTGTTTCCTATAGGGCACGTACAGTGAGCTAGCTCAGAACAAAAGAACTGTGCTTCCTACACAAACGGGGCATATCTAGTTCAACTCAGTATTGGAAACTGAGTAAAACAGGAGCTTCTCTTCAGTCCAATACACTGTACTGGCTGGGAACAGACGCGAATGCTATTTGCACTGTATATGGCCAGAAAAGCACAAGTGTGCTGTTCTTAGCCTGAATGAACACTTGCTGCTAGAACTTGAATCTCAACGTGATTCAACTCCGTTTAGGAAGTTTAATTGAACCCTAGTGTGCCATGCAAGAAAAACACTCTGTTTTAGAGAAAACAGCATTCTTTCACTCTGCTGTGTTTCCTATAGGGCACGTACAGTGAGCTAGCTCAGAACAAAAGAACTGTGCTTCCTACACAAACGGGGCATATCTAGTTCAACTCAGTATTGGAAACTGAGTAAAACAGGAGCTTCTCTTCAGTCCAATACACTGTACTGGCTGGGAACAGACGCGAATGCTATTTGTACTGTATATGGCCAGAAAAGCACAAGTGTGCTGTTCTTAGCCTGAATGAACACTTGCTGCTAGAACTTGAATCTCAACGTGATTCAACTCCGTTTAGGAAGTTTAATTGAACCCTAGTGTGCCATGCAAGAAAAACGCTCTGTTTTAGAGAAAACAGCATTCTTTCACTCTACTGTGTTTCCTATAGGGCACGTACAGTGAGCTAGCTCAGAACAAAAGAACTGTGCTTCCTACACAAACGGGGCATATCTAGTTCAACTCAGTATTGGAAACTGAGTAAAACAGGAGCTTCTCTTCAGTCCAATACACTGTACTGGCTGGGAACAGACGCGAATGCTATTTGCACTGTATATGGCCAGAACAGCACAAGTGTGCTGTTCTTAGCCTGAATGAACACTTGCTGCTAGAACTTGAATCTCAACGTGATTCAACTCCGTTTAGGAAGTTTAATTGAACCCTAGTGTGCCATGCAAGAAAAACACTCTGTTTTAGAGAAAACAGCATTCTTACACTCTACTGTGTTTCCTATAGGGCACGTACAGTGAGCTAGCTCAGAACAAAAGAACTGTGCTTCCTACACAAACGGGGCATATCTAGTTCAACTCAGTATTGGAAACTGAGTAAAACAGGAGCTTCTCTTCAGTCCAATACACTGTACTGGCTGGGAACAGACGCGAATGCTATTTGCACTGTATATGGCCAGAAAAGCACAAGTGTGCTGTTCTTAGCCTGAATGAATACTTGCTGCTAGAACTTGAATCTCAACGTGATTCAACTCCGTTTAGGAAGTTTAATTGAACCCTAGTGTGCCATGCAAGAAAAACACTCTGTTTTAGAGAAAACAGCATTCTTTCACTCTACTGTGTTTCCTATAGGGCACGTACAGTGAGCTAGCTCAGAACAAAAGAACTGTGCTTCCTACACAAACGGGGCATATCTAGTTCAACTCAGTATTGGAAACTGAGTAAAACAGGAGCTTCTCTTCAGTCCAATACACTGTACTGGCTGGGAACAGACGCGAATGCTATTTGCACTATATGGCCAGAAAAGCACAAGTGTGCTGTTCTTAGCCTGAATGAACACTTGCTGCTAGAACTTGAATCTCAACGTGATTCAACTCCGTTTAGGAAGTTTAATTGAACCCTAGTGTGCCATGCAAGAAAAACACTCTGTTTTAGAGAAAACAGCATTCTTTCACTCTACTGTGTTTCCTATAGGGCACGTACAGTGAGCTAGCTCAGAACAAAAGAACTGTGCTTCCTACACAAACGGGGCATATCTAGTTCAACTCAGTATTGGAAACTGAGTAAAACAGGAGCTTCTCTTCAGTCCAGTACACTGTACTGGCTGGGAACAGACGCGAATGCTATTTGCACTGTATATGGCCAGAAAAGCACAAGTGTGCTGTTCTTAGCCTGAATGAACACTTGCTGCTAGAACTTGAATCTCAACGTGATTCAACTCCGTTTAGGAAGTTTAATTGAACCCTAGTGTGCCATGCAAGAAAAACACTCTGTTTTAGAGAAAACAGCATTCTTTCACTCTGCTGTGTTTCCTATAGGGCACGTACAGTGAGCTAGCTCAGAACAAAAGAACTGTGCTTCCTACACAAACGGGGCATATCTAGTTCAACTCAGTATTGGAAACTGAGTAAAACAGGAGCTTCTCTTCAGTCCAGTACACTGTACTGGCTGGGAAGAGACGCGAATGCTATTTGCACTGTATATGGCCAGAAAAGCACAAGTGTGCTGTTCTTAGCCTGAATGAACACTTGCTGCTAGAACTTGAATCTCAACGTGATTCAACTCCATTTAGGAAGTTTAATTGAACCCTAGTGTGCCATGCAAGAAAAACGCTCTGTTTTAGAGAAAACAGCATTCTTTCACTCTACTGTGTTTCCTATAGGGCACGTACAGTGAGCTAGCTCAGAACAAAAGAACTGGGCTTCCTACACAAACGGGGCATATCTAGTTCAACTCAGTATTGGAAACTGAATAAAACAGGAGCTTCTCTTCAGTCCAATACACTGTACTGGCTGGGAACAGACGCGAATGCTATTTGCACTGTATATGGCCAGAAAAGCACAAGTGTGCTGTTCTTAGCCTGAATGAACACTTGTTGCTAGAACTTGAATCTCAACGTGATTCAACTCCGTTTAGGAAGTTTAATTGAACCCTAGTGTGCCATGCAAGAAAAACACTCTGTTTTAGAGAAAACAGCATTCTTTCACTCTGCTGTGTTTCCTATAGGGCACTTACAGTGAGCTAGCTCAGAACAAAAGAACTGTGCTTCCTACACAAACGGGGCATATCTAGTTCAACTCAGTATTGGAAACTGAGTAAAACAGGAGCTTCTCTTCAGTCCAATACACTGTACTGGCTGGGAACAGACACGAATGCTATTTGCACTGTATATGGCCAGAAAAGCACAAGTGTGCTGTTCTTAGCCTGAATGAACACTTGCTGCTAGAACTTGAATCTCAACGTGATTCAACTCCGTTTAGGAAGTTTAATTGAACCCTAGTGTGCCATGCAAGAAAAACACTCTGTTTTAGAGAAAACAGCATTCTTTCACTCTACTGTGTTTCCTATAGGGCACGTACAGTGAGCTAGCTCAGAACAAAAGAACTGTGCTTCCTACACAAACGGGGCATATCTAGTTCAACTCAGTATTGGAAACTGAGTAAAACAGGAGCTTCTCTTCAGTCCAATACACTGTACTGGCTGGGAACAGACGCGAATGCTATTTGCACTGTATATGGCCAGAAAAGCACAAGTGTGCTGTTCTTAGCCTGAATGAACACTTGCTGCTAGAACTTGAATCTCAACGTGATTCAACTCCGTTTAGGAAGTTTAATTGAACCCTAGTGTGCCATGCAAGAAAAACACTCTGTTTTAGAGAAAACAGCATTCTTTCACTCTGCTGTGTTTCCTATAGGGCACGTACAGTGAGCTAGCTCAGAACAAAAGAACTGTGCTTCCTACACAAACGGGGCATATCTAGTTCAACTCAGTATTGGAAACTGAGTAAAACAGGAGCTTCTCTTCAGTCCAATACACTGTACTGGCTGGGAACAGACGCGAATGCTATTTGCACTGTATATGGCCAGAAAAGCACAAGTGTGCTGTTCTTAGCCTGAATGAACACTTGCTGCTAGAACTTGAATCTCAACGTGATTCAACTCCGTTTAGGAAGTTTAATTGAACCCTAGTGTGCCATGCAAGAAAAACACTCTGTTTTAGAGAAAACAGCATTCTTGCACTCTACTGTGTTTCCTATAGGGCACGTACAGTGAGCTAGCTCAGAACAAAAGAACTGTGCTTCCTACACAAACGGGGCATATCTAGTTCAACTCAGTATTGGAAACTGAGTAAAACAGGAGCTTCTCTTCAGTCCAATACACTGTACTGGCTGGGAACAGACGCGAATGCTATTTGCACTGTATATGGCCAGAAAAGCACAAGTGTGCTGTTCTTAGCCTGAATGAACACTTGCTGCTAGAACTTGAATCTCAACGTGATTCAACTCCGTTTAGGAAGTTTAATTGAACCCTAGTGTGCCATGCAAGAAAAACACTCTGTTTTAGAGAAAACAGCATTCTTTCACTCTACTGTGTTTCCTATAGGGCACGTACAGTGAGCTAGCTCAGAACAAAAGAACTGTGCTTCCTACACAAACGGGGCATATCTAGTTCAACTCAGTATTGGAAACTGAGTAAAACAGGAGCTTCTCTTCAGTCCAGTACACTGTACTGGCTGGGAACAGACGCGAATGCTATTTGCACTGTATATGGCCAGAAAAGCACAAGTGTGCTGTTCTTAGCCTGAATGAACACTTGCTGCTAGAACTTGAATCTCAACGTGATTCAACTCCGTTTAGGAAGTTTAATTGAACCCTAGTGTGCCATGCAAGAAAAACACTCTGTTTTAGAGAAAACAGCATTCTTTCACTCTGCTGTGTTTCCTATAGGGCACGTACAGTGAGCTAGCTCAGAACAAAAGAACTGTGCTTCCTACACAAACGGGGCATATCTAGTTCAACTCAGTATTGGAAACTGAGTAAAACAGGAGCTTCTCTTCAGTCCAATACACTGTACTGGCTGGGAACAGACGCGAATGCTATTTGCACTGTATATGGCCAGAACAGCACAAGTGTGCTGTTCTTAGCCTGAATGAACACTTGCTTCTAGAACTTGAATCGCAACGTGATTCAACTCCGTTTAGGAAGTTTAATTGAACCCTAGTGTGCCATGCAAGAAAAACACTCTGTTTTAGAGAAAACAGCATTCTTTCACTCTACTGTGTTTCCTATAGGGCACGTACAGTGAGCTAGCTCAGAACAAAAGAACTGTGCTTCCTACACAAACGGGGCATATCTAGTTCAACTCAGTATTGGAAACTGAGTAAAACAGGAGCTTCTCTTCAGTCCAATACACTGTACTGGCTGGGAACAGACGCGAATGCTATTTGCACTGTATATGGCCAGAAAAGCACAAGTGTGCTGTTCTTAGCCTGAATGAACACTTGCTGCTAGAACTTGAATCTCAACGTGATTCAACTCCGTTTAGGAAGTTTAATTGAACCCTAGTGTGCCATGCAAGAAAAACACTCTGTTTTAGAGAAAACAGCATTCTTTCACTCTACTGTGTTTCCTATAGGGCACGTACAGTGAGCTAGCTCAGAACAAAAGAACTGTGCTTCCTACACAAACCGGGCATATCTAGTTCAACTCAGTATTGGAAACTGAGTAAAACAGGAGCTTCTCTTCAGTCCAATACACTGTACTGGCTGGGAACAGACGCGAATGCTATTTGCACTGTATATGGCCAGAAAAGCACAAGTGTGCTGTTCTTAGCCTGAATGAACACTTGCTGCTAGAACTTGACTCTCAATGTGATTCAACTCCGTTTAGGAAGTTTAATTGAACCCTAGTGTGCCATGCAAGAAAAACACTCTGTTTTAGAGAAAACAGCATTCTTTCACTCTACTGTGTTTCCTATAGGGCACGTACAGTGAGCTAGCTCAGAACAAAAGAACTGTGCTTCCTACACAAACGGGGCATATCTAGTTCAACTCAGTATTGGAAACTGAGTAAAACAGGAGCTTCTCTTCAGTCCAATACACTGTACTGGCTGGGAACAGACGCGAATGCTATTTGCACTGTATATGGCCAGAAAAGCACAAGTGTGCTGTTCTTAGCCTGAATGAACACTTGCTGCTAGAACTTGAATCTCAACGTGATTCAACTCCGTTTAGGAAGTTTAATTGAACCCTAGTGTGCCATGCAAGAAAAACACTCTGTTTTAGAGAAAACAGCATTCTTTCACTCTGCTGTGTTTCCTATAGGGCACGTACAGTGAGCTAGCTCAGAACAAAAGAACTGTGCTTCCTACACAAACGGGGCATATCTAGTTCAACTCAGTATTGGAAACTGAGTAAAACAGGAGCTTCTCTTCAGTCCAATACACTGTACTGGCTGGGAACAGACGCGAATGCTATTTGCACTGTATATGGCCAGAAAAGCACAAGTGTGCTGTTCTTAGCCTGAATGAACACTTGCTGCTAGAACTTGAATCTCAACGTGATTCAACTCCGTTTAGGAAGTTTAATTGAACCCTAGTGTGCCATGCAAGAAAAACACTCTGTTTTAGAGAAAACAGCATTCTTTCACTCTACTGTGTTTCCTATAGGGCACGTACAGTGAGCTAGCTCAGAACAAAAGAACTGTGCTTCCTACACAAACGGGGCATATCTAGTTCAACTCAGTATTGGAAACTGAGTAAAACAGGAGCTTCTCTTCAGTCCAATACACTGTACTGGCTGGGAACAGGCGCGAATGCTATTTGCACTGTATATGGCCAGAAAAGCACAAGTGTGCTGTTCTTAGCCTGAATGAACACTTGCTGCTAGAACTTGAATCTCAACGTGATTCAACTCCGTTTAGGAAGTTTAATTGAACCCTAGTGTGCCATGCAAGAAAAACACTCTGTTTTAGAGAAAACAGCATTCTTTCACTCTACTGTGTTTCCTATAGGGCACGTACAGTGAGCTAGCTCAGAACAAAAGAACTGTGCTTCCTACACAAACGGGGCATATCTAGTTCAACTCAGTATTGGAAACTGAGTAAAACAGGAGCTTCTCTTCAGTCCAGTACACTGTACTGGCTGGGAACAGACGCGAATGCTATTTGCACTGTATATGGCCAGAAAAGCACAAGTGTGCTGTTCTTAGCCTGAATGAACACTTGCTGCTAGAACTTGAATCTCAACGTGATTCAACTCCGTTTAGGAAGTTTAATTGAACCCTAGTGTGCCATGCAAGAAAAACACTCTGTTTTAGAGAAAACAGCATTCTTTCACTCTGCTGTGTTTCCTATAGGGCACGTACAGTGAGCTAGCTCAGAACAAAAGAACTGTGCTTCCTACACAAACGGGGCATATCTAGTTCAACTCAGTATTGGAAACTGAGTAAAACAGGAGCTTCTCTTCAGTCCAATACACTGTACTGGCTGGGAACAGACGCGAATGCTATTTGCACTGTATATGGCCAGAACAGCACAAGTGTGCTGTTCTTAGCCTGAATGAACACTTGCTTCTAGAACTTGAATCTCAACGTGATTCAACTCCGTTTAGGAAGTTTAATTGAACCCTAGTGTGCCATGCAAGAAAAACACTCTGTTTTAGAGAAAACAGCATTCTTTCACTCTACTGTGTTTCCTATAGGGCACGTACAGTGAGCTAGCTCAGAACAAAAGAACTGTGCTTCCTACACAAACGGGGCATATCTAGTTCAACTCAGTATTGGAAACTGAGTAAAACAGGAGCTTCTCTTCAGTCCAATACACTGTACTGGCTGGGAACAGACGCGAATGCTATTTGCACTGTATATGGCCAGAAAAGCACAAGTGTGCTGTTCTTAGCCTGAATGAACACTTGCTGCTAGAACTTGAATCTCAACGTGATTCAACTCCGTTTAGGAAGTTTAATTGAACCCTAGTGTGCCATGCAAGAAAAACACTCTGTTTTAGAGAAAACAGCATTCTTTCACTCTACTGTGTTTCCTATAGGGCACGTACAGTGAGCTAGCTCAGAACAAAAGAACTGTGCTTCCTACACAAACCGGGCATATCTAGTTCAACTCAGTATTGGAAACTGAGTAAAACAGGAGCTTCTCTTCAGTCCAATACACTGTACTGGCTGGGAACAGACGCGAATGCTATTTGCACTGTATATGGCCAGAACAGCACAAGTGTGCTGTTCTTAGCCTGAATGAACACTTGCTGCTAGAACTTGACTCTCAATGTGATTCAACTCCGTTTAGGAAGTTTAATTGAACCCTAGTGTGCCATGCAAGAAAAACACTCTGTTTTAGAGAAAACAGCATTCTTTCACTCTACTGTGTTTCCTATAGGGCACGTACAGTGAGCTAGCTCAGAACAAAAGAACTGTGCTTCCTACACAAACGGGGCATATCTAGTTCAACTCAGTATTGGAAACTGAGTAAAACAGGAGCTTCTCTTCAGTCCAATACACTGTACTGGCTGGGAACAGACGCGAATGCTATTTGCACTGTATATGGCCAGAAAAGCACAAGTGTGCTGTTCTTAGCCTGAATGAACACTTGCTGCTAGAACTTGAATCTCAACGTGATTCAACTCCGTTTAGGAAGTTTAATTGAACCCTAGTGTGCCATGCAAGAAAAACACTCTGTTTTAGAGAAAACAGCATTCTTTCACTCTACTGTGTTTCCTATAGGGCACGTACAGTGAGCTAGCTCAGAACAAAAGAACTGTGCTTCCTACACAAACCGGGCATATCTAGTTCAACTCAGTATTGGAAACTGAGTAAAACAGGAGCTTCTCTTCAGTCCAATACACTGTACTGGCTGGGAACAGACGCGAATGCTATTTGCACTGTATATGGCCAGAAAAGCACAAGTGTGCTGTTCTTAGCCTGAATGAACACTTGCTGCTAGAACTTGAATCTCAACGTGATTCAACTCCGTTTAGGAAGTTTAATTGAACCCTAGTGTGCCATGCAAGAAAAACACTCTGTTTTAGAGAAAACAGCATTCTTTCACTCTACTGTGTTTCCTATAGGGCACGTACAGTGAGCTAGCTCAGAACAAAAGAACTGTGCTTCCTACACAAACGGGGCATATCTAGTTCAACTCAGTATTGGAAACTGAGTAAAACAGGAGCTTCTCTTCAGTCCAGTACACTGTACTGGCTGGGAACAGACGCGAATGCTATTTGCACTGTATATGGCCAGAAAAGCACAAGTGTGCTGTTCTTAGCCTGAATGAACACTTGCTGGTAGAACTTGAATCTCAACGTGATTCAACTCCGTTTTGGAAGTTTAATTGAACCCTAGTGTGCCATGCAAGAAAAACACTCTGTTTTAGAGAAAACAGCATTCTTTCACTCTGCTGTGTTTCCTATAGGGCACGTACAGTGAGCTAGCTCAGAACAAAAGAACTGTGCTTCCTACACAAACAGGGCATATCTAGTTCAACTCAGTATTGGAAACTGAGTAAAACAGGAGCTTCTCTTCAGTCCAATACACTGTACTGGCTGGGAACAGACGCGAATGCTATTTGCACTGTATATGGCCAGAAAAGCACAAGTGTGCTGTTCTTAGCCTGAATGAACACTTGCTGCTAGAACTTGAATCTCAACGTGATTCAACTCCGTTTAGGAATTTTAATTGAACCCTAGTGTGCCATGCAAGAAAAACACTCTGTTTTAGAGAAAACAGCATTCTTTCACTCTACTGTGTTTCCTATAGGGCACGGACAGTGAGCTAGCTCAGAACAAAAGAACTGTGCTTCCTACACAAACGGGGCATATCTAGTTCAACTCAGTATTGGAAACTGAGTAAAACAGGAGCTTCTCTTCAGTCCAATACACTGTACTGGCTGGGAACAGACGCGAATGCTATTTGCACTGTATATGGCCAGAAAAGCACAAGTGTGCTGTTCTTAGCCTGAATGAACACTTGCTGCTAGAACTTGAATCTCAACGTGATTCAACTCCGTTTAGGAAGTTTAATTGAACCCTAGTGTGCCATGCAAGAAAAACACTCTGTTTTAGAGAAAACAGCATTCTTTCACTCTACTGTGTTTCCTATAGGGCACGTACAGTGAGCTAGCTCAGAACAAAAGAACTGTGCTTCCTACACAAACCGGGCATATCTAGTTCAACTCAGTATTGGAAACTGAGTAAAACAGGAGCTTCTCTTCAGTCCAATACACTGTTCTGGCTGGGAACAGACGCGAATGCTATTTGCACTGTATATGGCCAGAACAGCACAAGTGTGCTGTTCTTAGCCTGAATGAACACTTGCTGCTAGAACTTGACTCTCAATGTGATTCAACTCCGTTTAGGAAGTTTAATTGAACCCTAGTGTGCCATGCAAGAAAAACACTCTGTTTTAGAGAAAACAGCATTCTTTCACTCTACTGTGTTTCCTATAGGGCACGTACAGTGAGCTAGCTCAGAACAAAAGAACTGTGCTTCCTACACAAACGGGGCATATCTAGTTCAACTCAGTATTGGAAACTGAGTAAAACAGGAGCTTCTCTTCAGTCCAATACACTGTACTGGCTGGGAACAGACGCGAATGCTATTTGCACTGTATATGGCCAGAACAGCACAAGTGTGCTGTTCTTAGCCTGAATGAACACTTGCTGCTAGAACTTGACTCTCAACGTGATTCAACTCCGTTTAGGAAGTTTAATTGAACCCTAGTGTGCCATGCAAGAAAAACACTCTGTTTTAGAGAAAACAGCATTCTTTCACTCTACTGTGTTTCCTATAGGGCACGTACAGTGAGCTAGCTCAGAACAAAAGAACTGTGCTTCCTACACAAACGGGGCATATCTAGTTCAACTCAGTATTGGAAACTGAGTAAAACAGGAGCTTCTCTTCAGTCCAATACACTGTACTGGCTGGGAACAGACGCGAATGCTATTTGCACTGTATATGGCCAGAAAAGCACAAGTGTGCTGTTCTTAGCCTGAATGAACACTTGCTGCTAGAACTTGAATCTCAACGTGATTCAACTCCGTTTAGGAAGTTTAATTGAACCCTAGTGTGCCATGCAAGAAAAACACTCTGTTTTAGAGAAAACAGCATTCTTTCACTCTACTGTGTTTCCTATAGGGCACGTACAGTGAGCTAGCTCAGAACAAAAGAACTGTGCTTCCTACACAAACGGGGCATATCTAGTTCAACTCAGTATTGGAAACTGAGTAAAACAGGAGCTTCTCTTCAGTCCAGTACACTGTACTGGCTGGGAACAGACACGAATGCTATTTGCACTATATATGGCCAGAAAAGCACAAGTGTGCTGTTCTTAGCCTGAATGAACACTTGCTGCTAGAACTTGAATCTCAACGTGATTCAACTCCGTTTTGGAAGTTTAATTGAACCCTAGTGTGCCATGCAAGAAAAACACTCTGTTTTAGAGAAAACAGCATTCTTTCACTCTGCTGTGTTTCCTATAGGGCACGTACAGTGAGCTAGCTCAGAACAAAAGAACTGTGCTTCCTACACAAACAGGGCATATCTAGTTCAACTCAGTATTGGAAACTGAGTAAAACAGGAGCTTCTCTTCAGTCCAATACACTGTACTGGCTGGGAACAGACGCGAATGCTATTTGCACTGTATATGGCCAGAAAAGCACAAGTGTGCTGTTCTTAGCCTGAATGAACACTTGCTGCTAGAACTTGAATCTCAACGTGATTCAACTCCGTTTAGGAATTTTAATTGAACCCTAGTGTGCCATGCAAGAAAAACACTCTGTTTTAGAGAAAACAGCATTCTTTCACTCTACTGTGTTTCCTATAGGGCACGGACAGTGAGCTAGCTCAGAACAAAAGAACTGTGCTTCCTACACAAACGGGGCATATCTAGTTCAACTCAGTATTGGAAACTGAGTAAAACAGGAGCTTCTCTTCAGTCCAATACACTGTACTGGCTGGGAACAGACGCGAATGCTATTTGCACTGTATATGGCCAGAAAAGCACAAGTGTGCTGTTCTTAGCCTGAATGAACACTTGCTGCTAGAACTTGAATCTCAACGTGATTCAACTCCGTTTAGGAAGTTTAATTGAACCCTAGTGTGCCATGCAAGAAAAACACTCTGTTTTAGAGAAAACAGCATTCTTTCACTCTGCTGTGTTTCCTATAGGGCACGTACAGTGAGCTAGCTCAGAACAAAAGAACTGTGCTTCCTACACAAACGGGGCATATCTAGTTCAACTCAGTATTGGAAACTGAGTAAAACAGGAGCTTCTCTTCAGTCCAATACACTGTACTGGCTGGGAACAGACGCGAATGCTATTTGCACTGTATATGGCCAGAAAGGCACAAGTGTGCTGTTCTTAGCCTGAATGAACACTTGCTGCTAGAACTTGAATCTCAACGTGATTCAACTCCGTTTAGGAAATTTTTATTGAACCCTAGTGTGCCATGCAAGAAAAACACTCTGTTTTAGAGAAAACAGCATTCTTTCACTCTACTGTGTTTCCTTTAGTGCACGTACAGTGAGCTAGCTCAGAACAAAAGAACTGTGCTTCCTACACAAACGGGGCATATCTAGTTCAACTCAGTATTGGAAACTGAGTAAAACAGGAGCTTCTCTTCAGTCCAATACACTGTACTGGCTGGGAACAGACGCGAATGCTATTTGCACTGTATATGGCCAGAAAAGCACAAGTGTGCTGTTCTTAGCCTGAATGAACACTTGCTGCTAGAACTTGAATCTCAACGTGATTCAACTCCGTTTAGGAAGTTTAATTGAACCCTAGTGTGCCATGCAAGAAAAACACTCTGTTTTAGAGAAAACAGCATTCTTTCACTCTACTGTGTTTCCTATAGGGCACGTACAGTGAGCTAGCTCAGAACAAAAGAACTGTGCTTCCTACACAAACGGGGCATATCTAGTTCAACTCAGTATTGGAAACTGAGTAAAACAGGAGCTTCTCTTCAGTCCAATACACTGTACTGGCTGGGAACAGACGCGAATGCTATTTGCACTGTATATGGCCAGAAAAGCACAAGTGTGCTGTTCTTAGCCTGAATGAACACTTGCTGCTAGAACTTGAATCTCAACGAGATTCAACTCCGTTTAGGAAGTTTAATTGAACCCTAGTGTGCCATGCAAGAAAAACACTCTGTTTTAGAGAAAACAGCATTCTTTCACTCTACTGTGTTTCCTATAGGGCACGTACAGTGAGCTAGCTCAGAACAAAAGAACTGTGCTTCCTACACAAACGGGGCATATCTAGTTCAACTCAGTATTGGAAACTAAGTAAAACAGGAGCTTCTCTTCAGTCCAATACACTGTACTGGCTG
This sequence comes from Peromyscus maniculatus bairdii, assembly GCF_049852395.1. Classification (NCBI taxonomy): domain Eukaryota; kingdom Metazoa; phylum Chordata; class Mammalia; order Rodentia; family Cricetidae; genus Peromyscus; species Peromyscus maniculatus. The sequence goes on along the minus strand of NC_134854.1, from coordinate 43,392,401 downwards.
GGAACAGACGCGAATGCTATTTGCACTGTATATGGCCAGAAAAGCACAAGTGTGCTGTTCTAAGCCTGAATGAACACTTGCTGCTAGAACTTGAATCTCAACGTGATTCAACTCCGTTTAGGAAGTTTAATTGAACCCTAGTGTGCCATGCAAGAAAAACACTCTGTTTTAGAGAAAACAGCATTCTTTCACTCTGCTGTGTTTCCTATAGGGCACGTACAGTGAGCTAGCTCAGAACAAAAGAACTGTGCTTCCTACACAAACGGGGCATATCTAGTTCAACTCAGTATTGGAAACTGAGTAAAACAGGAGCTTCTCTTCTGTCCAGTACACTGTACTGGCTGGGAACAGACGCGAATGCTATTGGCACTGTATATGGCCAGAAAAGCACAAGTGTGCTGTTCTTAGCCTGAATGAACACTTGCTGCTAGAACTTGAATCTCAACGTGATTCAACTCCGTTTAGGAAGTTTAATTGAACCCTAGTGTGCCATGCAAGAAAAACACTCTGTTTTAGAGAAAACAGCATTCTTTCACTCTGCTGTGTTTCCTATAGGGCACGTACAGTGAGCTAGCTCAGAACAAAAGAACTGTGCTTCCTACACAAACGGGGCATATCTAGTTCAACTCAGTATTGGAAACTGAGTAAAACAGGAGCTTCTCTTCAGTCCAATACACTGTACTGGCTGGGAACAGACGCGAATGCTATTTGCACTGTATATGGCCAGAACAGCACAAGTGTGCTGTTCTTAGCCTGAATGAACACTTGCTGCTAGAACTTGAATCTCAACGTGATTCAACTCCGTTTAGGAAGTTTAATTGAACCCTAGTGTGCCATGCAAGAAAAACACTCTGTTTTAGAGAAAACAGCATTCTTTCACTCTGCTGTGTTTCCTATAGGACACGTACAGTGAGCTAGCTCAGAACAAAAGAACTGTGCTTCCTACACAAACGGGGCATATCTAGTTCAACTCAGTATTGGAAACTGAGTAAAACAGGAGCTTCTCTTCAGTCCAATACACTGTACTGGCTGGGAACAGACGCGAATGCTATTTGCACTGTATATGGCCAGAAAAGCACAAGTGTGCTGTTCTTAGCCTGAATGAACACTTGCTGCTAGAACTTGAATCTCAACGTGATTCAACTCCGTTTAGGAAGTTTAATTGAACCCTAGTGTGCCATGCAAGAAAAACACTCTGTTTTAGAGAAAACAGCATTCTTTCACTCTACTGTGTTTCCTATAGGGCACGTACAGTGAGCTAGCTCAGAACAAAAGAACTGTGCTTCCTACACAAACGGGGCATATCTAGTTCAACTCAGTATTGGAAACTAAGTAAAACAGGAGCTTCTCTTCAGTCCAATACACTGTACTGGCTGGTAACAGACGCGAATGCTATTTGCACTTTATATGGCCAGAAAAGCACAAGTGTGCTGTTCTAAGCCTGAATGAACACTTGCTGCTAGAACTTGAATCTCAACGTGATTCAACTCCGTTTAGGAAGTTTAATTGAACCCTAGTGTGCCATGCAAGAAAAACACTCTGTTTTAGAGAAAACAGCATTCTTTCACTCTGCTGTGTTTCCTATAGGGCACGTACAGTGAGCTAGCTCAGAACAAAAGAACTGTGCTTCCTACACAAACGGGGCATATCTAGTTCAACTCAGTATTGGAAACTGAGTAAAACAGGAGCTTCTCTTCAGTCCAGTACACTGTACTGGCTGGGAACAGACGCGAATGCTATTTGCACTGTATATGGCCAGAAAAGCACAAGTGTGCTGTTCTTAGCCTGAATGAACACTTGCTGCTAGAACTTGAATCTCAACGTGATTCAACTCCGTTTAGGAAGTTTAATTGAACCCTAGTGTGCCATGCAAGAAAAACACTCTGTTTTAGAGAAAACAGCATTCTTTCACTCTGCTGTGTTTCCTATAGGGCACGTACAGTGAGCTAGCTCAGAACAAAAGAACTGTGCTTCCTACACAAACGGGGCATATCTAGTTCAACTCAGTATTGGAAACTGAGTAAAACAGGAGCTTCTCTTCAGTCCAATACACTGTACTGGCTGGGAACAGACGCGAATGCTATTTGCACTGTATGTGGCCAGAACAGCACAAGTGTGCTGTTCTTAGCCTGAATGAACACTTGCTGCTAGAACTTGAATCTCAACGTGATTCAACTCCGTTTAGGAAGTTTAATTGAACCCTAGTGTGCCATGCAAGAAAAACACTCTGTTTTAGAGAAAACAGCATTCTTTCACTCTGCTGTGTTTCCTATAGGACACGTACAGTGAGCTAGCTCAGAACAAAAGAACTGTACTTCCCACACAAACGGGGCATATCTAGTTCAACTCAGTATTGGAAACTGAGTAAAACAGGAGCTTCTCTTCAGTCCTGTACACTGTACTGGCTGGGAACAGACGCGAATGCTATTTGCACTGTATATGGCCAGAACAGCACAAGTGTGCTGTTCTTAGCCTGAATGAACACTTGCTGCTAGAACTTGAATCTCAACGTGATTCAACTCCGTTTAGGAAGTTTAATTGAACCCTAGTGTGCCATGCAAGAAAAACACTCTGTTTTAGAGAAAACAGCATTCTTTCACTCTACTGTGTTTCCTATAGGGCACGTACAGTGAGCTAGCTCAGAACAAAAGAACTGTGCTTCCTACACAAACGGGGCATATCTAGTTCAACTCAGTATTGGAAACTGAGTAAAACAGGAGCTTCTCTTCAGTCCAATACACTGTACTGGCTGGGAACAGACGCGAATGCTATTTGCACTGTATATGGCCAGAAAAGCACAAGTGTGCTGTTCTTAGCCTGAATGAACACTTGCTGCTAGAACTTGAATCTCAACGTGATTCAACTCCGTTTAGGAAGTTTAATTGAACCCTAGTGTGCCATGCAAGAAAAACACTCTGTTTTAGAGAAAACAGCATTCTTTCACTCTACTGTGTTTCCTATAGGGCACGTACAGTGAGCTAGCTCAGAACAAAAGAACTATGCTTCCTACACAAACGGGGCATATCTAGTTCAACTCAGTATTGGAAACTGAGTAAAACAGGAGCTTCTCTTCAGTCCAGTACACTGTACTGGCTGGGAACAGACGCGAATGCTATTTGCACTGTATATGGCCAGAAAAGCACAAGTGTGCTGTTCTTAGCCTGAATGAACACTTGCTGCTAGAACTTGAATCTCAACGTGATTCAACTCCGTTTAGGAAGTTTAATTGAACCCTAGTGTGCCATGCAAGAAAAACACTCTGTTTTAGAGAAAACAGCATTCTTTCACTCTACTGTGTTTCCGATAGGGCACGTACAGTGAGCTAGCTCAGAACAAAAGAACTGTGCTTCCTACACAAACGGGGCATATCTAGTTCAACTCAGTATTGGAAACTGAGTAAAACAGGAGCTTCTCTTCAGTCCAATACACTGTACTGGCTGGGAACAGACGCGAATGCTATTTGCACTGTATATGGCCAGAAAAGCACAAGTGTGCTGTTCTTAGCCTGAATGAACACTTGCTGCTAGAACTTGAATCTCAACGTGATTCAACTCCTTTTAGGAAGTTTAATTGAACCCTAGTGTGCCATGCAAGAAAAACACTCTGTTTTAGAGAAAACAGCATTCTTTCACTCTACTGTGTTTCCTATAGGGCACGTACAGTGAGCTAGCTCAGAACAAAAGAACTGTGCTTCCTACACAAACGGGGCATATCTAGTTCAACTCAGTATTGGAAACTGAGTAAAACAGGAGCTTCTCTTCAGTCCAGTACACTGTACTGGCTGGTAACAGACGCGAATGCTATTTGCACTGTATATGGCCAGAAAAGCACAAGTGTGCTGTTCTTAGCCTGAATGAACACTTGCTGCTAGAACTTGAATCTCAACGTGATTCAACCCCGTTTAGGAAGTTTAATTGAACCCTAGTGTGCCATGCAAGAAAAACACTCTGTTTTAGAGAAAACAGCATTCTTTCACTCTACTGTGTTTCCTATAGGGCACGTACAGTGAGCTAGCTCAGAACAAAAGAACTGTGCTTCCTACACGAACGGGGCATATCTAGTTCAACTCAGTATTGGAAACTGAGTAAAACAGGAGCTTCTCTTCAGTCCAATACACTGTACTGGCTGGGAACAGACGCAAATGCTATTTGCACTGTATATGACCAGAAAAGCACAAGTGTGCTGTTCTTAGCCTGAATGAACACTTGCTGCTAGAACTTGAATCTCAACGTGATTCAACTCCGTTTAGGAAGTTTAATTGAACCCTAGTGTGCCATGCAAGAAAAACACTCTGTTTTAGAGAAAACAGCATTCTTTCACTCTGCTGTGTTTCCTATAGGGCACGTACAGTGAGCTAGCTCAGAACAAAAGAACTGTGCTTCCTACACAAACGGGGCATATCTAGTTCAACTCAGTATTGGAAACTGAGTAAAACAGGAGCTTCTCTTCAGTCCAGTACACTGTACTGGCTGGGAACAGACGTGAATGCTATTTGCACTGTATATGGCCAGAAAAGCACAAGTGTGCTGTTCTTAGCCTGAATGAACACTTGCTGCTAGAACTTGAATCTCAACGTGATTCAACTCCGATTAGGAAGTTTAATTGAACCCTAGTGTGCCATGCAAGAAAAACACTCTGTATTAGAGAAAACAGCATTCTTTCACTCTGCTGTGTTTCCTATAGGGCATGTACAGTGAGCTAGCTCAGAACAAAAGAACTGTGCTTCCTACACAAACGGGGCATATCTAGTTCAACTCAGTATTGGAAACTGAGTAAAACAGGAGCTTCTCTTCAGTCCAATACACTGTACTGGCTGGGAACAGACGCGAATGCTATTTGCACTGTATATGGCCAGAACAGCACAAGTGTGCTGTTCTTAGCCTGAATGAACACTTGCTGCTAGAACTTGAATCTCAACGTGATTCAACTCCGTTTAGGAAGTTTAATTGAACCCTAGTGTGCCATGCAAGAAAAACACTCTGTTTTAGAGAAAACAGCATTCTTTCACTCTACTGTGCTTCCTATAGGGCACGGACAGTGAGCTAGCTCAGAACAAAAGAACTGTGCTTCCTACACAAACGGGGCATATCTAGTTCAACTCAGTATTGGAAACTGAGTAAAACAGGAGCTTCTCTTCAGTCCAGTACACTGTACTGGCTGGGAACAGACGCGAATGCTATTTGCACTGTATATGGCCAGAAAAGCACAAGTGTGCTGTTCTTAGCCTGAATGAACACTTGCTGCTAGAACTTGAATCTCAACGTGATTCACTCCGTTTAGGAAGTTTAATTGAACCCTAGTGTGCCATGCAAGAAAAACACTCTGTTTTAGAGAAAAGAGCATTCTTTCACTCTACTGTGTTTCCTATAGAGCACGTACAGTGAGCTAGCTCAGAACAAAAGAACTGTGCTTCCTACACAAACGGGGCATATCTAGTTCAACTCAGTATTGGAAACTGAGTAAAACAGGAGCTTCTCTTCAGTCCAGTACACTGTACTGTCTGGTAACAGACGCGAATGCTATTTGCACTGTATATGGCCAGAAAAGCACAAGTGTGCTGTTCTTAGCCTGAATGAACACTTGCTGCTAGAACTTGAATCTCAACGTGATTCAACTCCGTTTAGGAAGTTTAATTGAACCCTAGTGTGCCATGCAAGAAAAACACTCTGTTTTAGAGAAAACAGCATTCTTTGACTCTACTGTGTTTCCTATAGGGCACGTACAGTGAGCTAGCTCAGAACAAAAGAACTGTGCTTCCTACACAAACGGGGCATATCTAGTTCAACTCAGTATTGGAAACTGAGTAAAACAGGAGCTTCTCTTCAGTCCAGTACACTGTACTGGCTGGGAACAGACGCGAATGCTATTTGCACTGTATATGGCCAGAAAAGCACAAGTGTGCTGTTCTTAGCCTGAATGAACACTTGCTGCTAGAACTTGAATCTCAACGTGATTCAACTCCGTTTAGGAAGTTTAATTGAACCCTAGTGTGCCATGCAAGAAAAACACTCTGTTTTAGAGAAAACAGCATTCTTTCACTCTACTGTGCTTCCTATAGGGCACGGACAGTGAGCTAGCTCAGAACAAAAGAACTGTGCTTCCTACACAAACGGGGCATATCTAGTTCAACTCAGTATTGGAAACTGAGTAAAACAGGAGCTTCTCTTCAGTCCAGTACACTGTACTGGCTGGGAACAGACGCGAATGCTATTTGCACTGTATATGGCCAGAAAAGCACAAGTGTGCTGTTCTTATCCTGAATGAACACTTGCTGCTAGAACTTGAATCTCAACGTGATTCACTCCGTTTAGGAAGTTTAATTGAACCCTAGTGTGCCATGCAAGAAAAACACTCTGTTTTAGAGAAAACAGCATTCTTTCACTCTACTGTGTTTCCTATAGAGCACGTACAGTGAGCTAGCTCAGAACAAAAGAACTGTGCTTCCTACACAAACGGGGCATATCTAGTTCAACTCAGTATTGGAAACTGAGTAAAACAGGAGCTTCTCTTCAGTCCAGTACACTGTACTGTCTGGTAACAGACGCGAATGCTATTTGCACTGTATATGGCCAGAAAAGCACAAGTGTGCTGTTCTTAGCCTGAATGAACACTTGCTGCTAGAACTTGAATCTCAACGTGATTCAACTCCGTTTAGGAAGTTTAATTGAACCCTAGTGTGCCATGCAAGAAAAACACTCTGTTTTAGAGAAAACAGCATTCTTTGACTCTACTGTGTTTCCTATAGGGCACGTACAGTGAGCTAGCTCAGAACAAAAGAACTGTGCTTCCTACACAAACGGGGCATATCTAGTTCAACTCAGTATTGGAAACTGAGTAAAACAGGAGCTTCTCTTCAGTCCAGTACACTGTACTGGCTGGGAACAGACGCGAATGCTATTTGCACTGTATATGGCCAGAAAAGCACAAGTGTGCTGTTCTTAGCCTGAATGAACACTTGCTGCTAGAACTTGAATCTCAACGTGATTCAACTCCGTTTAGGAAGTTTAATTGAACCCTAGTGTGCCATGCAAGAAAAACACTCTGTTTTAGAGAAAACAGCATTCTTACACTCTGCTGTGTTTCCTATAGGGCACGTACAGTGAGCTAGCTCAGAACAAAAGAACTGTGCTTCCTACACAAACGGGGCATATCTAGTTCAACTCAGTATTGGAAACTGAGTAAAACAGGAGCTTCTCTTCAGTCCAATACACTGTACTGGCTGGGAACAGACGCGAATGCTATTTGCACTGTATATGGCCAGAAAAGCACAAGTGTGCTGTTCTTAGCCTGAATGAACACTTGCTGCTAGAACTTGAATCTCAACGTGATTCAACTCCGTTTAGGAAGTTTAATTGAACCCTAGTGTGCCATGCAAGAAAAACACTCTGTTTTAGAGAAAACAGCATTCTTTCACTCTACTGTGTTTCCTATAGGGCACGTACAGTGAGCTAGCTCAGAACAAAAGAACTGTGCTTCCTACACAAACGGGGCATATCTAGTTCAACTCAGTATTGGAAACTGAGTAAAACAGGAGCTTCTCTTCAGTCCAATACACTGTACTGGCTGGGAACAGACGCGAATGCTATTTGCACTGTATATGGCCAGAAAAGCACAAGTGTGCTGTTCTTAGCCTGAATGAACACTTGCTGCTAGAACTTGAATCTCAACGTGATTCAACTCCTTTTAGGAAGTTTAATTGAACCCTAGTGTGCCATGCAAGAAAAACACTCTGTTTTAGAGAAAACAGCATTCTTTCACTCTACTGTGTTTCCTATAGGGCACGTACAGTGAGCTAGCTCAGAACAAAAGAACTGTGCTTCCTACACAAACGGGGCATATCTAGTTCAACTCAGTATTGGAAACTGAGTAAAACAGGAGCTTCTCTTCAGTCCAGTACACTGTACTGGCTGGGAACAGACGCGAATGCTATTTGCACTGTATATGGCCAGAAAAGCACAAGTGTGCTGTTCTTAGCCTGAATGAACACTTGCTGCTAGAACTTGAATCTCAACGTGATTCAACTCCGTTTAGGAAGTTTAATTGAACCCTAGTGTGCCATGCAAGAAAAACACTCTGTTTTAGAGAAAACAGCATTCTTTCACTCTACTGTGTTTCCTATAGGGCACGTACAGTGAGCTAGCTCAGAACAAAAGAACTGTGCTTCCTACACAAACGGGGCATATCTAGTTCAACTCAGTATTGGAAACTGAGTAAAACAGGAGCTTCTCTTCAGTCCAATACACTGTACTGGCTGGGAACAGACGCGAATGCTATTTGCACTGTATATGGCCAGAAAAGCACAAGTGTGCTGTTCTTAGCCTGAATGAACACTTGCTGCTAGAACTTGAATCTCAACGTGATTCAACTCCGTTTAGGAAGTTTAATTGAACCCTAGTGTGCCATGCAAGAAAAACACTCTGTTTTAGAGAAAACAGCATTCTTTCACTCTACTGTGTTTCCTATAGGGCACGTACAGTGAGCTAGCTCAGAACAAAAGAACTGTGCTTCCTACACAAACGGGGCATATCTAGTTCAACTCAGTATTGGAAACTGAGTAAAACAGGAGCTTCTCTTCAGTCCAATACACTGTACTGGCTGGGAACAGACGCGAATGCTATTTGCACTGTATATGGCCAGAAAAGCACAAGAGTGCTGTTCTTAGCCTGAATGAACACTTGCTGCTAGAACTTGAATCTCAACGTGATTCAACTCCGCTTAGGAAGTTTAATTGAACCCTAGTGTGCCATGCAAGAAAAACACTCTGTTTTAGAGAAAACAGCATTCTTTCACTCTGCTGTGTTTCCTATAGGGCACGTACAGTGAGCTAGCTCAGAACAAAAGAACTGTGCTTCCAACACAAACGGGGCATATCTAGTTCAACTCAGTATTGGAAAATGAGTAAAACAGGAGCTTCTCTTCAGTCCAGTACACTGTACTGGCTGGGAACAGACGCGAATGCTATTTGCACTGTATATGGCCAGAAAAGCACAAGTGTGCTGTTCTTAGCCTGAATGAACACTTGCTGCTAGAACTTGAATCTCAACGTGATTCAACTCCGTTTAGGAAGTTTAATTGAACCCTAGTGTGCCATGCAAGAAAAACACTCTGTTTTAGAGAAAACAGCATTCTTTCACTCTACTGTGTTTCCTATAGGGCACGTACAGTGAGCTAGCTCAGAACAAAAGAACTGTGCTTCCTACAAAAACGGGGCATATCTAGTTCAACTCAGTATTGGAAACTGAGTAAAACAGGAGCTTCTCTTCAGTCCAATACACTGTACTGGCTGGGAACAGACGCGAATGCTATTTGCACTGTATATGGCCAGAAAAGCACAAGTGTGCTGTTCTTAGCCTGAATGAACACTTGCTGCTAGAACTTGAATCTCAACGTGATTCAACTCCGTTTAGGAAGTTTAATTGAACCCTAGTGTGCCATGCAAGAAAAACACTCTGTTTTAGAGAAAACAGCATTCTTTCACTCTACTGTGTTTCCTATAGGGCACGTACAGTGAGCTAGCTCAGAACAAAAGAACTGTACTTCCTACACAAACGGGGCATATCTAGTTCAACTCAGTATTGGAAACTGAGTAAAACAGGAGCTTCTCTTCAGTCCAGTACACTGTACTGGCTGGGAACAGACGCGAATGCTATTTGCACTGTATATGGCCAGAAAAGCACAAGTGTGCTGTTCTTAGCCTGAATGAACACTTGCTGCTAGAACTTGAATCTCAACGTGATTCAACTCCGTTTAGGAAGTTTAATTGAACCCTAGTGTGCCATGCAAGAAAAACACTCTGTTTTAGAGAAAACAGCATTCTTTCACTCTGCTGTGTTTCCTATAGGGCACGTACAGTGAGCTAGCTCAGAACAAAAAAACTGTGCTTCCTACACAAACGGGGCATATCTAGTTCAACTCAGTATTGGAAACTGAGTAAAACAGGAGCTTCTCTTCAGTCCAATACACTGTACTGGCTGGGAACAGACGCGAATGCTATTTGCACTGTATATGGCCAGAAAAGCACAAGTGTGCTGTTCTTAGCCTGAATGAACACTTGCTGCTAGAACTTGAATCTCAACGTGATTCAACTCCGTTTAGGAAGTTTAATTGAACCCTAGTGTGCCATGCAAGAAAAACACTCTGTTTTAGAGAAAACAGCATTCTTTCACTCTACTGTGTTTCCTATAGGGAACGTACAGTGAGCTAGCTCAGAACAAAAGAACTGTGCTTCCTACACAAACGGGGCATATCTAGTTCAACTCAGTATTGGAAACTGAGTAAAACAGGAGCTTCTCTTCAGTCCAATACACTGTACTGGCTGGGAACAGACGCGAATGCTATTTGCACTGTATATGGCCAGAAAAGCACAAGTGTGCTGTTCTTAGCCTGAATGAACACTTGCTGCTAGAACTTGAATCTCAACGTGATTCAACTCCGTTTAGGAAGTTTAATTGAACCCTAGTGTGCCATGCAAGAAAAACACTCTGTTTTAGAGAAAACAGCATTCTTTCACTCTACTGTGTTTCCTATAGGGCACGTACAGTGAGCTAGCTCAGAACAAAAGAACTGTGCTTCCTACACAAACGGGGCATATCTAGTTCAACTCAGTATTGGAAACTGAGTAAAACAGGAGCTTCTCTTCAGTCCAATACACTGTACTGGCTGGGAACAGACAAGAATGCTATTTGCACTGTATATGGCCAGAAAAGCACAAGTGTGCTGTTCTTAGCCTGAATGAACACTTGCTGCTAGAACTTGAATCTCAACGTGATTCAACTCCGTTTAGGAAGTTTAATTGAACCCTAGTGTGCCATGCGAGAAAAACACTCTGTTTTAAGAAAACAGCATTCTTTCACTCTACTGTGTTTCCTATAGGGCACGTACAGTGAGCTAGCTTAAGAACAAAAGAACTGTGCTTCCTACACAAACGGGGCATATCTAGTTCAACTCAGTATTGGAAACTGAGTAAAACAGGAGCTTCTCTTCAGTCCAATACACTGTACTGGCTGGGAACAGAGGCGAATGCTATTTGCACTGTATATGGCCAGAAAAGCACAAGTGTGCTGTTCTTAGCCTGAATGAACACTTGCTGCTAGAACTTGAATCTCAACGTGATTCAACTCCGTTTAGGAAGTTTAATTGAACCCTAGTGTGCCATGCAAGAAAAACACTCTGTTTTAGAGAAAACAGCATTCTTTCACTCTACTGTGTTTCCTATAGGGCACGTACAGTGAGCTAGCTCAGAACAAAAGAACTGTGCTTCCTACACAAACAGGGCATATCTAGTTCAACTCAGTATTGGAAACTGAGTAAAACAGGAGCTTCTCTTCAGTCCAATACACTGTACTGGCTGGGAACAGACGCGAATGCTATTTGCACTGTATATGGCCAGAACAGCACAAGTGTGCTGTTCTTAGCCTGAATGAACACTTGCTGCTAGAACTTGAATCTCAACGTGATTCAACTCCGTTTAGGAAGTTTAATTGAACCCTAGTGTGCCATGAAAGAAAAACACTCTGTTTTAGAGAAAACAGCATTCTTTCACTCTACTGTGTTTCCTATAGGGCACGTACAGTGAGCTAGCTCAGAACAAAAGAACTGTGCTTCCTACACAAACGGGGCATATCTAGTTCAACTCAGTATTGGAAACTGAGTAAAACAGGAGCTTCTCTTCAGTCCAGTACACTGTACTGGCTGGGAACAGACGCGAATGCTATTTGCACTGTATATGGCCAGAAAAGCACAAGTGTGCTGTTCGTAGCCTGAATGAACACTTGCTGCTAGAACTTGAATCTCAACGTGATTCAACTCCGTTTAGGAAGTTTAATTGAACCCTAGTGTGCCATGCAAGAAAAACACTCTGTTTTAGAGAAAACAGCATTCTTTCACTCTGCTGTGTTTCCTATAGGGCACGTACAGTGAGCTAGCTCAGAACCAAAGAACTGTGCTTCCTACACAAACGGGGCATATCTAGTTCAACTCAGTATTGGAAACTGAGTAAAACAGGAGCTTCTCTTCAGTCCAATACACTGTACTGGCTGGGAACAGACGCGAATGCTATTTGCACTGTATATGGCCAGAAAAGCACAAGTGTGCTGTTCTTAGCCTGAATGAACACTTGCTGCTAGAACTTGAATCTCAACGTGATTCAACTCCGTTTAGAAAGTTTAATTGAACCCTAGTGTGCCATGCAAGAAAAACACTCTGTTTTAGAGAAAACAGCATTCTTTCACTCTACTGTGTTTCCTATAGGGCACGTACAGTGAGCTAGCTCAGAACAAAAGAACTGTGCTTCCTACACAAACGGGGCATATCTAGTTCAACTCAGTATTGGAAACTGAGTAAAACAGGAGCTTCTCTTCAGTCCAGTACACTGTACTGGCTGGGAACAGACGCGAATGCTATTTGCACTGTATATGGCCAGAAAAGCACAAGTGTGCTGTTCTTAGCCTGAATGAACACTTGCTGCTAGAACTTGAATCTCAACGTGATTCAACTCCGTTTAGGAAGTTTAATTGAACCCTAGTGTGCCATGCAAGAAAAACACTCTGTTTTAGAGAAAACAGCATTCTTTCACTCTACTGTGTTTCCTATAGGGCACGTACAGTGAGCTAGCTCAGAACAAAAGAACTGTGCTTCCTACACAAACGGGGCATATCTAGTTCAACTCAGTATTGGAAACTGAGTAAAACAGGAGCTTCTCTTCTGTCCAGTACACTGTACTGGCTGGGAACAGACGCGAATGCTATTTGCACTGTATATGGCCAGAAAAGCACAAGTGTGCTGTTCTTAGCCTGAATGAACACTTGCTGCTAGAACTTGAATCTCAACGTGATTCAACTCCGTTTAGGAAGTTTAATTGAACCCTAGTGTGCCATGCAAGAAAAACACTCTGTTTTAGAGAAAACAGCATTCTTTCACTCTACTGTGTTTCCTATAGGGCACGTACAGTGAGCTAGCTCAGAACAAAAGAACTGTGCTTCCTACACAAACGGGGCATATCTAGTTCAACTCAGTATTGGAAACTGAGTAAAACAGGAGCTTCTCTTCAGTCCAATACACTGTACTGGCTGGGAACAGACGCGAATGCTATTTGCACTGTATATGGCCAGAAAAGCACAAGTGTGCTGTTCTTAGCCTGAATGAACACTTGCTGCTAGAACTTGAATCTCAACGTGATTCAACTCCGTTTAGGAAGTTTAATTGAACCCTAGTGTGCCATGCAAGAAAAACACTCTGTTTTAGAGAAAACAGCATTCCTTCACTCTACTGTGTTTCCTATAGGGCACGTACAGTGAGCTAGCTCAGAACAAAAGAACTGTACTTCCTACACAAACGGGGCATATCTAGTTCAACTCAGTATTGGAAACTGAGTAAAACAGGAGCTTCTCTTCAGTCCAATACACTGTACAGGCTGGGAACAGACGCGAATGCTATTTGCACTGTATATGGCCAGAAAAGCACAAGTGTGCTGTTCTTAGCCTGAATGAACACTTGCTGCTAGAACTTGAATCTCAACGTGATTCAACTCCTTTTAGGAAGTTTAATTGAACCCTAGTGTGCCATGCAAGAAAAACACTCTGTTTTAGAGAAAACAGCATTCTTTCACTCTACTGTGTTTCCTATAGGGCACGTACAGTGAGCTAGCTCAGAACAAAAGAACTGTGCTTCCTACACAAACGGGGCATATCTAGTTCAACTCAGTATTGGAAACTGAGTAAAACAGGAGCTTCTCTTCAGTCCAGTACACTGTACTGGCTGGGAACAGACGCGAATGCTATTTGCACTGTATATGGCCAGAAAAGCACAAGTGTGCTGTTCTTAGCCTGAATGAACACTTGCTGCTAGAACTTGAATCTCAACGTGATTCAACTCCGTTTAGGAAGTTTAATTGAACCCTAGTGTGCCATGCGAGAAAAACACTCTGTTTTAAGAAAACAGCATTCTTTCACTCTACTGTGTTTCCTATAGGGCACGTACAGTGAGCTAGCTCAGAACAAAAGAACTGTGCTTCCTACACAAACGGGGCATATCTAGTTCAACTCAGTATTGGAAACTGAGTAAAACAGGAGCTTCTCTTCAGTCCAATACACTGTACTGGCTGGGAACAGAGGCGAATGCTATTTGCACTGTATATGGCCAGAACAGCACAAGTGTGCTGTTCTTAGCCTGAATGAACACTTGCTGCTAGAACTTGAATCTCAACGTGATTCAACTCCGTTTAGGAAGTTTAATTGAACCCTAGTGTGCCATGCAAGAAAAACACTCTGTTTTAGAGAAAACAGCATTCTTTCACTCTACTGTGTTTCCTATAGGGCACGTACAGTGAGCTAGCTCAGAACAAAAGAACTGTGCTTCCTACACAAACGGGGCATATCTAGTTCAACTCAGTATTGGAAACTGAGTAAAACAGGAGCTTCTCTTCAGTCCAATACACTGTACTGGCTGGGAACAGACGCGAATGCTATTTGCACTGTATATGGCCAGAACAGCACAAGTGTGCTGTTCTTAGCCTGAATGAACACTTGCTGCTAGAACTTGAATCTCAACGTGATTCAACTCCGTTTAGGAAGTTTAATTGAACCCTAGTGTGCCATGCAAGAAAAACACTCTGTTTTAGAGAAAACAGCATTCTTTCACTCTACTGTGTTTCCTATAGGGCACGTACAGTGAGCTAGCTCAGAACAAAAGAACTGTGCTTCCTACACAAACGGGGCATATCTAGTTCAACTCAGTATTGGAAACTGAGTAAAACAGGAGCTTCTCTTCAGTCCAGTACACTGTACTGGCTGGGAACAGACGCGAATGCTATTTGCACTGTATATGGCCAAAAAAGCACAAGTGTGCTGTTCGTAGCCTGAATGAACACTTGCTGCTAGAACTTGAATCTCAACGTGATTCAACTCCGTTTAGGAAGTTTAATTGAACCCTAGTGTGCCATGCAAGAAAAACACTCTGTTTTAGAGAAAACAGCATTCTTTCCCTCTGCTGTGTTTCCTATAGGGCACGTACAGTGAGCTAGCTCAGAACAAAAGAACTGTGCTTCCTACACAAACGGGGCATATCTAGTTCAACTCAGTATTGGAAACTGAGTAAAACAGGAGCTTCTCTTCAGTCCAGTACACTGTACTGGCTGGGAACAGACGCGAATGCTATTTGCACTGTATATGGCCAGAAAAGCACAAGTGTGCTGTTCTTAGCCTGAATGAACACTTGCTGCTAGAACTGGAATCTCAACGTGATTCAACTCCGTTTAGCATGTTTAATTGAACCCTAGTGTGCCATGCAGGAAAAACACTCTGTTTTAGAGAAAACAGCATTCTTTCACTCTACTGTGTTTCCTATAGGGCACGTACAGTGAGCTAGCTCAGAACAAAAGAACTGTGCTTCCTACACAAACGGGGCATATCTAGTTCAACTCAGTATTGGAAACTGAGTAAAACAGGAGCTTCTCTTCAGTCCAGTACACTGTACTGGCTGGGAACAGACGCGAATGCTATTTGCACTGTATATGGCCAGAACAGCACAAGTGTGCTGTTCTTAGCCTGAATGAACACTTGCTGCTAGAACTTGAATCTCAACGTGATTCAACTCCGTTTAGGAAGTTTAATTGAACCCTAGTGTGCCATGCAAGAAAAACACTCTGTTTTAGAGAAAACAGCATTCTTTCACTCTACTGTGTTTCCTATAGGGCACGTACAGTGAGCTAGCTCAGAACAAAAGAACTGTGCTTCCTACACAAACGGGGCATATCTAGTTCAACTCAGTATTGGAAACTGAGTAAAACAGGAGCTTCTCTTCAGTCCAGTACACTGTACTGGCTGGGAACAGACGCGAATGCTATTTGCACTGTATATGGCCAGAAAAGCACAAGTGTGCTGTTCGTAGCCTGAATGAACACTTGCTGCTAGAACTTGAATCTCAACGTGATTCAACTCCGTTTAGGAAGTTTAATTGAACCCTAGTGTGCCATGCAAGAAAAACACTCTGTTTTAGAGAAAACAGCATTCTTTCCCTCTGCTGTGTTTCCTATAGGGCACGTACAGTGAGCTAGCTCAGAACAAAAGAACTGTGCTTCCTACACAAACGGGGCATATCTAGTTCAACTCAGTATTGGAAACTGAGTAAAACAGGAGCTTCTCTTCAGTCCAGTACACTGTACTGGCTGGGAACAGACGCGAATGCTATTTGCACAGTATATGGCCAGAAAAGCACAAGTGTGCTGTTCTTAGCCTGAATGAACACCTGCTGCTAGAACTTGAATCTCAACGTGATTCAACTCCGTTTAGCATGTTTAATTGAACCCTAGTGTGCCATGCAGGAAAAACACTCTGTTTTAGAGAAAACAGCATTCTTTCACTCTACTGTGTTTCCTATAGGGCACGTACAGTGAGCTAGCTCAGAACAAAAGAACTGTGCTTCCTACACAAACGGGGCATATCTAGTTCAACTCAGTATTGGAAACTGAGTAAAACAGGAGCTTCTCTTCAGTCCAGTACACTGTACTGGCTGGGAACAGACGCGAATGCTATTTGCACTGTATATGGCCAGAAAAGCACAAGTGTGCTGTTCTTAGCCTGAATGAACACTTGCTGCTAGAACTTGAATCTCAACGTGATTCAACTCCGTTTAGGAAGTTTAATTGAACCCTAGTGTGCCATGCAAGAAAAACACTCTGTTTTAGAGAAAACAGCATTCTTTCACTCTACTGTGTTTCCTATAGGGCACGTACAGTGAGCTAGCTCAGAACAAAAGAACTGTGCTTCCTACACAAACGGGGCATATCTAGTTCAACTCAGTATTGGAAACTGAGTAAAACAGGAGCTTCTCTTCAGTCCAATACACTGTACTGGCTGGGAACAGACGAGAATGCTATTTGCACTGTATATGGCCAGAAAAGCACAAGTGTGCTGTTCTTAGCCTGAATGAACACTTGCTGCTAGAACTTGAATCTCAACGTGATTCAACTCCGTTTAGGAAGTTTAATTGAACCCTAGTGTGCCATGCGAGAAAAACACTCTGTTTTAAGAAAACAGCATTCTTTCACTCTACTGTGTTTCCTATAGGGCACGTACAGTGAGCTAGCTCAGAACAAAAGAACTGTGCTTCCTACACAAACGGGGCATATCTAGTTCAACTCAGTATTGGAAACTGAGTAAAACAGGAGCTTCTCTTCAGTCCAATACACTGTACTGGCTGGGAACAGACGCGAATGCTATTTGCACTGTGTATGGCCAGAACAGCACAAGTGTGCTGTTCTTAGCCTGAATGAACACTTGCTGCTAGAACTTGAATCTCAACGTGATTCAACTCCGTTTAGGAAGTTTAATTGAACCCTAGTGTGCCATGAAAGAAAAACACTCTGTTTTAGAGAAAACAGCATTCTTTCACTCTACTGTGTTTCCTATAGGGCACGTACAGTGAGCTAGCTCAGAACAAAAGAACTGTGCTTCCTACACAAACGGGGCATATCTAGTTCAACTCAGTATTGGAAACTGAGTAAAACAGGAGCTTCTCTTCAGTCCAGTACACTGTACTGGCTGGGAACAGACGCGAATGCTATTTGCACTGTATATGGCCAGAAAAGCACAAGTGTGCTGTTCTTAGCCTGAATGAACACTTGCTGCTAGAACTTGAATCTCAACGTGATTCAACTCCGTTTAGGAAGTTTAATTGAACCCTAGTGTGCCATGCAAGAAAAACACTCTGTTTTAGAGAAAACAGCATTCTTTCACTCTACTGTGTTTCCTATAGGGCACGTACAGTGAGCTAGCTCAGAACAAAAGAACTGTGCTTCCTACACAAACGGGGCATATCTAGTTCAACTCAGTATTGGAAACTGAGTAAAACAGGAGCTTCTCTTCTGTCCAGTACACTGTACTGGCTGGGAACAGACGCGAATGCTATTTGCACTGTATATGGCCAGAAAAGCACAAGTGTGCTGTTCTTAGCCTGAATGAACACTTGCTGCTAGAACTTGAATCTCAACGTGATTCAACTCCGTTTAGGAAGTTTAATTGAACCCTAGTGTGCCATGCAAGAAAAACACTCTGTTTTAGAGAAAACAGCATTCTTTCACTCTACTGTGTTTCCTATAGGGCACGTACAGTGAGCTAGCTCAGAACAAAAGAACTGTGCTTCCTACACAAACGGGGCATATCTAGTTCAACTCAGTATTGGAAACTGAGTAAAACAGGAGCTTCTCTTCAGTCCAATACACTGTACTGGCTGGGAACAGACGCGAATGCTATTTGCACTGTATATGGCCAGAAAAGCACAAGTGTGCTGTTCTTAGCCTGAATGAACACTTGCTGCTAGAACTTGAATCTCAACGTGATTCAACTCCGTTTAGGAAGTTTAATTGAACCCTAGTGTGCCATGCAAGAAAAACACTCTGTTTTAGAGAAAACAGCATTCCTTCACTCTACTGTGTTTCCTATAGGGCACGTACAGTGAGCTAGCTCAGAACAAAAGAACTGTACTTCCTACACAAACGGGGCATATCTAGTTCAACTCAGTATTGGAAACTGAGTAAAACAGGAGCTTCTCTTCAGTCCAATACACTGTACAGGCTGGGAACAGACGCGAATGCTATTTGCACTGTATATGGCCAGAAAAGCACAAGTGTGCTGTTCTTAGCCTGAATGAACACTTGCTGCTAGAACTTGAATCTCAACGTGATTCAACTCCTTTTAGGAAGTTTAATTGAACCCTAGTGTGCCATGCAAGAAAAACACTCTGTTTTAGAGAAAACAGCATTCTTTCACTCTACTGTGTTTCCTATAGGGCACGTACAGTGAGCTAGCTCAGAACAAAAGAACTGTGCTTCCTACACAAACGGGGCATATCTAGTTCAACTCAGTATTGGAAACTGAGTAAAACAGGAGCTTCTCTTCAGTCCAGTACACTGTACTGGCTGGGAACAGACGCGAATGCTATTTGCACTGTATATGGCCAGAAAAGCACAAGTGTGCTGTTCTTAGCCTGAATGAACACTTGCTGCTAGAACTTGAATCTCAACGTGATTCAACTCCGTTTAGGAAGTTTAATTGAACCCTAGTGTGCCATGCGAGAAAAACACTCTGTTTTAAGAAAACAGCATTCTTTCACTCTACTGTGTTTCCTATAGGGCACGTACAGTGAGCTAGCTCAGAACAAAAGAACTGTGCTTCCTACACAAACGGGGCATATCTAGTTCAACTCAGTATTGGAAACTGAGTAAAACAGGAGCTTCTCTTCAGTCCAATACACTGTACTGGCTGGGAACAGAGGCGAATGCTATTTGCACTGTATATGGCCAGAACAGCACAAGTGTGCTGTTCTTAGCCTGAATGAACACTTGCTGCTAGAACTTGAATCTCAACGTGATTCAACTCCGTTTAGGAAGTTTAATTGAACCCTAGTGTGCCATGCAAGAAAAACACTCTGTTTTAGAGAAAACAGCATTCTTTCACTCTACTGTGTTTCCTATAGGGCACGTACAGTGAGCTAGCTCAGAACAAAAGAACTGTGCTTCCTACACAAACGGGGCATATCTAGTTCAACTCAGTATTGGAAACTGAGTAAAACAGGAGCTTCTCTTCAGTCCAATACACTGTACTGGCTGGGAACAGACGCGAATGCTATTTGCACTGTATATGGCCAGAACAGCACAAGTGTGCTGTTCTTAGCCTGAATGAACACTTGCTGCTAGAACTTGAATCTCAACGTGATTCAACTCCGTTTAGGAAGTTTAATTGAACCCTAGTGTGCCATGCAAGAAAAACACTCTGTTTTAGAGAAAACAGCATTCTTTCACTCTACTGTGTTTCCTATAGGGCACGTACAGTGAGCTAGCTCAGAACAAAAGAACTGTGCTTCCTACACAAACGGGGCATATCTAGTTCAACTCAGTATTGGAAACTGAGTAAAACAGGAGCTTCTCTTCAGTCCAGTACACTGTACTGGCTGGGAACAGACGCGAATGCTATTTGCACTGTATATGGCCAAAAAAGCACAAGTGTGCTGTTCTTAGCCTGAATGAACACTTGCTGCTAGAACTTGAATCTCAACGTGATTCAACTCCGTTTAGGAAGTTTAATTGAACCCTAGTGTGCCATGCAAGAAAAACACTCTGTTTTAGAGAAAACAGCATTCTTTCACTCTACTGTGTTTCCTATAGGGCACGTACAGTGAGCTAGCTCAGAACAAAAGAACTGTGCTTCCTACACAAACGGGGCATATCTAGTTCAACTCAGTATTGGAAACTGAGTAAAACAGGAGCTTCTCTTCAGTCCAGTACACTGTACTGGCTGGGAACAGACGCGAATGCTATTTGCACTGTATATGGCCAAAAAAGCACAAGTGTGCTGTTCGTAGCCTGAATGAACACTTGCTGCTAGAACTTGAATCTCAACGTGATTCAACTCCGTTTAGGAAGTTTAATTGAACCCTAGTGTGCCATGCAAGAAAAACACTCTGTTTTAGAGAAAACAGCATTCTTTCCCTCTGCTGTGTTTCCTATAGGGCACGTACAGTGAGCTAGCTCAGAACAAAAGAACTGTGCTTCCTACACAAACGGGGCATATCTAGTTCAACTCAGTATTGGAAACTGAGTAAAACAGGAGCTTCTCTTCAGTCCAGTACACTGTACTGGCTGGGAACAGACGCGAATGCTATTTGCACTGTATATGGCCAGAAAAGCACAAGTGTGCTGTTCTTAGCCTGAATGAACACTTGCTGCTAGAACTGGAATCTCAACGTGATTCAACTCCGTTTAGCATGTTTAATTGAACCCTAGTGTGCCATGCAGGAAAAACACTCTGTTTTAGAGAAAACAGCATTCTTTCACTCTACTGTGTTTCCTATAGGGCACGTACAGTGAGCTAGCTCAGAACAAAAGAACTGTGCTTCCTACACAAACGGGGCATATCTAGTTCAACTCAGTATTGGAAACTGAGTAAAACAGGAGCTTCTCTTCAGTCCAGTACACTGTACTGGCTGGGAACAGACGCGAATGCTATTTGCACTGTATATGGCCAGAACAGCACAAGTGTGCTGTTCTTAGCCTGAATGAACACTTGCTGCTAGAACTTGAATCTCAACGTGATTCAACTCCGTTTAGGAAGTTTAATTGAACCCTAGTGTGCCATGCAAGAAAAACACTCTGTTTTAGAGAAAACAGCATTCTTTCACTCTACTGTGTTTCCTATAGGGCACGTACAGTGAGCTAGCTCAGAACAAAAGAACTGTGCTTCCTACACAAACGGGGCATATCTAGTTCAACTCAGTATTGGAAACTGAGTAAAACAGGAGCTTCTCTTCAGTCCAGTACACTGTACTGGCTGGGAACAGACGCGAATGCTATTTGCACTGTATATGGCCAGAAAAGCACAAGTGTGCTGTTCGTAGCCTGAATGAACACTTGCTGCTAGAACTTGAATCTCAACGTGATTCAACTCCGTTTAGGAAGTTTAATTGAACCCTAGTGTGCCATGCAAGAAAAACACTCTGTTTTAGAGAAAACAGCATTCTTTCCCTCTGCTGTGTTTCCTATAGGGCACGTACAGTGAGCTAGCTCAGAACAAAAGAACTGTGCTTCCTACACAAACGGGGCATATCTAGTTCAACTCAGTATTGGAAACTGAGTAAAACAGGAGCTTCTCTTCAGTCCAGTACACTGTACTGGCTGGGAACAGACGCGAATGCTATTTGCACAGTATATGGCCAGAAAAGCACAAGTGTGCTGTTCTTAGCCTGAATGAACACTTGCTGCTAGAACTTGAATCTCAACGTGATTCAACTCCGTTTAGCATGTTTAATTGAACCCTAGTGTGCCATGCAGGAAAAACACTCTGTTTTAGAGAAAACAGCATTCTTTCACTCTACTGTGTTTCCTATAGGGCACGTACAGTGAGCTAGCTCAGAACAAAAGAACTGTGCTTCCTACACAAACGGGGCATATCTAGTTCAACTCAGTATTGGAAACTGAGTAAAACAGGAGCTTCTCTTCAGTCCAGTACACTGTACTGGCTGGGAACAGACGCGAATGCTATTTGCACTGTATATGGCCAGAAAAGCACAAGTGTGCTGTTCTTAGCCTGAATGAACACTTGCTGCTAGAACTTGAATCTCAACGTGATTCAACTCCGTTTAGGAAGTTTAATTGAACCCTAGTGTGCCATGCAAGAAAAACACTCTGTTTTAGAGAAAACAGCATTCTTTCACTCTACTGTGTTTCCTATAGGGCACGTACAGTGAGCTAGCTCAGAACAAAAGAACTGTGCTTCCTACACAAACGGGGCATATCTAGTTCAACTCAGTATTGGAAACTGAGTAAAACAGGAGCTTCTCTTCAGTACAATACACTGTACTGGCTGGGAACAGAGGCGAATGCTATTTGCACTGTATATGGCCAGAAAAGCACAAGTGTGCTGTTCTTAGCCTGAATGAACACTTGCTGCTAGAACTTGAATCTCAACGTGATTCAACTCCGTTTAGGAAGTTTAATTGAACCCTAGTGTGCCATGCAAGAAAAACACTCTGTTTTAGAGAAAACAGCATTCTTTCACTCTGCTGTGTTTCCTATAGGGCACGTACAGTGAGCTAGCTCAGAACAAAAGAACTGTGCTTCCTACACAAACGGGGCATATCTAGTTCTACTCAGTATTGGAAACTGAGTAAAACAGGAGCTTCTCTTCAGTCCAATACACTGTACTGGCTGGGAACAGACGCGAATGCTATATGCACTGTATATGGCCAGAAAAGCACAAGTGTGCTGTTCTTAGCCTGAATGAACACTTGCTGCTAGAACTTGAATCTCAACGTGATTCAACTCCGTTTAGGAAGTTTAATTGAACCCTAGTGTGCCATGCAAGAAAAACACTCTGTTTTAGAGAAAACAGCATTCTTTCACTCTACTGTGTTTCCTATAGGGCACGTACAGTGAGCTAGCTCAGAACAAAAGAACTGTGCTTCCTACACAAACGGGGCATATCTAGTTCAACTCAGTATTGGAAACTGAGTAAAACAGGAGCTTCTCTTCAGTCCAATACCCTGTACTGGCTGGGAACAGACGCGAATGCTATTTGCACTGTATATGGCCAGAAAAGCACAAGTGTGCTGTTCTTAGCCTGAATGAACACTTGCTGCTAGAACTTGAATCTCAACGTGATTCAACTCCGTTTAGGAAGTTTAATTGAACCCTAGTGTGCCATGCAAGAAAAACACTCTGTTTTAGAGAAAACAGCATTCTTTCACTCTACTGTGTTTCCTATAGGGCACGTACAGTGAGCTAGCTCAGAACAAAAGAACTGTGCTTCCTACACAAAAGGGGCATATCTAGTTCAACTCAGTATTGGAAACTGAGTAAAACAGGAGCTTCTCTTCAGTCCAATACACTGTACTGGCTGGGAACAGACGCGAATGCTATTTGCACTGTATATGGCCAGAAAAGCACAAGTGTGCTGTTCTTAGCCTGAATGAACACTTGCTGCTAGAACTTGAATCTCAACGTGATTCAACTCCGTTTAGGAAGTTTAATTGAACCCTAGTGTGCCATGCAAGAAAAACACTCTGTTTTAGAGAAAACAGCATTCTTTCACTCTGCTGTGTTTCCTATAGGGCACGTACAGTGAGCTAGCTCAGAACAAAAGAACTGTGCTTCCTACACAAACGGGGCATATCTAGTTCAACTCAGTATTGGAAACTGAGTAAAACAGGAGCTTCTCTTCAGTCCAATACACTGTACTGGCTGGGAACAGACGCGAATGCTATTTGCACTGTATATGGCCAGAAAAGCACAAGTGTGCTGTTCATAGCCTGAATGAACACTTGCTGCTAGAACTTGAATCTCAACGTGATTCAACTCCGTTTAGGAAGTTTAATTGAACCCTAGTGTGCCATGCAAGAAAAACACTCTGTTTTAGAGAAAACAGCATTCTTTCACTCTACTGTGTTTCCTATAGGGCACGTACAGTGAGCTAGCTCAGAACAAAAGAACTGTGCTTCCTACACAAACGGGGCATATCTAGTTCAACTCAGTATTGGAAACTGAGTAAAACAGGAGCTTCTCTTCAGTCCAGTACACTGTACTGGCTGGGAACAGAGGCGAATGCTATTTGCACTGTATATGGCCAGAAAAGCACAAGTGTGCTGTTCTTAGCCTGAATGAACACTTGCTGCTAGAACTTGAATCTCAACGTGATTCAACTCCGTTTAGGAAGTTTAATTGAACCCTAGTGTGCCATGCAAGAAAAACACTCTGTTTTAGAGAAAACAGCATTCTTTCACTCTACTGTGTTTCCTATAGGGCACGTACAGTGAGCTAGCTCAGAACAAAAGAACTGTGCTTCCTACACAAACGGGGCATATCTAGTTCAACTCAGTATTGGAAACTGAGTAAAACAGGAGCTTCTCTTCAGTCCAATACACTGTACTGGCTGGGAAGAGACGCGAATGCTATTTGTACTGTATATGGCCAGAAAAGCACAAGTGTGCTGTTCTTAGCCTGAATGAACACTTGCTGCTAGAACTTGAATCTCAACGTGATTCAACTCCGTTTAGGAAGTTTAATTGAACCCTAGTGTGCCATGCAAGAAAAACACTCTGTTTTAGAGAAAACAGCATTCTTTCACTCTACTGTGTTTCCTATAGGGCACGTACAGTGAGCTAGCTCAGAACAAAAGAACTGTGCTTCCTACACAAACGGGGCATATCTAGTTCAACTCAGTATTGGAAACTGAGTAAAACAGGAGCTTCTCTTCAGTCCAATACCCTGTACTGGCTGGGAACAGACGCGAATGCTATTTGCACTGTATATGGCCAGAAAAGCACAAGTGTGCTGTTCTTAGCCTGAATGAACACTTGCTGCTAGAACTTGAATCTCAACGTGATTCAACTCCGTTTAGGAAGTTTAATTGAACCCTAGTGTGCCATGCAAGAAAAACACTCTGTTTTAGAGAAAACAGCATTCTTTCACTCTACTGTGTTTCCTATAGGGCACGTACAGTGAGCTAGCTCAGAACAAAAGAACTGTGCTTCCTACACAAACGGGGCATATCTAGTTCAACTCAGTATTGGAAACTGAGTAAAACAGGAGCTTCTCTTCAGTCCAATACCCTGTACTGGCTGGGAACAGACGCGAATGCTATTTGCACTGTATATGGCCAGAAAAGCACAAGTGTGCTGTTCTTAGCCTGAATGAACACTTGCTGCTAGAACTTGAATCTCAACGTGATTCAACTCCGTTTAGGAAGTTTAATTGAACCCTAGTGTGCCATGCAAGAAAAACACTCTGTTTTAGAGAAAACAGCATTCTTTCACTCTACTGTGTTTCCTATAGGGCACGTACAGTGAGCTAGCTCAGAACAAAAGAACTGTGCTTCCTACACAAAAGGGGCATATCTAGTTCAACTCAGTATTGGAAACTGAGTAAAACAGGAGCTTCTCTTCAGTCCAATACACTGTACTGGCTGGGAACAGACGCGAATGCTATTTGCACTGTATATGGCCAGAAAAGCACAAGTGTGCTGTTCTTAGCCTGAATGAACACTTGCTGCTAGAACTTGAATCTCAACGTGATTCAACTCCGTTTAGGAAGTTTAATTGAACCCTAGTGTGCCATGCAAGAAAAACACTCTGTTTTAGAGAAAACAGCATTCTTTCACTCTGCTGTGTTTCCTATAGGGCACGTACAGTGAGCTAGCTCAGAACAAAAGAACTGTGCTTCCTACACAAACGGGGCATATCTAGTTCAACTCAGTATTGGAAACTGAGTAAAACAGGAGCTTCTCTTCAGTAAAATACACTGTACTGGCTGGGAACAGACGCGAATGCTATTTGCACTGTATATGGCCAGAAAAGCACAAGTGTGCTGTTCATCGCCTGAATGAACACTTGCTGCTAGAACTTGAATCTCAACGTGATTCAACTCCGTTTAGGAAGTTTAATTGAACCCTAGTGTGCCATGCAAGAAAAACACTCTGTTTTAGAGAAAACAGCATTCTTTCACTCTACTGTGTTTCCTATAGGGCACGTACAGTGAGCTAGCTCAGAACAAAAGAACTGTGCTTCCTACACAAACGGGGCATATCTAGTTCAACTCAGTATTGGAAACTGAGTAAAACAGGAGCTTCTCTTCAGTCCAGTACACTGTACTGGCTGGGAACAGAGGCGAATGCTATTTGCACTGTATATGGCCAGAAAAGCACAAGTGTGCTGTTCTTAGCCTGAATGAACACTTGCTGCTAGAACTTGAATCTCAACGTGATTCAACTCCGTTTAGGAAGTTTAATTGAACCCTAGTGTGCCATGCAAGAAAAACACTCTGTTTTAGAGAAAACAGCATTCTTTCACTCTACTGTGTTTCCTATAGGGCACGTACAGTGAGCTAGCTCAGAACAAAAGAACTGTGCTTCCTACACAAACGGGGCATATCTAGTTCAACTCAGTATTGGAAACTGAGTAAAACAGGATCTTCTCTTCAGTCCAATACACTGTACTGGCTGGGAAGAGACGCGAATGCTATTTGTACTGTATATGGCCAGAAAAGCACAAGTGTGCTGTTCTTAGCCTGAATGAACACTTGCTGCTAGAACTTGAATCTCAACGTGATTCAACTCCGTTTAGGAAGTTTAATTGAACCCTAGTGTGCCATGCAAGAAAAACACTCTGTTTTAGAGAAAACAGCATTCTTTCACTCTACTGTGTTTCCTATAGGGCACGTACAGTGAGCTAGCTCAGAACAAAAGAACTGTGCTTCCTACACAAACGGGGCATATCTAGTTCAACTCAGTATTGGAAACTGAGTAAAACAGGAGCTTCTCTTCAGTCCAATACACTGTACTGGCTGGGAACAGACGCGAATGCTATTTGCACTGTATATGGCCAGAAAAGCACAAGTGTGCTGTTCTTAGCCTGAATGAACACTTGCTGCTAGAACTTGAATCTCAACGTGATTCAACTCCGTTTAGGAAGTTTAATTGAACCCTAGTGTGCCATGCAAGAAAAACACTCTGTTTTAGAGAAAACAGCATTCTTTCACTCTACTGTGTTTCCTATAGGGCACGTACAGTGAGCTAGCTCAGAACAAAAGAACTGTGCTTCCTACACAAACGGGGCATATCTAGTTCAACACAGTATTGGAAACTGAGTAAAACAGGAGCTTCTCTTCAGTCCAATACACTGTACTGGCTGGGAACAGAGGCGAATGCTATTTGCACTGTATATGGCCAGAAAAGCACAAGTGTGCTGTTCTTAGCCTGAATGAACACTTGCTGCTAGAACTTGAATCTCAATGTGATTCAACTCCGTTTAGGAAGTTTAATTGAACCCTAGTGTGCCATGCAAGAAAAACACTCTGTTTTAGAGAAAACAGCATTCTTTCACTCTGCTGTGTTTCCTATAGGGCACGTACAGTGAGCTAGCTCAGAACAAAAGAACTGTGCTTCCTACACAAACGGGGCATATCTAGTTCAACTCAGTATTGGAAACTGAGTAAAACAGGAGCTTCTCTTCAGTCCAATACACTGTACTGGCTGGGAACAGACGCGAATGCTATTTGCACTGTATATGGCCAGAAAAGCACAAGTGTGCTGTTCTTAGCCTGAATGAACACTTGCTGCTAGAACTTGAATCTCAACGTGATTCAACTCCGTTTAGGAAGTTTAATTGAACCCTAGTGTGCCATGCAAGAAAAACACTCTGTTTTAGAGAAAACAGCATTCTTTCACTCTACTGTGTTTCCTATAGGGCACGTACAGTGAGCTGGCTTAGAACAAAAGAACTGTGGTTCCTACACAAACGGGGCATATCTAGTTCAACTCTGTATTGGAAACTGAGTAAAACAGGAGCTTCTCTTCAGTCCAGTACACTGTACTGGCTGGGAACAGACGCGAATGCTATTTGCACTGTATATGGCCAGAAAAAAACAAGTGTGCTGTTCTTAGCCTGAATGAACACTTGCTGCTAGAACTTGAATCTCAACGTGATTCAACTCCGTTTAGGAAGTTTAATTGAACCCTAGTGTGCCATGCAAGAAAAACACTCTGTTTTAGAGAAAACAGCATTCTTTCACTCTGCTGTGTTTCCTATAGGGCACGTACAGTGAGCTAGCTCAGAACAAAAGAACTGTGCTTCCTACACAAACGGGGCATATCTAGTTCAACTCAGTATTGGAAACTGAGTAAAACAGGAGCTTCTCTTCAGTCCAGTACACTGTACTGGCTGGGAACAGACACGAATGCTATTTGCACTGTATATGGCCAGAAAAGCACAAGTGTGCTGTTCTTAGCCTGAATGAACACTTGCTGCTAGAACTTGAATCTCAACGTGATTCAACTCCGTTTAGGAAGTTTAATTGCACCCTAGTGTGCCATGCGAGAAAAACACTCTGTTTTAGAGAAAACAGCATTCTTTCACTCTACTGTGTTTCCTATAGGGCACGTACAGTGAGCTAGCTCAGAACAAAAGAACTGTGCTTCCTACACAAACGGGGCATATCTAGTTTAACTCAGTATTGGAAACTGAGTAAAACAGGAGCTTCTCTTCAGTCCACTACACTGTACTGGCTGGGAAGAGACGCGAATGCTATTTGCACTGTATATGGCCAGAAAAGCACAAGTGTGCTGTTCTTAGCCTGAATGAACACTTGCTGCTAGAACTTGAATCTCAACGTGATTCAACTCCGTTTAGGAAGTTTAATTGAACCCTAGTGTGCCATGCAAGAAAAACACTCTGTTTTAGAGAAAACAGCATTCTTTCACTCTACTGTGTTTCCTATAGGGCACGTACAGTGAGCTAGCTCAGAACAAAAGAACTGTGCTTCCTACACAAACGGGGCATATCTAGTTCAACTCAGTATTGGAAACTGAGTAAAACAGGAGCTTCTCTTCAGTCCAATACACTGTACTGGCTGGGAACAGACGCGAATGCTATTTGCACTGTATATGGCCAGAAAAGCACAAGTGTGCTGTTCTTAGCCTGAATGAACACTTGCTGCTAGAACTTGAATCTCAACGTGATTCAACTCCGTTTAGGAAGTTTAATTGAACCCTAGTGTGCCATGCAAGAAAAACACTCTGTTTTAGAGAAAACAGCATTCTTTCACTCTACTGTGTTTCCTATAGGGCACGTACAGTGAGCTAGCTCAGAACAAAAGAACTGTGCTTCCTACACAAACGGGGCATATCTAGTTCAACTCAGTATTGGAAACTGAGTAAAACAGGAGCTTCTCTTCAGTCCAGTACACTGTACTGGCTGGGAACAGAGGCGAATGCTATTTGCACTGTATATGGCCAGAAAAGCACAAGTGTGCTGTTCTTAGCCTGAATGAACACTTGCTGCTAGAACTTGAATCTCAACGTGATTCAACTCCGTTTAGGAAGTTTAATTGAACCCTAGTGTGCCATGCAAGAAAAACACTCTGTTTTAGAGAAAACAACATTCTTTCACTCTACTGTGTTTCCTATAGGGCACGTACAGTGAGCTAGCTCAGAACAAAAGAACTGTGCTTCCTACACAAACGGGGCATATCTAGTTCAACTCAGTATTGGAAACTGAGTAAAACAGGAGCTTCTCTTCAGTCCAATACACTGTACTGGCTGGGAAGAGACGCGAATGCTATTTGTACTGTATATGGCCAGAAAAGCACAAGTGTGCTGTTCTTAGCCTGAATGAACACTTGCTGCTAGAACTTGAATCTCAACGTGATTCAACTCCGTTTAGGAAGTTTAATTGAACCCTAGTGTGCCATGCAAGAAAAACACTCTGTTTTAGAGAAAACAGCATTCTTTCACTCTACTGTGTTTCCTATAGGGCACGTACAGTGAGCTAGCTCAGAACAAAAGAACTGTGCTTCCTACACAAACGGGGCATATCTAGTTCAACTCAGTATTGGAAACTGAGTAAAACAGGAGCTTCTCTTCAGTCCAATACACTGTACTGGCTGGGAACAGACGCGAATGCTATTTGCACTGTATATGGCCAGAAAAGCACAAGTGTGCTGTTCTTAGCCTGAATGAACACTTGCTGCTAGAACTTGAATCTCAACGTGATTCAACTCCGTTTAGGAAGTTTAATTGAACCCTAGTGTGCCATGCAAGAAAAACACTCTGTTTTAGAGAAAACAGCATTCTTTCACTCTACTGTGTTTCCTATAGGGCACGTACAGTGAGCTAGCTCAGAACAAAAGAACTGTGCTTCCTACACAAACGGGGCATATCTAGTTCAACACAGTATTGGAAACTGAGTAAAACAGGAGCTTCTCTTCAGTCCAATACACTGTACTGGCTGGGAACAGACGCGAATGCTATTTGCACTGTATATGGCCAGAAAAGCACAAGTGTGCTGTTCTTAGCCTGAATGAACACTTGCTGCTAGAACTTGAATCTCAATGTGATTCAACTCCGTTTAGGAAGTTTAATTGAACCCTAGTGTGCCATGCAAGAAAAACACTCTGTTTTAGAGAAAACAGCATTCTTTCACTCTGCTGTGTTTCCTATAGGGCACGTACAGTGAGCTAGCTCAGAACAAAAGAACTGTGCTTCCTACACAAACGGGGCATATCTAGTTCAACTCAGTATTGGAAACTGAGTAAAACAGGAGCTTCTCTTCAGTCCAATACACTGTACTGGCTGGGAACAGACGCGAATGCTATTTGCACTGTATATGGCCAGAAAAGCACAAGTGTGCTGTTCTTAGCCTGAATGAACACTTGCTGCTAGAACTTGAATCTCAACGTGATTCAACTCCGTTTAGGAAGTTTAATTGAACCCTAGTGTGCCATGCAAGAAAAACACTCTGTTTTAGAGAAAACAGCATTCTTTCACTCTACTGTGTTTCCTATAGGGCACGTACAGTGAGCTGGCTTAGAACAAAAGAACTGTGGTTCCTACACAAACGGGGCATATCTAGTTCAACTCTGTATTGGAAACTGAGTAAAACAGGAGCTTCTCTTCAGTCCAGTACACTGTACTGGCTGGGAACAGACGCGAATGCTATTTGCACTGTATATGGCCAGAAAAGCACAAGTGTGCTGTTCTTAGCCTGAATGAACACTTGCTGCTAGAACTTGAATCTCAACGTGATTCAACTCCGTTTAGGAAGTTTAATTGAACCCTAGTGTGCCATGCAAGAAAAACACTCTGTTTTAGAGAAAACAGCATTCTTTCACTCTGCTGTGTTTCCTATAGGGCACGTACAGTGAGCTAGCTCAGAACAAAAGAACTGTGCTTCCTACACAAACGGGGCATATCTAGTTCAACTCAGTATTGGAAACTGAGTAAAACAGGAGCTTCTCTTCAGTCCAGTACACTGTACTGGCTGGGAACAGACACGAATGCTATTTGCACTGTATATGGCCAGAAAAGCACAAGTGTGCTGTTCTTAGCCTGAATGAACACTTGCTGCTAGAACTTGAATCTCAACGTGATTCAACTCCGTTTAGGAAGTTTAATTGCACCCTAGTGTGCCATGCAAGAAAAACACTCTGTTTTAGAGAAAACAGCATTCTTTCACTCTACTGTGTTTCCTATAGGGCACGTACAGTGAGCTAGCTCAGAACAAAAGAACTGTGCTTCCTACACAAACGGGGCATATCTAGTTTAACTCAGTATTGGAAACTGAGTAAAACAGGAGCTTCTCTTCAGTCCACTACACTGTACTGGCTGGGAAGAGACGCGAATGCTATTTGCACTGTATATGGCCAGAAAAGCACAAGTGTGCTGTTCTTAGCCTGAATGAACACTTGCTGCTAGAACTTGAATCTCAACGTGATTCAACTCCGTTTAGGAAGTTTAATTGAACCCTAGTGTGCCATGCAAGAAAAACACTCTGTTTTAGAGAAAACAGCATTCTTTCACTCTACTGTGTTTCCTATAGGGCACGTACAGTGAGCTAGCTCAGAACAAAAGAACTGTGCTTCCTACACAAACGGGGCATATCTAGTTCAACTCAGTATTGGAAACTGAGTAAAACAGGAGCTTCTCTTCAGTCCAATACACTGTACTGGCTGGGAACAGACGCGAATGCTATTTGCACTGTATATGGCCAGAAAAGCACAAGTGTGCTGTTCTTAGCCTGAATGAACACTTGCTGCTAGAACTTGAATCTCAACGTGATTCAACTCCGTTTAGGAAGTTTAATTGAACCCTAGTGTGCCATGCAAGAAAAACACTCTGTTTTAGAGAAAACAGCATTCTTTCACTCTACTGTGTTTCCTATAGGGCACGTACAGTGAGCTAGCTCAGAACAAAAGAACTGTGCTTCCTACACAAACGGGGCATATCTAGTTCAACTCAGTATTGGAAACTGAGTAAAACAGGAGCTTCTCTTCATTCCAATACACTGTACTGGCTGGGAACAGAGGCGAATGCTATTTGCACTGTATATGGCCAGAAAAGCACAAGTGTGCTGTTCTTAGCCTGAATGAACACTTGCTGCTAGAACTTGAATCTCAACGTGATTCAACTCCGTTTAGGAAGTTTAATTGAACCCTAGTGTGCCATGCAAGAAAAACACTCTGTTTTAGAGAAAACAGCATTCTTTCACTCTGCTGTGTTTCCTATAGGGCACGTACAGTGAGCTAGCTCAGAACAAAAGAACTGTGCTTCCTACACAAACGGGGCATATCTAGTTCAACTCAGTATTGGAAACTGAGTAAAACAGGAGCTTCTCTTCAGTCCAATACACTGTACTGGCTGGGAACAGACGCGAATGCTATTTGCACTGTATATGGCCAGAAAAGCACAAGTGTGCTGTTCTTAGCCTGAATGAACACTTGCTGCTAGAACTTGAATCTCAACGTGATTCAACTCCGTTTAGGAAATTTAATTGAACCCTAGTGTGCCATGCAAGAAAAACACTCTGTTTTAGAGAAAACAGCATTCTTTCACTCTGGTGTGTTTTCTATAGGGCACGTACAGTGAGCTGGCTCAGAACAAAAGAACTGTGTTTCCTACAAAAACGGGGCATATCTAGTTCAACTCTGTATTGGAAACTGAGTAAAACAGGAGCTTCTCTTCAGTCCAGTACACTGTACTGGCTGGGAACAGACGCGAATGCTATTTGCACTGTATATGGCCAGAAAAGCACAAGTGTTCTGTTCTTAGCCTGAATGAACACTTGCTGCTAGAACTTGAATCTCAACGTGATTCAACTCCGTTTAGGAAGTTTAATGGAACCCTGTGTGCCATGCAAGAAAAACACTCTGTTTTAGAGAAAACAGCATTCTTTAACTCTACTGTGTTTCCTATAGGGCACGTACAGTGAGCTAGCTCAGAACAAAAGAACTGTGCTTCCTACACAAACGGGGCATATCTAGTTCAACTCAGTATTGGAAACTGAGTAAAACAGGAGCTTCTCTTCAGTCCAGTACACTGTACTGGCTGGGAACAGACGCGAATGCTATTTGCACTGTATATGGCCAGAAAAGCACAAGTGTGCTGTTCTTAGCCTGAATGAACACTTGCTGCTAGAACTTGAATCTCAACGTGATTCAACTCCGTTTAGGAAGTTTAATTGAACCCTAGTGTGCCATGCAAGAAAAACACTCTGTTTTAGAGAAAACAGCATTCTTTCACTCTGCTTTGTTTCCTATAGGGCACGTACAGTGAGCTAGCTCAGAACAAAAGAACTGTGCTTCCTACACAAACGGGGCATATCTAGTTCAACTCAGTATTGGAAACTGAGTAAAACAGGAGTTTCTCTTCAGTCCAATACACTGTACTGGCTGGGAACAGACGCGAATGCTATTTGCACTGTATATGGCCAGAAAAGCACAAGTGTGCTGTTCTTAGCCTGAATGAACACTTGCTGCTAGAACTTGAATCTCAACGTGATTCAACTCCGTTTAGGAAGTTTAATTGAACCCTAGTGTGCCATGCAAGAAAAACACTCTGTTTTAGAGAAAACAGCATTCTTTCACTCTGCTGTGTTTCCTATAGGGCACGTACAGTGAGCTAGCTCAGAACAAAAGAACTGTGCTTCCTACACAAACGGGGCATATCTAATTCAACTCAGTATTGGAAACTGAGTAAAACAGGAGCTTCTCTTCAGTCCAATACACTGTACTGGCTGGGAACAGACGCGAATGCTATTTGCACTGTATATGGCCAGAAAAGCACAAGTGTGCTGTTCTTAGCCTGAATGAACACTTGCTGCTAGAACTTGAATCTCAACGTGATTCAACTCCGTTTAGGAAGTTTAATTGAACCCTAGTGTGCCATGCAAGAAAAACACTCTGTTTTAGAGAAAACAGCATTCTTTCACTCTGGTGTGTTTCCTATAGGGCACGTACAGTGTGCTAGCTCAGAACAAAAGAACTGTGCTTCCTACACAAAAGGGGCATATCTAGTTCAACTCAGTATTGGAAACTGAGTAAAACAGGAGCTTCTCTTCAGTCCAGTACACTGTACTGGCTGGGAACAGACACGAATGCTATTTGCACTGTATATGGCCAGAAAAGCACAAGTGTGCTGTTCTTAGCCTGAATGAACACTTGCTGCTAGAACTTGAATCTCAACGTGATTCAACTCCGTTTAGGAAGTTTAATTGAACCCTAGTGTGCCATGCAAGAAAAACACTCTGTTTTAGAATAAACAGCATTCTTTCACTCTACTGTGTTTCCTATAGGGCACGTACAGTGAGCTAGCTCAGAACAAAAGAACTGTGCTTCCTACACAAACGGGGCATATCTAGTTCAACTCAGTATTGGAAACTGAGTAAAACAGGAGCTTCTCTTCAGTCCAATACACTGTACTGGCTGGGAACAGACGCGAATGCTATTTGCACTGTATATGGCCAGAAAAGCACAAGTGTGCTGTTCTTAGCCTGAATGAACACTTGCTGCTAGAACTTGAATCTCAACGTGATTCAACTCCGTTTAGGAAGTTTAATTGAACCCTAGTATGCCATGCAAGAAAAACACTCTGTTTTAGAGAAAACAGCATTCTTTCACTCTACTGTGTTTCCTATAGGGCACGTACAGTGAGCTAGCTCAGAACAAAAGAACTGTGCTTCCTACACAAACGGGGCATATCTAGTTCAACTCTGTATTGGAAATTGAGTAAAACAGGAGCTTCTCTTCAGTCCAGTACACTGTACTGGCTGGGAACAGACGCGAATGCTATTTGTACTGTATATGGCCAGAAAAGCACAAGTGTGCTGTTCTTAGCCTGAATGAACACTTGCTGCTAGAACTTGAATCTCAACGTGATTCAACTCCGTTTAGGAAGTTTAATTGAACCCTAGTGTGCCATGCAAGAAAAACACTCTGTTTTAGAGAAAACAGCATTCTTTCACTCTGGTGTGTTTCCTATAGGGCACGTACAGTGAGCTAGCTCAGAACAAAAGAACTGTGCTTCCTACACAAACGGGCCATATCTAGTTCAACTCAGTATTGGAAACTGAGTAAAACAGGAGCTTCTCTTCAGTCCAATACACTGTACTGGCTGGGAACATACGCGAATGCTATTTGCACTGTATATGGCCAGAACAGCACAAGTGTGCTGTTCTTAGCCTGAATGAACACTTGCTGTTAGAACTTGAATCTCAACGTGATTCAACTCCGTTTAGGAAGTTTAATTGAACCCTAGTGTGCCATGCAAGAAAAACACTCTGTTTTAGAGAAAACTGCATTCTTTCACTCTACTGTGTTTCCTATAGGGCACGGACAGTGAGCTAGCTCAGAACAAAAGAACTGTGCTTCCTACACAAACGGGGCATATCTAGTTCAACTCAGTATTGGAAACTGAGTAAAACAGGAGCTTCTCTTCAGTCCAATACACTGTACTGGCTGGGAACAGACGCGAATGCTATTTGCACTGTATATGGCCAGAAGAGCACAAGTGTGCTGTTCTTAGCCTGAATGAACACTTGCTGCTAGAACTTGAATCTCAACGTTATTCAACTCCGTTTAGGAAGTTTAATTGAACCCTAGTGTGCCATGCAAGAAAAACACTCTGTTTTAGAGAAAACAGCATTCTTTCACTCTACTGTGTTTCCTATAGGGCACGTACAGTGAGCTAGCTCAGAACAAAAGAACTGTGCTTCCTACACAAACGGGGCATATCTAGTTCAACTCTGTATTGGAAACTGAGTAAAACAGGAGCTTCTCTTCAGTCCAGTACACTGTACTGGCTGGGAACAGACGCGAATGCTATTTGCACTGTATAAGGCCAGAAAAGCACAAGTGTGCTGTTCTTAGCCTGAATGAACACTTGCTGCTAGAACTTGAATCTCAACGTGATTCAACTCCGTTTAGGAAGTTTAATTGAACCCTAGTGTGCCATGCAAGAAAAACACTCTGTTTTAGAGAAAACAGCATTCTTTCACTCTACTGTGTTTCCTATAGGGCACGTACAGTGAGCTAGCTCAGAACAAAAGAACTGTGCTTCCTACACAAACGGGGCATATCTAGTTCAACTCAGTATTGGAAACTGAGTAAAACAGGAGCTTCTCTTCAGTCCAGTACACTGTACTGGCTGGGAACAGACGCGAATGCTATTTGCACTGTATATGGCCAGAAAAGCACAAGTGTGCTGTTCTTAGCCTGAATGAACACTTGCTGCTAGAACTTGAATCTCAACGTGATTCAACTCCGTTTAGGAAGTTTAATTGAACCCTAGTGTGCCATGCAAGAAAAACACTCTGTTTTAGAGAAAACAGCATTCTTTCACTCTGCTGTGTTTCCTATAGGGCACGTACAGTGAGCTAGCTCAGAACAAAAGAACTGTGCTTCCTACACAAACGGGGCATATCTAGTTCAACTCAGTATTGGAAACTGAGTAAAACAGGATCTTCTCTTCAGTCCAATACACTGTACTGGCTGGGAACAGACGCGAATGCTATTTGCACTGTATATGGCCAGAACAGCACAAGTGTGCTGTTCTTAGCCTGAATGAACACTTGCTGCTAGAACTTGAATCTCAACGTGATTCAACTCCGTTTAGGAAGTTTAATTGAACCCTAGTGTGCCATGCAAGAAAAACACTCTCTTTTAGAGAAAACAGCATTCTTTCACTCTACTGTGTTTCCTATAGGGCACGTACAGTGAGCTAGCTCAGAACAAAAGAACTGTGCTTCCTACACAAACGGGGCATATCTAGTTCAACTCAGTATTGGAAACTGAGTAAAACAGGAGCTTGTCTTCAGTCCAATACACTGTACTGGCTGGGAACAGACGCGAATGCTATTTGCACTGTATATGGCCAGAAAAGCACAAGTGTGCTGTTCTTAGCCTGAATGAACACTTGCTGCTAGAACTTGAATCTCAACGTGATTCAACTCCGTTTAGGAATTTTAATTGAACCCTAGTGTGCCATGCAAGATAAACACTCTGTTTTAGAGAAAACAGCATTCTTTCACTCTACTGTGTTTCCTATAGGGCACGGACAGTGAGCTAGCTCAGAACAAAAGAACGGTGCTTCCTACACAAACGGGGCATATCTAGTTCAACTCAGTATTGGAAACTGAGTAAAACAGGAGCTTCTCTTCAGTCCAGTACACTGTACTGGCTGGGAACAGACGCGAATGCTATTTGCACTGTATATGGCCAGAAAAGCACAAGTGTGCTGTTCTTAGCCTGAATGAACACTTGCTGCTAGAACTTGAATCTCAACGTGATTCAACTCCGTTTAGGAAGTTTAATTGAACCCTAGTGTGCCATGCAAGAAAAACACTCTGTTTTAGAGAAAACAGCATTCTTTCACTCTACTGTGTTTCCTATAGGGCACGTACAGTGAGCTAGCTCAGAACAAAAGAACTGTGCTTCCTACACAAACGGGGCATATCTAGTTCAACTCAGTATTGGAAACTGAGTAAAACAGGAGCTTCTCTTCAGTCCAGTACACTGTACTGGCTGGGAACAGACGCGAATGCTATTTGCACTGTATATGGCCAGAAAAGCACAAGTGTGCTGTTCTTAGCCTGAATGAACACTTGCTGCTAGAACTTGAATCTCAACGTGATTCAACTCCGTTTAGGAAGTTTAATTGAACCCTAGTGTGCCATGCAAGAAAAACACTCTGTTTTAGAGAAAACAGCATTCTTTCACTCTGCTGTGTTTCCTATAGGGCACGTACAGTGAGCTAGCTCAGAACAAAAGAACTGTGCTTCCTACACAAACGGGGCATATCTAGTTCAACTCAGTATTGGAAACTGAGTAAAACAGGAGCTTCTCTTCAGTCCAATACACTGTACTGGCTGGGAACAGACGCGAATGCTATTTGCACTGTATATGGCCAGAACAGCACAAGTGTGCTGTTCTTAGCCTGAATGAACACTTGCTGCTAGAACTTGAATCTCAACGTGATTCAACTCCGTTTAGGAAGTTTAATTGAACCCTAGTGTGCCATGCAAGAAAAACACTCTGTTTTAGAGAAAACAGCATTCTTTCACTCTACTGTGTTTCCTATAGGGCACGGACAGTGAGCTAGCTCAGAACAAAAGAACTGTGCTTCCTACACAAACGGGGCATATCTAGTTCAACTCAGTATTGGAAACTGAGTAAAACAGGAGCTTCTCTTCAGTCCAATACACTGTACTGGCTGGGAACAGACGCGAATGCTATTTGCACTGTATATGGCCAGAAAAGCACAAGTGTGCTGTTCTTAGCCTGAATGAACACTTGCTGCTAGAACTTGAATCTCAACGTGATTCAACTCCGTTTAGGAATTTTAATTGAACCCTAGTGTGCCATGCAAGAAAAACACTCTGTTTTAGAGAAAACAGCATTCTTTCACTCTACTGTGTTTCCTATAGGGCACGGACAGTGAGCTAGCTCAGAACAAAAGAACGGTGCTTCCTACACAAACGGGGCATATCTAGTTCAACTCTGTATTGGAAACTGAGTAAAACAGGAGCTTCTCTTCAGTCCAGTACACTGTACTGGCTGGGAACAGACGCGAATGCTATTTGCACTGTATATGGCCAGAAAAGCACAAGTGTGCTGTTCTTAGCCTGAATGAACACTTGCTGCTAGAACTTGAATCTCAACGTGATTCAACTCCGTTTAGGAAGTTTAATTGAACCCTAGTGTGCCATGCAAGAAAAACACTCTGTTTTAGAGAAAACAGCATTCTTTCACTCTACTGTGTTTCCTATAGGGCACGTACAGTGAGCTAGCTCAGAACAAAAGAACTGTGCTTCCTACACAAACGGGGCATATCTAGTTCAACTCAGTATTGGAAACTGAGTAAAACAGGAGCTTCTCTTCAGTCTAATACACTGTACTGGCTGGGAACAGACGCGAATGCTATTTGCACTGTATATGGCCAGAACAGCACAAGTGTGCTGTTCTTAGCCTGAATGAACACTTGCTGCTAGAACTTGAATCTCAACGTGATTCAACTCCGTTTAGGAAGTTTAATTGAACCCTAGTGTGCCATGCAAGAAAAACACTCTGTTTTAGAGAAAACAGCATTCTTTAACTCTACTGTGTTTCCTATAGGGCACGGACAGTGAGCTAGCTCAGAACAAAAGAACTGTGCTTCCTACACAAACGGGGCATATCTAGTTCAACTCAGTATTGGAAACTGAGTAAAACAGGAGCTTCTCTTCAGTCCAATACACTGTACTGGCTGGGAACAGACGCGAATGCTATTTGCACTGTATATGGCCAGAACAGCACAAGTGTGCTGTTCTTAGCCTGAATGAACACTTGCTGCTAGAACTTGAATCTCAACGTGATTCAACTCCGTTTAGGAAGTTTAATTGAACCCTAGTGTGCCATGCAAGAAAAACACTCTGTTTTAGAGAAAACAGCATTCTTTCACTCTACTGTGTTTCCTATAGGGCACGTACAGTGAGCTAGCTCAGAACAAAAGAACTGTGCTTCCTACACAAACGGGGCATATCTACTTCAACTCAGTATTGGAAACTGAGTAAAACAGGAGCTTCTCTTCAGTCCAGTACACTGTATTGGCTGGGAACAGACGCGAATGCTATTTGCACTGTATATGGCCAGAAAAGCACAAGTGTGCTGTTCTTAGCCTGAATGAACACTTGCTGCTAGAACTTGAATCTCAACGTGATTCAACTCCGTTTAGGAAGTTTAATTGAACCCTAGTGAGCCATGCAAGAAAAACACTCTGTTTTAGAGAAAACAGCATTCTTTCACTCCTCTGTGTTTCCTATAGGGCACGTACAGTGAGCTAGCTCAGAACAAAAGAACTGTGCTTCCTACACAAACGGGGCATATCTAGTTCAACTCAGTATTGGAAACTGAGTAAAACAGGAGCTTCTCTTCAGTCCAATACACTGTACTGGCTGGGAACAGACGCGAATGCTATTTGCACTGTATATGGCCAGAACAGCACAAGTGTGCTGTTCTTAGCCTGAATGAACACTTGCTGCTAGAACTTGAATCTCAACGTGATTCAAATCCGTTTAGGAAGTTTAATTGAACCCTAGTGTGCCATGCAAGAAAAACACTCTCTTTTAGAGAAAACAGCATTCTTTCACTCTACTGTGTTTCCTATAGGGCACGGACAGTGAGCTAGCTCAGAACAAAAGAACTGTGCTTCCTACACAAACGGGGCATATCTAGTTCAACTCAGTATTGGAAACTGAGTAAAACAGGAGCTTCTCTTCAGTCCAATACACTGTACTGGCTGGGAACAGACGCGAATGCTATTTGCACTGTATATGGCCA
This sequence comes from Peromyscus maniculatus bairdii, assembly GCF_049852395.1. NCBI lineage: Eukaryota > Metazoa > Chordata > Mammalia > Rodentia > Cricetidae > Peromyscus > Peromyscus maniculatus. The sequence continues at coordinate 43,351,777 of NC_134854.1, read as the reverse complement.
GAAAAGCACAAGTGTGCTGTTCTTAGCCTGAATGAACACTTGCTGCTAGAACTTGAATCTCAACGTGATTCAACTCCGTTTAGGAATTTTAATTGAACCCTAGTGTGCCATGCAAGAAAAACACTCTGTTTTAGAGAAAACAGCATTCTTTCACTCTACTGTGTTTCCTATAGGGCACGTACAGTGAGCTAGCTCAGAACAAAAGAACTGTGCTTCCTACACAAACGGGGCATATCTAGTTCAACTCAGTATTGGAAACTGAGTAAAACAGGAGCTTCTCTTCAGTCCAGTACACTGTACTGGCTGGGAACAGACGCGAATGCTATTTGCACTGTATATGGCCAGAAAAGCACAAGTGTGCTGTTCTTAGCCTGAATGAACACTTGCTGCTAGAACTTGAATCTCAACGTGATTCAACTCCGTTTAGGAAGTTTAATTGAACCCTAGTGTGCCATGCAAGAAAAACACTCTGTTTTAGAGAAAACAGCATTCTTTCACTCTACTGTGTTTCCTATAGGGCACGTACAGTGAGCTAGCTCAGAACAAAAGAACTGTGCTTCCTACACAAACGGGGCATATCTAGTTCAACTCAGTATTGGAAACTGAGTAAAACAGGAGCTTCTCTTCAGTCCAGTACACTGTACTGGCTGGGAACAGACGCGAATGCTATTTGCACTGTATATGGCCAGAAAAGCACAAGTGTGCTGTTCTTAGCCTGAATGAACACTTGCTGCTAGAACTTGAATCTCAACGTGATTCAACTCCGTTTAGGAAGTTTAATTGAACCCTAGTGTGCCATGCAAGAAAAACACTCTGTTTTAGAGAAAACAGCATTCTTTCACTCTGCTGTGTTTCCTATAGGGCACGTACAGTGAGCTAGCTCAGAACAAAAGAACTGTGCTTCCTACACAAACGGGGCATATCTAGTTCAACTCAGTATTGGAAACTGAGTAAAACAGGAGCTTCTCTTCAGTCCAATACACTGTACTGGCTGGGAACAGACGCGAATGCTATTTGCACTGTATATGGCCAGAACAGCACAAGTGTGCTGTTCTTAGCCTGAATGAACACTTGCTGCTAGAACTTGAATCTCAACGTGATTCAAATCCGTTTAGGAATTTAATTGAACCCTAGTGTGCCATGCAAGAAAAACACTCTGTTTTAGAGAAAACAGCATTCTTTCACTCTACTGTGTTTCCTATAGGGCACGTACAGTGAGCTAGCTCAGAACAAAAGAACTGTGCTTCCTACACAAACGGGGCATATCTAGTTCAACTCAGTATTGGAAACTGAGTAAAACAGGAGCTTCTCTTCAGTCCAATACACTGTACTGGCTGGGAACAGACGCGAATCCTATTTGCACTGTATATGGCCAGAAAAGCACAAGTGTGCTGTTCTTAGCCTGAATGAACACTTGCTGCTAGAACTTGAATCTCAACGTGATTCAACTCCGTTTAGGAAGTTTAATTGAACCCTAGTGTGCCATGCAAGAAAAACACTCTGTTTTAGAGAAAACAGCATTCTTTCACTCTGCTGTGTTTCCTATAGGGCACGTACAGTGAGCTAGCTCAGAACAAAAGAACTGTGCTTCCTACACAAACGGGGCATATCTAGTTCAACTCAGTATTGGAAACTGAGTAAAACAGGAGCTTCTCTTCAGTCCAATACACTGTACTGGCTGGGAACAGACGCGAATGCTATTTGCACTGTATATGGCCAGAAAAGCACAAGTGTGCTGTCCTTAGCCTGAATGAACACCTGCTGCTAGAACTTGAATCTCAACGTGATTCAACTCCGTTTAGGAAGTTTAATTGAACCCTAATGTGCCATGCAAGAAAAACACTCTGTTTTAGAGAAAACAGCATTCTTTCACTCTACTGTGTTTCCTATAGGGCACGTACAGTGAGCTAGCTCAGAACAAAAGAACTGTGCTTCCTACACAAACGGGGCATATCTAGTTCAACTCAGTATTGGAAACTGAGTAAAACAGGAGCTTCTCTTCAGTCCAGTACACTGTACTGGCTGGGAACAGACGCGAATGCTATTTGCACTGTATATGGCAGAAAAGCACAAGTGTGCTGTTCTTAGCCTGAATGAACACTTGCTGCTAGAACTTGAATCTCAACGTGATTCAACTCCGTTTAGGAAGTTTAATTGAACCCTAGTGTGCCATGCAAGAAAAACACTCTGTTTTAGAGAAAACAGCATTCTTTCACTCTACTGTGTTTCCTATAGGGCACGTACAGTGAGCTAGCTCAGAACAAAAGAACTGTGCTTCCTACACAAACGGGGTATATCTAGTTCAACTCAGTATTGGAAACTGAGTAAAACAGGAGCTTCTCTTCAGTCCAATCCACTGTACTGGCTGGGAACAGAGGCGAATGCTATTTGCACTGTATATGGCCAGAAAAGCACAAGTGTGCTGTTCTTAGCCTGAATGAACACTTGCTGCTAGAACTTGAATCTCAACGTGATTCAACTCCGTTTAGGAAGTTTAATTGAACCCTAGTGTGCCATGCAAGAAGAACACTGTGTTTTAGAGAAAACAGCATTCTTTCACTCTGCTGTGTTTCCTATAGGGCACGTACATTGAGCTAGCTCAGAACAAAAGAACTGTGCTTCCTACACAAACGGGGCATATCTAGTTCATCTCAGTATTGGAAACTGAGTAAAACAGGAGCTTCTCTTCAGTCCAATACACTGTACTGGCTGGGAACAGACGCGAATGCTATTTGCACTGTATATGGCCAGAACAGCACAAGTGTGCTGTTCTTAGCCTGAATGAACACTTGCTGCTAAAACTTGAATCTCAACGTGATTCAACTCCGTTTAGGAAGTTTAATTGAACCCTAGTGTGCCATGCAAGAAAAACACTCTCTTTGAGAGAAAACAGCATTCTTTCACTCTACTGTGTTTCCTATAGGGCACGTACAGTGAGCTAGCTCAGAACAAAAGAACTGTGCTTCCTACACAAACGGGGCATATCTAGTTCAACTCAGTATTGGAAACTGAGTAAAACAGGAGCTTCTCTTCAGACCAATCCACTGTACTGGCTGGGAACAGAGGCGAATGCTATTTGCACTGTATATGGCCAGAAAAGCACAAGTGTGCTGTTCTTAGCCTGAATGAACCCTTGCTGCTAGAACTTGAATCTCAACGTGATTCAACTCCGTTTAGGAAGTTTAATTGAACCCTAGTGTGCCATGCAAGAAAAACACTCTGTTTTAGAGAAAACAGCATTCTTTCACTCTACTGTGTTTCCTATAGGGCACGTACAGTGAGGTAGCTCAGAACAAAAGAACTGTGCTTCCTACACAAACGGGGCATATCTAGTTCAACTCAGTATTGGAAACTGAGTAAAACAGGAGCTTCTCTTCAGACCAATCCACTGTACTGGCTGGGAACGGAGGCGAATGCTATTTGCACTGTATATGGCCAGAACAGCACAAGTGTGCTGTTCTTAGCCTGAATGAACACTTGCTGCTAGAACTTGAATCTCAACGTGATTCAACTCCGTTTAGGAAGTTTAATTGAACCCTAGTGTGCCATGCAAGAAAAACACTCTGTTTTAGAGAAAACAGCATTCTTTCACTCTGCTGTGTTTCCTATAGGGCACGTACAGTGAGCTAGCTCAGAACAAAAGAACTGTGCTTCCTACACAAACGTGGCATATCTAGTTCAACTCAGTATTGGAAACTGAGTAAAACAGGAGCTTCTCTTCAGTCCAATACACTGTACTGGATGGGAACAGACGCGAATGCTATTTGCACTGTATATGGCCAGAACAGCACAAGTGTGCTGTTCTTAGCCTGAATGAACACTTGCTGCTAGAACTTGAATCTCAACGTGATTCAACTCCGTTTAGGAAGTTTAATTGAACCCTAGTGTGCCATGCAAGAAAAACACTCTGTTTTAGAGAAAACAGCATTCTTTCACTCTACTGTGTTTCCTATAGGGCACGGACAGTGAGCGAACTCAGAACAAAAGAACTGTGCTTCCTACACAAACGGGGCATATCTAGTTCAACTCAGTATTGGAAACTGAGTAAAACAGGAGCTTCTCTTCAGTCCAATACACTGTACTGGCTGGGAACAGACGCGAATCCTATTTGCACTGTATATGGCCAGAAGAGCACAAGTGTGCTGTTCTTAGCCTGAATGAACACTTGCTGCTAGAACTTGAATCTCAACGTGATTCAACTCCGTTTAGGAAGTTTAATTGAACCCTAGTGTGCCATGCAAGAAAAACACTCTGTTTTAGAGAAAACAGCATTCTTTAACTCTACTGTGTTTCCTATAGGGCACGTACAGTGAGCTAGCTCAGAACAAAAGAACTGTGCTTCCTACACAAACGGGGCATATCTAGTTCAACTCAGTATTGGAAACTGAGTAAAACAGGAGGTTCTCTTCAGTCCAATACACTGTACTGGCTGGGAACAGACGCGAATGCTATTTGCACTGTATATGGCCAGAACAGCACAAGTGTGCTGTTCATAGCCTGAATGAACACTTGCTGCTAGAACTTGAATCTCAACGTGATTCAACTCCGTTTAGGAAGTTTAATTGAACCCTAGTGTGCCATGCAAGAAAAACACTCTGTTTGAGAGAAAACAGCATTCTTTCACTCTACTGTGTTTCCTATAGGGCACGTACAGTGAGCTAGCTCAGAACAAAAGAACTGTGCTTCCTACACAAATGGGGCATATCTAGTTCAACTCAGTATTGGAAACTGAGTAAAACAGGAGCTTCTCTTCAGACCAATCCACTGTACTGGCTGGGAACAGAGGCGAATGCTATTTGCACTGTATATGGCCAGAACAGCACAAGTGTGCTGTTCTTAGCCTGAATGAACACTTGCTGCTAGAACTTGAATCTCAACGTGATTCAACTCCGTTTAGGAAGTTTAATTGAACCCTAGTGTGCCATGCAAGAAAAACACTCTGTTTTAGAGAAAACAGCATTCTTTCACTCTGCTGTGTTTCCTATAGGGCACGTACAGTGAGCTAGCTCAGAACAAAAGAACTGTGCTTCCTACACAAACGTGGCATATCTAGTTCAACTCAGTATTGGAAACTGAGTAAAACAGGAGCTTCTCTTCAGTCCAATACACTGTACTGGATGGGAACAGACGCGAATGCTATTTGCACTGTATATGGCCAGAACAGCACAAGTGTGCTGTTCTTAGCCTGAATGAACACTTGCTGCTAGAACTTGAATCTCAACGTGATTCAACTCCGTTTAGGAAGTTTAATTGAACCCTAGTGTGCCATGCAAGAAAAACACTCTGTTTTAGAGAAAACAGCATTCTTTCACTCTACTGTGTTTCCTATAGGGCACGGACAGTGAGCGAACTCAGAACAAAAGAACTGTGCTTCCTACACAAACGGGGCATATCTAGTTCAACTCAGTATTGGAAACTGAGTAAAACAGGAGCTTCTCTTCAGTCCAATACACTGTACTGGATGGGAACAGACGCGAATGCTATTTGCACTGTATATGGCCAGAACAGCACAAGTGTGCTGTTCTTAGCCTGAATGAACACTTGCTGCTAGAACTTGAATCTCAACGTGATTCAACTCCGTTTAGGAAGTTTAATTGAACCCTAGTGTGCCATGCAAGAAAAACACTCTGTTTTAGAGAAAACAGCATTCTTTCACTCTACTGTGTTTCCTATAGGGCACGTACAGTGAGCTAGCTCAGAACAAAAGAACTGTGCTTCCTACACAAACGGGGCATATCTAGTTCAACTCAGTATTGGAAACTGAGTAAAACAGGAGCTTCTCTTCAGTCCAATACACTGTACTGGCTGGGAACAGACGCGAATCCTATTTGCACTGTATATGGCCAGAAGAGCACAAGTGTGCTGTTCTTAGCCTGAATGAACACTTGCTGCTAGAACTTGAATCTCAACGTGATTCAACTCCGTTTAGGAAGTTTAATTGAACCCTAGTGTGCCATGCAAGAAAAACACTCTGTTTTAGAGAAAACAGCATTCTTTAACTCTACTGTGTTTCCTATAGGGCACGTACAGTGAGCTAGCTCAGAACAAAAGAACTGTGCTTCCTACACAAACGGGGCATATCTAGTTCAACTCAGTATTGGAAACTGAGTAAAACAGGAGCTTCTCTTCAGTCCAATACACTGTACTGGCTGAGAACAGACACGAATGCTATTTGCACTGTATATGGCCAGAACAGCACAAGTGTGCTGTTCTTAGCCTGAATGAACACTTGCTGCTAGAACTTGAATCTCAACGTGATTCAACTCCGTTTAGGAAGTTTAATTGAACCCTAGTGTGCCATGCAAGAAAAACACTCTGTTTTAGAGAAAACAGCATTCTTTCACTCTACTGTGTTTCCTATAGGGCACGTACAGTGAGCTAGCTCAGAACAAAAGAACTGTGCTTCCTACACAAACGGGGCATATCTAGTTCAACTCAGTATTGGAAACTGAGTAAAACAGGAGCTTCTCTTCAGTCCAATACACTGTACTGGCTGGGAACACACGCGAATCCTATTTGCACTGTATATGGCCAGAAAAGCACAAGTGTGCTGTTCTTAGCCTGAATGAACACTTGCTGCTAGAACTTGAATGTCAACGTGATTCAACTCCGTTTAGGAAGTTTAATTGAACCCTAGTGTGCCATGCAAGAAAAACACTCTGTTTTAGAGAAAACAGCATTCTTTCACTCTACTGTGTTTCCTATAGGGCATGTACAGTGAGCTAGCTCAGAACAAAAGAACTGTGCTTCCTACACAAACGGGGCATATCTAGTTCAACTCAGTATTGGAAACTGAGTAAAACAGGAGCTTCTCTTCAGTCCAATACACTGTACTGGCTGGGAACAGACGAGAATGCTATTTGCACTGTATATGGCCAGAACAGCACAAGTGTGCTGTTCTTAGCCTGAATGAACACTTGCTGCTAGAACTTGAATCTCAACGTGATTCAACTACGTTTAGGAAGTTTAATTGAACCCTAGTGTGCCATGCAAGAAAAACACTCTGTTTTAGAGAAAACAGCATTCTTTCACTCTACTGTGTTTCCTATAGGGCACGTACAGTGAGCTAGCTCAGAACAAAAGAACTGTGCTTCCTACACAAACGGGGCATATCTAGTTCAACTCAGTATTGGAAACTGAGTAAAACAGGAGCTTCTCTTCAGTCCAATACACTGTACTGGCTGGGAACAGAGGCGAATGCTATTTGCACTGTATATGGCCAGAAAAGCACAAGTGTGCTGTTCTTAGCCTGAATGAACACTTGCTGCTAGAACTTGAATCTCAACGTGATTCAACTCCGTTTAGGAAGTTTAATTGAACCCTAGTGTGCCATGCAAGAAAAACACTCTGTTTTAGAGAAAACAGCATTCTTTCACTCTGCTGTGTTTCCTATAGGGCACGTACAGTGAGCTAGCTCAGAACAAAAGAACTATGCTTCCTACACAAACGGGGCATATCTAGTTCAACTCAGTATTGGAAACTGAGTAAAACAGGAGCTTCTATTCAGTCCAATACACTGTACTGGATGGGAACAGACACGAATGCTATTTGCACTGTATATGGCCAGAACAGCACAAGTGTGCTGTTCTTAGCCTGAATGAACACTTGCTGCTAGAACTTGAATCTCAACGTGATTCAACTCCGTTTAGGAAGTTTAATTGAACCCTAGTGTGCCATGCAAGAAAAACACTCTGTTTTAGAGAAAACAGCATTCTTTCACTCTACTGTGTTTCCTATAGGGCACGTACAGTGAGCTAGCTCAGAACAAAAGAACTGTGCTTCCTACACAAACGGGGCATATCTAGTTCAACTCAGTATTGGAAACTGAGTAAAACAGGAGCTTCTCTTCAGTCCAATACACTGTACTGGCTGGGAACAGACGCGAATGTTATTTGCACTGTATATGGCCAGAACAGCACAAGTGTGCTGTTCTTAGCCTGAATGAACACTTGCTGCTAGAACTTGAATCTCAACGTGATTCAACTCCGTTTAGGAAGTTTAATTGAACCCTAGTGTGCCATGCAAGAAAAACACTCTGTTTTAGAGAAAACAGCATTCTTTCACTCTGCTGTGTTTCCTATAGGGCACGTACAGTGAGCTAGCTCAGAACAAAAGAACTGTGCTTCCTACACAAACGGGGCATATCTAGTTCAACTCAGTATTGGAAACTGAGTAAAACAGGAGCTTCTCTTCAGTCCAATACACTGTACTGGCTGGGATCAGACGCGAATGCTATTTGCACTGTATATGGCCAGAAAAGCACAAGTGTGCTGTTCTTAGCCTGAATGAACACTTGCTGCTAGAACTTGAATCTCAACGTGATTCAACTCCGTTTAGGAATTTTAATTGAACCCTAGTGTGCCATGCAAGAAAAACACTCTGTTTTAGAGAAAACAGCATTCTTTCACTCTACTGTGTTTCCTATAGGGCACGTACAGTGAGCTAGCTCAGAACAAAAGAACTGTGCTTCCTACACAAACGGGGCATATCTAGTTCAACTCAGTATTGGAAACTGAGTAAAACAGGAGCTTCTCTTCAGTCCAGTACACTGTACTGGCTGGGAACAGACGCGAATGCTATTTGCACTGTATATGGCCAGAAAAGCACAAGTGTGCTGTTCTTAGCCTGAATGAACACTTGCTGCTAGAACTTGAATCTCAACGTGATTCAACTCCGTTTAGGAAGTTTAATTGAACCCTAGTGTGCCATGCAAGAAAAACACTCTGTTTTAGAGAAAACAGCATTCTTTAACTCTACTGTGTTTCCTATAGGGCACGGACAGTGAGCTAGCTCAGAACAAAAGAACTGTGCTTCCTACACAAACGGGGCATATCTAGTTCAACTCAGTATTGGAAACTGAGTAAAACAGGAGCTTCTCTTCAGTCCAATACACTGTACTGGCTGGGAACAGACGCGAATGCTATTTGCACTGTATATGGCCAGAACAGCACAAGTGTGCTGTTCTTAGCCTGAATGAACACTTGCTGCTAGAACTTGAATCTCAACGTGATTCAACTCCGTTTAGGAAGTTTAATTGAACCCTAGTGTGCCATGCAAGAAAAACACTCTGTTTTAGAGAAAACAGCATTCTTTCACTCTACTGTGTTTCCTATAGGGCACGTACAGTGAGCTAGCTCAGAACAAAAGAACTGTGCTTCCTACACAAACGGGGCATATCTAGTTCAACTCAGTATTGGAAACTGAGTAAAACAGGAGCTTCTCTTCAGTCCAATACACTGTACTGGCTGGGAACAGACGCGAATGCTATTTGCACTGTATATGGCCAGAAAAGCACAAGTGTGCTGTCCTTAGCCTGAATGAACACCTGCTGCTAGAACTTGAATCTCAACGTGATTCAACTCCGTTTAGGAAGTTTAATTGAACCCTAATGTGCCATGCAAGAAAAACACTCTGTTTTAGAGAAAACAGCATTCTTTCACTCTACTGTGTTTCCTATAGGGCACGTACAGTGAGCTAGCTCAGAACAAAAGAACTGTGCTTCCTACACAAACGGGGCATATCTAGTTCAACTCAGTATTGGAAACTGAGTAAAACAGGAGCTTCTCTTCAGTCCAGTACACTGTACTGGCTGGGAACAGACGCGAATGCTATTTGCACTGTATATGGCAGAAAAGCACAAGTGTGCTGTTCTTAGCCTGAATGAACACTTGCTGCTAGAACTTGAATCTCAACGTGATTCAACTCCGTTTAGGAAGTTTAATTGAACCCTAGTGTGCCATGCAACAAAAACACTCTGTTTTAGAGAAAACAGCATTCTTTCACTCTACTGTGTTTCCTATAGGGCACGTACAGTGAGCTAGCTCAGAACAAAAGAACTGTGCTTCCTACACAAACGGGGCATATCTAGTTCAACTCAGTATTGGAAACTGAGTAAAACAGGAGCTTCTCTTCAGTCCAATACACTGTACTGGCTGGGAACAGACGCGAATGCTATTTGCACTGTATATGGCCAGAAAAGCACAAGTGTGCTGTTCTTAGCCTGAATGAACACTTGCTGCTAGAACTTGAATCTCAACGTGATTCAACTCCGTTTAGGAAGTTTAATTGAACCCTAGTGTGCCATGCAAGAAAAACACTCTCTTTTAGAGAAAACAGCATTCTTTCACTCTACTGTGTTTCCTATAGGGCACGGACAGTGAGCTAGCTCAGAACAAAAGAACTGTGCTTCCTACACAAACGGGGCATATCTAGTTCAACTCAGTATTGGAAACTGAGTAAAACAGGAGCTTCTCTTCAGTCCAATACACTGTACTGGCTGGGAACAGACGCGAATGCTATTTGCACTGTATATGGCCAGAAAAGCACAAGTGTGCTGTTCTTAGCCTGAATGAACACTTGCTGCTAGAACTTGAATCTCAACGTGATTCAACTCCGTTTAGGAATTTTAATTGAACCCTAGTGTGCCATGCAAGAAAAACACTCTGTTTTAGAGAAAACAGCATTCTTTCACTCTACTGTGTTTCCTATAGGGCACGTACAGTGAGCTAGCTCAGAACAAAAGAACTGTGCTTCCTACACAAACGGGGCATATCTAGTTCAACTCAGTATTGGAAACTGAGTAAAACAGGAGCTTTTCTTCAGTCCAGTACACTGTACTGGCTGGGAACAGACGCGAATGCTATTTGCACTGTATATGGCCAGAAAAGCACAAGTGTGCTGTTCTTAGCCTGAATGAACACTTGCTGCTAGAACTTGAATCTCAACGTGATTCAACTCCGTTTAGGAAGTTTAATTGAACCCTAGTGTGCCATGCAAGAAAAACACTCTGTTTTAGAGAAAACAGCATTCTTTCACTCTACTGTGTTTCCTATAGGGCACGTACAGTGAGCTAGCTCAGAACAAAAGAACTGTGCTTCCTACACAAACGGGGCATATCTAGTTCAACTCAGTATTGGAAACTGAGTAAAACAGGAGCTTCTCTTCAGTCCAATACACTGTACTGGATGGGAACAGACGAGAATGCTATTTGCACTGTATATGGCCAGAACAGCACAAGTGTGCTGTTCTTAGCCTGAATGAACACTTGCTGCTAGAACTTGAATCTCAACGTGATTCAACTATGTTTAGGAAGTTTAATTGAACCCTAGTGTGCCATGCAAGAAAAACACTCTGTTTTAGAGAAAACAGCATTCTTTCACTCTACTGTGTTTCCTATAGGGCACGTACAGTGAGCTAGCTCAGAACAAAAGAACTGTGCTTCCTACACAAACGGGGCATATCTAGTTCAACTCAGTATTGGAAACTGAGTAAAACAGGAGCTTCTCTTCAGTCCAATCCACTGTACTGGCTGGGAACAGAGGCGAATGCTATTTGCACTGTATATGGCCAGAAAAGCACAAGTGTGCTGTTCTTAGCCTGAATGAACACTTGCTGCTAGAACTTGAATCTCAACGTGATTCAACTCCGTTTAGGAAGTTTAATTGAACCCTAGTGTGCCATGCAAGAAAAACACTCTGTTTTAGAGAAAACAGCATTCTTTCACTCTGCTGTGTTTCCTATAGGGCACGTACAGTGAGCTAGCTCAGAACAAAAGAACTATGCTTCCTACACAAACGGGGCATATCTAGTTCAACTCAGTATTGGAAACTGAGTAAAACAGGAGCTTCTCTTCAGTCCAATACACTGTACTGGATGGGAACAGACACGAATGCTATTTGCACTGTATATGGCCAGAACAGCACAAGTGTGCTGTTCTTAGCCTGAATGAACACTTGCTGCTAGAACTTGAATCTCAACGTGATTCAACTCCGTTTAGGAAGTTTAATTGAACCCTAGTGTGCCATGCAAGAAAAACACTCTGTTTTAGAGAAAACAGCATTCTTTCACTCTACTGTGTTTCCTATAGGGCACTTACAGTGAGCTAGCTCAGAACAAAAGAACTGTGCTTCCTACACAAACGGGGCATATCTAGTTCAACTCAGTATTGGAAACTGAGTAAAACAGGAGCTTCTCTTCAGTCCAGTACACTGTACTGGCTGGGAACAGACGCGAATGCTATTTGCACTGTATATGGCCAGAACAGCACAAGTGTGCTGTTCTTAGCCTGAATGAACACTTGCTGCTAGAACTTGAATCTCAACGTGATTCAACTCCGTTTAGGAAGTTTAATTGAACCCTAGTGTGCCATGCAAGAAAAACACTCTGTTTTAGAGAAAACAGCATTCTTTCACTCTACTGTGTTTCCTATAGGGCACGTACAGTGAGCTAGCTCAGAACAAAAGAACTGTGCTTCCTACACAAACGGGGCATATCTAGTTCAACTCAGTATTGGAAACTGAGTAAAACAGGAGCTTCTCTTCAGTCCAATACACTGTACTGGCTGGGAACAGACGCGAATGCTATTTGCACTGTATATGGCCAGAAAAGCACAAGTGTGCTGTTCTTAGCCTGAATGAACACTTGCTGCTAGAACTTGAATCTCAACGTGATTCAACTCCGTTTAGGAAGTTTAATTGAACCCTAGTGTGCCATGCAAGAAAAACACTCTGTTTTAGAGAAAACAGCATTCTTTCACTCTGCTGTGTTTCCTATAGGGCACGTACAGTGAGCTAGCTCAGAACAAAAGAACTGTGCTTCCTACACAAACGGGGCATATCTAGTTCAACTCAGTATTGGAAACTGAGTAAAACAGGAGCTTCTCTTCAGTCCAATACACTGTACTGGATGGGAACAGACGCGAATGCTATTTGCACTGTATATGGCCAGAACAGCACAAGTGTGCTGTTCTTAGCCTGAATGAACACTTGCTGCTAGAACTTGAATCTCAACGTGATTCAACTCCGTTTAGGAAGTTTAATTGAACCCTAGTGTGCCATGCAAGAAAAACACTCTGTTTTAGAGAAAACAGCATTCTTTCACTCTACTGTGTTTCCTATAGGGCACGGACAGTGAGCGAACTCAGAACAAAAGAACTGTGCTTCCTACACAAACGGGGCATATCTAGTTCAACTCAGTATTGGAAACTGAGTAAAACAGGAGCTTCTCTTCAGTCCAATACACTGTACTGGCTGGGAACAGACGCGAATGCTATTTGTACTGTATATGGCCAGAAAAGCACAAGTGTGCTGTTCTTAGCCTGAATGAACACTTGCTGCTAGAACTTGATCTCAACGTGATTCAACTCCGTTTAGGAAGTTTAATTGAACCCTAGTGTGCCATGCAAGAAAAACACTCTGTTTTAGAGAAAACAGCATTCTTTCACTCTACTGTGTTTCCTATAGGGCACGTACAGTGAGCTAGCTCAGAACAAAAGAACTGTGCTTCCTACACAAACGGGGCATATCTAGTTCAACTCAGTATTGGAAACTGAGTAAAACAGGAGCTTCTCTTCAGTCCAATACACTGTACTGGCTGGGAACAGACGCGAATGCTATTTGCACTGTATATGGCCAGAAAAGCACAAGTGTGCTGTTCTTAGCCTGAATGAACACTTGCTGCTAGAACTTGAATCTCAACGTGATTCAACTCCGTTTAGGAAGTTTAATTGAACCCTAGTGTGCCATGCAAGAAAAACACTCTGTTTTAGAGAAAACAGCATTCTTTCACTCTACTGTGTTTCCTATAGGGCACGTACAGTGAGCTAGCTCAGAACAAAAGAACTGTGCTTCCTACACAAACGGGGCATATCTAGTTCAACTCAGTATTGGAAACTGAGTAAAACAGGAGCTTCTCTTCAGTCCAATACAGTGTACTGGCTGGGAACACACGCGAATCCTATTTGCACTGTATATGGCCAGAAAAGCACAAGTGTGCTGTTCTTAGCCTGAATGAACACTTGCTGCTAGAACTTGAATCTCAACGTGATTCAACTCCGTTTAGGAAGTTTAATTGAACCCTAGTGTGCCATGCAAGAAAAACACTCTGTTTTAGAGAAAACAGCATTCTTTCACTCTACTGTGTTTCCTATAGGGCACGTACAGTGAGCTAGCTCAGAACAAAAGAACTGTGCTTCCTACACAAACGGGGCATATCTAGTTCAACTCAGTATTGGAAACTGAGTAAAACAGGAGCTTCTCTTCAGTCCAATACACTGTACTGGCTGGGAACAGACGAGAATGCTATTTGCACTGTATATGGCCAGAACAGCACAAGTGTGCTGTTCTTAGCCTGAATGAACACTTGCTGCTAGAACTTGAATCTCAACGTGATTCAACTACGTTTAGGAAGTTTAATTGAACCCTAGTGTGCCATGCAAGAAAAACACTCTGTTTTAGAGAAAACAGCATTCTTTCACTCTACTGTGTTTCCTATAGGGCACGTACAGTGAGCTAGCTCAGAACAAAAGAACTGTGCTTCCTACACAAACGGGGCATATCTAGTTCAACTCAGTATTGGAAACTGAGTAAAACAGGAGCTTCTCTTCAGTCCAATCCACTGTACTGGCTGGGAACAGAGGCGAATGCTATTTGCACTGTATATGGCCAGAAAAGCACAAGTGTGCTGTTCTTAGCCTGAATGAACACTTGCTGCTAGAACTTGAATCTCAACGGGATTCAACTCCGTTTAGGAAGTTTAATTGAACCCTAGTGTGCCATGCAAGAAAAACACTCTGTTTTAGAGAAAACAGCATTCTTTCACTCTGCTGTGTTTCCTATAGGGCACGTACAGTGAGCTAGCTCAGAACAAAAGAACTATGCTTCCTACACAAACGGGGCATATCTAGTTCAACTCAGTATTGGAAACTGAGTAAAACAGGAGCTTCTCTTCAGTCCAATACACTGTACTGGATGGGAACAGACACGAATGCTATTTGCACTGTATATGGCCAGAACAGCACAAGTGTGCTGTTCTTAGCCTGAATGAACACTTGCTGCTAGAACTTGAATCTCAACGTGATTCAACTCCGTTTAGGAAGTTTAATTGAACCCTAGTGTGCCATGCAAGAAAAACACTCTGTTTTAGTGAAAACAGCATTCTTTCACTCTACTGTGTTTCCTATATGGCACGTACAGTGAGCTAGCTCAGAACAAAAGAACTGTGCTTCCTACACAAACGGGGCATATCTAGTTCAACTCAGTATTGGAAACTGAGTAAAACAGGAGCTTCTCTTCAGTCCAATACACTGTACTGGCTGGGAACAGACGCGAATGCTATTTGCACTGTATATGGCCAGAAAAGCACAAGTGTGCTGTTCTTAGCCTGAATGAACACTTGCTGCTAGAACTTGAATCTCAACGTGATTCAACTCCGTTTAGGAAGTTTAATTGAACCCTAGTGTGCCATGCAAGAAAAACACTCTGTTTTAGAGAAAACAGCATTCTTTCACTCTGCTGTGTTTCCTATAGGGCACGTACAGTGAGCTAGCTCAGAACAAAAGAACTGTGCTTCCTACACAAACGGGGCATATCTAGTTCAACTCAGTATTGGAAACTGAGTAAAACAGGAGCTTCTCTTCAGTCCAATACACTGTACTGGCTGGGAACAGACGCGAATCCTATTTGCACTGTATATGGCCAGAAAAGCACAAGTGTGCTGTTCTTAGCCTGAATGAACACTTGCTGCTAGAACTTGAATCTCAACGTGATTCAACTCCGTTTAGGAAGTTTAATTGAACCCTAGTGTGCCATGCAAGAAAAACACTCTGTTTTAGAGAAAACAGCATTCTTTCACTCTACTGTGTTTCCTATAGGGCACGTACAGTGAGCTAGCTCAGAACAAAAGAACTGTGCTTCCTACACAAACGGGGCATATCTAGTTCAACTCAGTATTGGAAACTGAGTAAAACAGGAGCTTCTCTTCAGTCCAATACACTGTACTGGCTGGGAACAGACGTGAATGCTATTTGCACTGTATATGGCCAGAACAGCACAAGTGTGCTGTTCTTAGCCTGAATGAACACTTGCTGCTAGAACTTGAATCTCAACGTGATTCAACTCCGTTTAGGAAGTTTAATTGAACCCTAGTGTGCCATGCAAGAAAAACACTGTGTTTTAGAGAAAACAGCATTCTTTCACTCTACTGTGTTTCCTATAGGGCACGTACAGTGAGCTAGCTCAGAACAAAAGAACTGTGCTTCCTACACAAACGGGGCATATCTAGTTCAACTCAGTATTGGAAACTGAGTAAAACAGGAGCTTCTCTTCAGTCCAGTACACTGTACTGGCTGGGAACAGACGCGAATGCTATTTGCACTGTATATGGCCAGAACAGCACAAGTGTGCTGTTCTTAGCCTGAATGAACACTTGCTGCTAGAACTTGAATCTCAACGTGATTCAACTCCGTTTAGGAAGTTTAATTGAACCCTAGTGTGCCATGCAAGAAAAAAACTCTGTTTTAGAGAAAACAGCATTCTTTCACTCTACTGTGTTTCCTATAGGGCACGTACAGTGAGCTAGCTCAGAACAAAAGAACTGTGCTTCCTACACAAACGGGGCATATCTAGTTCAACTCAGTATTGGAAACTGAGTAAAACAGGAGCTTCTCTTCAGTCCAATACACTGTACTGGCTGGGAACAGACGCGAATGCTATTTGCACTGTATATGGCCAGAAAAGCACAAGTGTGCGGTTCTTAGCCTGAATGAACACTTGCTGCTAGAACTTGAATCTCAACGTGATTCAACTCCGTTTAGGAAGTTTAATTGAACCCTAGTGTGCCATGCAAGAAAAACACTCTGTTTTAGAGAAAACAGCATTCTTTCACTCTACTGTGTTTCCTAGAGGGCACGTACAGTGAGCTAGCTCAGAACAAAAGAACTGTGCTTCCTACACAAACGGGGTATATCTAGTTCAACTCAGTATTGGAAACTGAGTAAAACAGGAGCTTCTCTTCAGTCCAATCCACTGTACTGGCTGGGAACAGAGGCGAATGCTATTTGCACTGTATATGGCCAGAAAAGCACAAGTGTGCTGTTCTTAGCCTAAAAGAACACTTGCTGCTAGAACTTGAATCTCAACGTGATTCAACTCCGTTTAGGAAGTTTAATTGAACCCTAGTGTGCCATGCAAGAAAAACACTCTGTTTTAGAGAAAACAGCATTCTTGCACTCTACTGTGTTTCCTATAGGGCACGTACAGTGAGCTAGCTCAGAACAAAAGAACTGTGCTTCCTACACAAACGGGGCATATCTAGTTCAACTCAGTATTGGAAACTGAGTAAAACAGGAGCTTCTCTTCAGTCCAATACACTGTACTGTGTGGGAACAGACGCGAATGCTATTTGCACTGTATATGGCCAGAAGAGCACAAGTGTGCTGTTCTTAGCCTGAATGAACACTTGCTGCTAGAACTTGAATCTCAACGTGATTCAACTCCGTTTAGGAAGTTTAATTGAACCCTAGTGTGCCATGCAAGAAAAACACTCTGTTTTAGAGAAAACAGCATTCTTTCACTCTACTGTGTTTCCTATAGGGCACGTACAGTGAGCTAGCTCAGAACAAAAGAACTGTGATTCCTACAGAAAC
Source organism: Peromyscus maniculatus bairdii (assembly GCF_049852395.1). Taxonomy (NCBI): domain Eukaryota; kingdom Metazoa; phylum Chordata; class Mammalia; order Rodentia; family Cricetidae; genus Peromyscus; species Peromyscus maniculatus. Next base: position 43,334,355 of record NC_134854.1, on the reverse strand, counting down.
GGGGCATATCTAGTTCAACTCAGTATTGGAAACTGAGTAAAACAGGAGCTTCTCTTCAGTCCAGTACACTGTACTGGCTGGGAACAGACGCGAATGCTATTTGCACTGTATATGGCCAGAAAAGCACAAGTGTGCTGTTCTTAGCCTGAATGAACACTTGCTGCTAGAACTTGAATCTCAACGTGATTCAACTCCGTTTAGGAAGTTTAATTGAACCCTAGTGTGCCATGCAAGAAAAACACTCTGTTTTAGAGAAAACAGCATTCTTTCACTCTGCTGTGTTTCCTATAGGGCACATACAGTGAGCTAGCTCAGAACAAAAGAACTGTGCTTCCTACACAAACGGGGCATATCTAGTTCAACTCAGTATTGGAAACTGAGTAAAACAGGAGCTTCTCTTCAGTCCAATACACTGTACTGGCTGAGAACAGACACGAATGCTATTTGCACTGTATATGGCCAGAACAGCACAAGTGTGCTGTTCTTAGCCTGAAGGAACACTTGCTGCTAGAACTTGAATCTCAACGTGATTCAACTCCGTTTAGGAAGTTTAATTGAACCCTAGTGTGCCATGCAAGAAAAACACTCTGTTTTAGAGAAAACAGCATTCTTTCACTCTACTGTGTTTCCTATAGGGCACGTACAGTGAGCTAGCTCAGAACAAAAGAACTGTGCTTCCTACACAAACGGGGCATATCTAGTTCAACTCAGTATTGGAAACTGAGTAAAACAGGAGCTTCTCTTCAGTCCAATACACTGTACTGGCTGGGAACAGACGCGAATGATATTTGCACTGTATATGGCCAGAAAAGCACAAGTGTGCTGTTCTTAGCCTGAATGAACACTTGCTGCTAGAACTTGAATCTCAACGTGATTCAACTCCGTTTAGGAAGTTTAATTGAACCCTAGTGTGCCATGCAAGAAAAACACTCTGTTTTAGAGAAAACAGCATTCTTTCACTCTACTGTGTTTCCTATAGGGCACGTACAGTGAGCTAGCTCAGAACAAAAGAACTGTGCTTCCTACACAAACGGGGCATATCTAGTTCAACTCAGTATTGGAAACTGAGTAAAACAGGAGCTTCTCTTCAGTCCAGTACACTGTACTGGCTGGGAACAGACGCGAATGCTATTTGCACTGTATATGGCAGAAAAGCACAAGTGTGCTGTTCTTAGCCTGAATGAACACTTGCTGCTAGAACTTGAATCTCAACGTGATTCAACTCCGTTTAGGAAGTTTAATTGAACCCTAGTGTGCCATGCAAGAAAAACACTCTGTTTTAGAGAAACCAGCATTCTTTCACTCTACTGTGTTTCCTATAGGGCACGTACAGTGAGCTAGCTCAGAACAAAAGAACTATGCTTCCTACACAAACGGGGTATATCTAGTTCAACTCAGTATTGGAAACTGAGTAAAACAGGAGCTTCTCTTCAGTCCAATCCACTGTACTGGCTGGGAACAGAGGCGAATGCTATTTGCACTGTATATGGCCAGAAAAGCACAAGTGTGCTGTTCTTAGCCTGAATGAACACTTGCTGCTAGAACTTGAATCTCAACGTGATTCAACTCCGTTTAGGAAGTTTAATTGAACCCTAGTGTGCCATGCAAGAAGAACACTCTGTTTTAGAGAAAACAGCATTCTTTCACTCTGCTGTGTTTCCTATAGGGCACGTACATTGAGCTAGCTCAGAACAAAAGAACTGTGCTTCCTACACAAACGGGGCATATCTAGTTCATCTCAGTATTGGAAACTGAGTAAAACAGGAGCTTCTCTTCAGTCCAGTACACTGTACTGGCTGGGAACAGACGCGAATGCTATTTGCACTGTATATGGCCAGAACAGCACAAGTGTGCTGTTCTTAGCCTGAATGAACACTTGCTGCTAAAACTTGAATCTCAACGTGATTCAACTCCGTTTAGGAAGTTTAATTGAACCCTAGTGTGCCATGCAAGAAAAACACTCTGTTTGAGAGAAAACAGCATTCTTTCACTCTACTGTGTTTCCTATAGGGCACGTACAGTGAGCTAGCTCAGAACAAAAGAACTGTGCTTCCTACACAAACGGGGCATATCTAGTTCAACTCAGTATTGGAAACTGAGTAAAACAGGAGCTTCTCTTCAGACCAATCCACTGTACTGGCTGGGAACAGAGGCGAATGCTATTTGCACTGTATATGGCCAGAAAAGCACAAGTGTGCTGTTCTTAGCCTGAATGAACACTTGCTGCTAGAACTTGAATATCAACGTGATTCAACTCCGTTTAGGAAGTTTAATTGAACCCTAGTGTGCCATGCAAGAAAAACACTCTGTTTTAGAGAAAACAGCATTCTTTCACTCTGCTGTGTTTCCTATAGGGCACGTACAGTGAGCTAGCTCAGAACAAAAGAACTGTGCTTCCTACACAAACGGGGCATATCTAGTTCAACTCAGTATTGGAAACTGAGTAAAACAGGAGCTTCTCTTCAGTCCAATACACTGTACTGGATGGGAACAGACGCGAATGCTATTTGCACTGTATATGGCCAGAACAGCACAAGTGTGCTGTTCTTAGCCTGAATGAACACTTGCTGCTAGAACTTGAATCTCAACGTGATTCAACTCCGTTTAGGAAGTTTAATTGAACCCTAGTGTGCCATGCAAGAAAAACACTCTGTTTTAGAGAAAACAGCATTCTTTCACTCTACTGTGTTTCCTATAGGGCACGGACAGTGAGCTAACTCAGAACAAAAGAACTGTGCTTCCTACACAAACGGGGCATATCTAGTTCAACTCAGTATTGGAAACTGAGTAAAACAGGAGCTTCTCTTCAGTCCAATACACTGTACTGGCTGGGAACAGACGCGAATGCTATTTGCACTGTATATGGCCAGAAAAGCACAAGTGTGCTGTTCTTAGCCTGAATGAACACTTGCTGCTAGAACTTGAATCTCAACGTGATTCAACTCCGTTTAGGAAGTTTAATTGAACCCTAGTGTGCCATGCAAGAAAAACACTCTGTTTTAGAGAAAACAGCATTCTTTCACTCTACTGTGTTTCCTATAGGGCACGTACAGTGAGCTAGCTCAGAACAAAAGAACTGTGCTTCCTACACAAACGGGGCATATCTAGCTCAACTCAGTATTGGAAACTGAGTAAAACAGGAGCTTCTCTTCAGTCCAATCCACTGTACTGGCTGGGAACAGACGTGAATGCTATTTGCACTGTATATGGCCAGAACAGCACAAGTGTGCTGTTCTTAGCCTGAATGAACACTTGCTGCTAGAACTTGAATCTCAACGTGATTCAACTCCGTTTAGGAAGTTTAATTGAACCCTAGTGTGCCATGCAAGAAAAACACTCTGTTTTAGAGAAAACAGCATTCTTTCACTCTACTGTGTTTCCTATAGGGCACGTACAGTGAGCTAGCTCAGAACAAAAGAACTGTGCTTCCTACACAAACGGGGCATATCTAGTTCAACTCAGTATTGGAAACTGAGTAAAACAGGAGCTTCTCTTCAGTCCAGTACACTGTACTGGCTGGGAACAGACGCGAATGCTATTTGCACTGTATATGGCCAGAACAGCACAAGTGTGCTGTTCTTAGCCTGAATGAACACTTGCTGCTAGAACTTGAATCTCAACGTGATTCTACTCCGTTTAGGAAGTTTAATTGAACCCTAGTGTGCCATGCAAGAAAAACACTCTGTTTTAGAGAAAACAGCATTCTTTCACTCTGCTGTGTTTCCTATAGGGCACGTACAGTGAGCTAGCTCAGAACAAAAGAACTGTGCTTCCTACACAAACGGGGCATATCTAGTTCAACTCAGTATTGGAAACTGAGTAAAACAGGAGCTTCTCTTCAGTCCAATACACTGTACTGGCTGGGAACAGACGCGAATGCTATTTGCACTGTATATGGCCAGAAAAGCACAAGTGTGCTGTTCTTAGCCTGAATGAACACTTGCTGCTAGAACTTGAATCTCAACGTGATTCAACTCCGTTTAGGAAGTTTAATTGAACCCTAGTGTGCCATGCAAGAAAAACACTCTGTTTTAGAGAAAACAGCATTCTTTCACTCTACTGTGTTTCCTAGAGGGCACGTAAAGTGAGCTAGCTCAGAACAAAAGAACTGTGCTTCCTACACAAACGGGGCATATCTAGTTCAACTCAGTATTGGAAACTGAGTAAAACAGGAGCTTCTCTTCAGTCCAATACACTGTACTGGCTGGGAACAGACGCGAATGCTATTTGCACTGTATATGGCCAGAAAAGCACAAGTGTGCTGTTCTTAGCCTGAATGAACACTTGCTGCTAGAACTTGAATCTCAACGTGATTCAACTCCGTTTAGGAAGTTTAATTGAACCCTAGTGTGCCATGCAAGAAAAACACTCTGTTTTAGAGAAAACAGCATTCTTTCACTCTACTGTGTTTCCTATAGGGCACGTACAGTGAGCTAGCTCAGAACAAAAGAACTGTGCTTCCTACACAAACGGGGCATATCTAGTTCAACTCAGTATTGGAAACTGAGTAAAACAGGAGCTTCTCTTCAGTCCAGTACACTGTACTGGCTGGGAACAGACGCGAATGCTATTTGCACTGTATATGGCCAGAAAAGCACAAGTGTGCTGTTCTTAGCCTGAATGAACACTTGCTGCTAGAACTTGAATCTCAACGTGATTCAACTCCGATTAGGAAGTTTAATTGAACCCTAGTGTGCCATGCAAGAAAAACACTCTGTTTTAGAGAAAACAGCATTCTTTCACTCTGCTGTGTTTCCTATAGGGCACGTACAGTGAGCTAGCTCAGAACAAAAGAACTGTGCTTCCTACACAAACGGGGCATATCTAGTTCAACTCAGTATTGGAAACTGAGTAAAACAGGAGCTTCTCTTCAGTCCGGTACACTGTACTGGCTGGGAACAGACGCGAATGCTATTTGCACTGTATATGGCCAGAAAAGCACAAGTGTGCTGTTCTTAGCCTGAATGAACACTTGCTGCTAGAACTTGAATCTCAACGTGATTCAACTCCGTTTAGGAAGTTTAATTGAACCCTAGTGTGCCATGCAAGAAAACACTCTGTTTTAGAGAAAACAGCATTCTTTCACTCTACTGTGTTTCCTATAGGGCACGTACAGTGAGCTAGCCTAGAACAAAAGAACTGTGCTTCCTACACAAACGGGGCATATCTAGTTCAACTCAGTATTGGAAACTGAGTAAAACAGGAGCTTCTCTTCAGTCCAGTACACTGTACTGGCTGGGAACAGACGCGAATGCTATTTGCACTGTATATGGCCAGAAAAGCACAAGTGTGCTGTTCTTAGCCTGAATGAACACTTGCTGCTAGAACTTGAATATCAACGTGATTCAACTCTGTTTAGGAAGTTTAATTGAACCCTAGTGTGCCATGCAAGAAAAACACTCTGTTTTAGAGAAAACAGCATTCTTTCACTCTACTGTGTTTCCTATAGGTCACGTACAGTGAGCTAGCTCAGAACAAAAGAACTGTGCTTCCTACACAAAAGGGCATATCTAGTTCAACTCAGTATTGGAAACTGAGTAAAACAGGAGCTTCTCTTCAGTCCAATCCACTGTACTGGCTGGGAACAGTCGCGAATGCTATTTGCACTGTATATGGCCAGAAAAGCACAAGTGTGCTGTTCTTAACCTGAATGAACACTTGCTGCTAGAACTTGAATCTCAACGTGATTCAACTCCGTTTAGGAAGTTTAATTGAACCCTAGTGTGCCATGCAAGAAAAACACTCTGTTTTAGAGAAAACAGCATTCTTTCACTCTACTGTGTTTCCTATAGGGCACGTACAGTGAGCCAGCTCAGAACAAAAGAACTGTGCTTCCTACACAAACGGGGCATATCTAGTTCAACTCAGTATTGGAAACTGAGTAAAACAGGAGCTTCTCTTCAGTCCAGTACACTGTACTGGCTGGGAACAGACGCGAATGCTATTTGCACTGTATATGGCCAGAAAAGCACAAGTGTGCTGTTCTTAGCCTGAATGAACACTTGCTGCTAGAACTTGAATCTCAACGTGATTCAACTCCGTTTAGGAAGTTTAATTGAACCCTAGTGTGCCATGCAAGAAAAACACTCTGTTTTAGAGAAAACAGCATTCTTTCACTCTACTGTGTTTCCTATAGGGCACGTACAGTGAGCTAGCTCAGAACAAAAGAACTGTGCTTCCTACACAAACGGGGCATATCTAGTTCAACTCAGTATTGGAAACTGAGTAAAACAGGAGCTTCTCTTCAGTCCAGTACACTGTACTGGCTGGGAACAGACGCGAATGCTATTTGCACTGTATATGGCCAGAAAAGCACAAGTGTGCTGTTCTTAGCCTGAATGAACACTTGCTGCTAGAACTTGAATCTCAACGTGATTCAACTCCGTTTAGGAAGTTTAATTGAACCCTAGTGTGCCATGCAAGAAAAACACTCTGTTTTAGAGAAAACAGCATTCTTTCACTCTACTGTGTTTCCTATAGGGCACGTACAGTGAGCTAGCTCAGAACAAAAGAACTGTGCTTCCTAAACAAACGGGGCATATCTAGTTCAACTCAGTATTGGAAACTGAGTAAAACAGGAGCTTCTCTTCAGTCCAATACACTGTACTGGCTGGGAAATGACGCGAATGCTATTTGCACTGTATATGGCCAGAAAAGCACAAGTGTGCTATTCTTAGCCTGAATGAACACTTGCTGCTAGAACTTGAATCTCAACGTGATTCAACTCCGTTTAGGAAGTTTAATTGAACCCTAGTGTGCCATGCAAGAAAAACACTCTGTATTAGAGAAAACAGCATTCTTTCACTCTACTGTGTTTCCTATAGGGCACGTACAGTGAGCTAGCTCAGAACAAAAGAACTGTGCTTCCTACACAAACGGGGCATATCTAGTTCAACTCAGTATTGGAAACTGAGTAAAACAGGAGCATCTCTTCAGTCCAATACACTGTACTGGCTGGGAACAGACACGAATGCTATTTGCACTGTATATGGCCAGAAAAGCACAAGTGTGCTGTTCTTAGCCTGAATGAACACTTGCTGCTAGAACTTGAATCTCAACGTGATTCAACTCCGTTTAGGAAGTTTAATTGAACCCTAGTGTGCCATGCAAGAAAAACACTCTGTTTTAGAGAAAACAGCATTCTTTCACTCTACTGTGTTTCCTATAGGGCACGTACAGTGAGCTAGCTCAGAACAAAAGAACTGTGCTTCCTACACAAACGGGGCATATCTAGTTCAACTCAGTATTGGAAACTGAGTAAAACAGGAGCTTCTCTTCAGTCCAATACACTGTACTGGCTGGGAACAGACGCGAATGCTATTTGCACTGTATATGGCCAGAAAAGCACAAGTGTGCTGTTCTTAGCCTGAATGAACACTTGCTGCTAGAACTTGAATCTCAACGTGATTCAACTCCGTTTAGGAAGTTTAATTGAACCCTAGTGTGCCATGCAAGAAAAACACTCTGTTTTAGAGAAAACAGCATTCTTTCACTCTACTGTGTTTCCTATAGGGCACGTACAGTGAGCTAGCTCAGAACAAAAGAACTGTGCTTCCTACACAAACGGGGCATATCTAGTTCAACTCAGTATTGGAAACTGAGTAAAACAGGAGCTTCTCTTCAGTCCAGTACACTGTACTGGCTGGGAACAGACGCGAATGCTATTTGCACTGTATATGGCCAGAAAAGCAGAAGTGTGCTGTTCTTAGCCTGAATGAACACTTGCTGCTAGAACTTGAATCTCAACGTGATTCAACTCCGTTTAGGAAGTTTAATTGAACCCTAGTGTGCCATGCAAGAAAAACACTCTGTTTTAGAGAAAACAGCATTCTTTCACTCTACTGTGTTTCCTATAGGGCACGTACAGTGAGCTAGCTCAGAACAAAAGAACTGTGCTTCCTACACAAACGGGGCATATCTAGTTCAACTCAGTATTGGAAACTGAGTAAAACAGGAGCTTCTCTTCAGTCCAATACACTGTACTGGCTGGGAACAGACGCGAATGCTATTTGCACTGTATATGGCCAGAAAAGCACAAGTGTGCTGTTCTTAGCCTGAATGAACACTTGCTGCTAGAACTTGAATGTCAACGTGATTCAACTCCGTTTAGGAAGTTTAATTGAACCCTAGTGTGCCATGCAAGAAAAACACTCTGTTTTAGAGAAAACAGCATTCTTTCACTCTACTGTGTTTCCTATAGGGCACGTACAGTGAGCTAGCTCAGAACAAAAGAACTGTGCTTCCTACACAAACCGGGCATATCTAGTTCAACTCAGTATTGGAAACTGAGTAAAACAGGAGCTTCTCTTCAGTCCAGTACACTGTACTGGCTGGGAACAGACGCGAATGCTATTTGCACTGTATATGGCCAGAAAAGCACAAGTGTGCTGTTCTTAGCCTGAATGAACACTTGCTGCTAGAACTTGAATCTCAACGTGATTCAACTCCGTTTAGGAAGTTTAATTGAACCCTAGTGTGCCATGCAAGAAAAACACTCTGTTTTAGAGAAAACAGCATTCTTTCACTCTACTGTGTTTCCTATAGGGCACGTACAGTGAGCTAGCTCAGAACAAAAGAACTGTGCTTCCTACACAAACGGGGCATATCTAGTTCAACTCAGTATTGGAAACTGAGTAAAAAGGAGCTTCTCTTCAGTCCAATACACTGTACTGGCTGGGAACAGACGCGAATGCTATTTGCACTGTATATGGCCAGAAAAGCACAAGTGTGCTGTTCTTAGCCTGAATGAACACTTGCTGCTAGAACTTGAATCTCAACGTGATTCAACTCCGTTTAGGAAGTTTAATTGAACCCTAGTGTGCCATGCAAGAAAAACACTCTGTTTTAGAGAAAACAGCATTCTTTCACTCTACTGTGTTTCCTATAGGGCACGTACAGTGAGCTAGCTCAGAACAAAAGAACTGTGCTTCCTACACAAACGGAGCATATCTAGTTCAACTCAGTATTGGAAACTGAGTAAAACAGGAGCTTCTCTTCAGTCCAGTACACTGTACTGGCTGGGAACAGACGCGAATGCTATTTGCACTGTATATGGCCAGAAAAGCACAAGTGTGCTGTTCTTAGCCTGAATGAACACTTGCTGCTAGAACTTGAATCTCAACGTGATTCAACTCCGTTTAGGAAGTTTAATTGAACCCTAGTGTGCCATGCAAGAAAAACACTCTGTTTTAGAGAAAACAGCATTCTTTAACTCTACTGTGTTTCCTATAGGGCACGTACAGTGAGCTAGCTCAGAACAAAAGAACTGTGCTTCCTACACAAACGGGGCATATCTAGTTCAACTCAGTATTGGAAACTGAGTAAAACAGGAGCTTCTCTTCAGTCCAATACACTGTACTGGCTGGGAAATGACGCGAATGCTATTTGCACTGTATATGGCCAGAAAAGCACAAGTGTGCTGTTCTTAGCCTGAATGAACACTTGCTGCTAGAACTTGAATCTCAACGTGATTCAACTCCGTTTAGGAAGTTTAATTGAACCCTAGTGTGCCATGCAAGAAAAACACTCTGTATTAGAGAAAACAGCATTCTTTCACTCTACTGTGTTTCCTATAGGGCACGTACAGTGAGCTAGCTCAGAACAAAAGAACTGTGCTTCCTACACAAACGGGGCATATCTAGTTCAACTCAGTATTGGAAACTGAGTAAAACAGGAGCTTCTCTTCAGTCCAATACACTGTACTGGCTGGGAACAGACACGAATGCTATTTGCACTGTATATGGCCAGAAAAGCACAAGTGTGCTGTTCTTAGCCTGAATGAACACTTGCTGCTAGAACTTGAATCTCAACGTGATTCAACTCCGTTTAGGAAGTTTAATTGAACCCTAGTGTGCCATGCAAGAAAAACACTCTGTTTTAGAGAAAACAGCATTCTTTCACTCTACTGTGTTTCCTATAGGGCACGTACAGTGAGCTAGCTCAGAACAAAAGAACTGTGCTTCCTACACAACCGGGCATATCTAGTTCAACTCAGTATTGGAAACTGAGTAAAACAGGAGCTTCTCTTCAGTCCAATACACTGTACTGGCTCGGAACAGACGAGAATGCTATTTGCACTGAATATGGCCAGAAAAGCACAAGTGTGCTGTTCTTAGCCTGAATGAACACTTGCTGCTAGAACTTGAATCTCAACGTGATTCAACTCCGTTTAGGAAGTTTAATTGAACCCTAGTGTGCCATGCAAGAAAAACACTCTGTTTTAGAGAAAACAGCATTCTTTCACTCTACTGTGTTTCCTATAGGGCACGTACAGTGAGCTAGCTCAGAACAAAAGAACTGTGCTTCCTACACAAACGGGGCATATCTAGTTCAACTCAGTATTGGAAACTGAGTAAAACAGTAGCTTCTCTTCAGTCCAGTACACTGTACTGGCTGGGAACAGACGCGAATGCTATTTGCACTGTATATGGCCAGAAAAGCACAAGTGTGCTGTTCTTAGCCTGAATGAACACTTGCTGCTAGAACTTGAATCTCAACGTGATTCAACTCCGTTTAGGAAGTTTAATTGAACCCTAGTGTGCCATGCAAGAAAAACACTCTGTTTTAGAGAAAACAGCATTCTTTCACTCTACTGTGTTTCCTATAGGGCACGTACAGTGAGCTAGCTCAGAACAAAAGAACTGTGCTTCCTACACAAACGGGGCATATCTAGTTCAACTCAGTATTGGAAACTGAGTAAAACAGGAGCTTCTCTTCAGTCCAATACACTGTACTGGCTGGGAAATGACGCGAATGCTATTTGCACTGTATATGGCCAGAAAAGCACAAGTGTGCTATTCTTAGCCTGAATGAACACTTGCTGCTAGAACTTGAATCTCAACGTGATTCAACTCCGTTTAGGAAGTTTAATTGAACCCTAGTGTGCCATGCAAGAAAAACACTCTGTATTAGAGAAAACAGCATTCTTTCACTCTACTGTGTTTCCTATAGGGCACGTACAGTGAGCTAGCTCAGAACAAAAGAACTGTGCTTCCTACACAAACGGGGCATATCTAGTTCAACTCAGTATTGGAAACTGAGTAAAACAGGAGCTTCTCTTCAGTCCAATACACTGTACTGGCTGGGAACAGACACGAATGCTATTTGCACTGTATATGGCCAGAAAAGCACAAGTGTGCTGTTCTTAGCCTGAATGAACACTTGCTGCTAGAACTTGAATCTCAACGTGATTCAACTCCGTTTAGGAAGTTTAATTGAACCCTAGTGTGCCATGCAAGAAAAACACTCTGTTTTAGAGAAAACAGCATTCTTTCACTCTACTGTGTTTCCTATAGGGCACGTACAGTGAGCTAGCTCAGAACAAAAGAACTGTGCTTCCTACACAAACGGGGCATATCTAGTTCAACTCAGTATTGGAAACTGAGTAAAAAGGAGCTTCTCTTCAGTCCAATACACTGTACTGGCTGGGAACAGACGCGAATGCTATTTGCACTGTATATGGCCAGAAAAGCACAAGTGTGCTGTTCTTAGCCTGAATGAACACTTGCTGCTAGAACTTGAATCTCAACGTGATTCAACTCCGTTTAGGAAGTTTAATTGAACCCTAGTGTGCCATGCAAGAAAAACACTCTGTTTTAGAGAAAACAGCATTCTTTCACTCTACTGTGTTTCCTATAGGGCACGTACAGTGAGCTAGCTCAGAACAAAAGAACTGTGCTTCCTACACAAACGGGGCATATCTAGTTCAACTCAGTATTGGAAACTGAGTAAAACAGGAGCTTCTCTTCAGTCCAGTACACTGTACTGGCTGGGAACAGACGCGAATGCTATTTGCACTGTATATGGCCAGAAAAGCAGAAGTGTGCTGTTCTTAGCCTGAATGAACACTTGCTGCTAGAACTTGAATCTCAACGTGATTCAACTCCGTTTAGGAAGTTTAATTGAACCCTAGTGTGCCATGCAAGAAAAACACTCTGTTTTAGAGAAAACAGCATTCTTTCACTCTACTGTGTTTCCTATAGGGCACGTACAGTGAGCTAGCTCAGAACAAAAGAACTGTGCTTCCTACACAAACGGGGCATATCTAGTTCAACTCAGTATTGGAAACTGAGTAAAACAGGAGCTTCTCTTCAGTCCAGTACACTGTACTGGCTGGGAACAGACGCGAATGCTATTTGCACTGTATATGGCCAGAAAAGCACAAGTGTGCTGTTCTTAGCCTGAATGAACACTTGCTGCTAGAACTTGAATCTCAACGTGATTCAACTCCGTTTAGGAAGTTTAATTGAACCCTAGTGTGCCATGCAAGAAAAACACTCTGTTTTAGAGAAAACAGCATTCTTTCACTCTACTGTGTTTCCTATAGGGCACGTACAGTGAGCTAGCTCAGAACAAAAGAACTGTGCTTCCTACACAAACGGGGCATATCTAGTTCAACTCAGTATTGGAAACTGAGTAAAAAGGAGCTTCTCTTCAGTCCAATACACTGTACTGGCTGGGAACAGACGCGAATGCTATTTGCACTGTATATGGCCAGAAAAGCACAAGTGTGCTGTTCTTAGCCTGAATGAACACTTGCTGCTAGAACTTGAATCTCAACGTGATTCAACTCCGTTTAGGAAGTTTAATTGAACCCTAGTGTGCCATGCAAGAAAAACACTCTGTTTTAGAGAAAACAGCATTCTTTCACTCTACTGTGTTTCCTATAGGGCACGTACAGTGAGCTAGCTCAGAACAAAAGAACTGTGCTTCCTACACAAACGGAGCATATGTAGTTCAACTCAGTATTGGAAACTGAGTAAAACAGGAGCTTCTCTTCAGTCCAGTACACTGTACTGGCTGGGAACAGACGCGAATGCTATTTGCACTGTATATGGCCAGAAAAGCACAAGTGTGCTGTTCTTAGCCTGAATGAACACTTGCTGCTAGAACTTGAATCTCAACGTGATTCAACTCCGTTTAGGAAGTTTAATTGAACCCTAGTGTGCCATGCAAGAAAAACACTCTGTTTTAGAGAAAACAGCATTCTTTCACTCTACTGTGTTTCCTATAGGGCACGTACAGTGAGCTAGCTCAGAACAAAAGAACTGTGCTTCCTACACAAACGGGGCATATCTAGTTCAACTCAGTATTGGAAACTGAGTAAAACAGGAATTTCTCTTCAGTCCAATACACTGTACTGGCTGGGAAATGACGCGAATGCTATTTTCACTGTATATGGCCAGAAAAGCACAAGTGTGCTGTTCTTAGCCTGAATGAACACTTGCTGCTAGAACTTGAATCTCAACGTGATTCAACTCCGTTTAGGAAGTTTAATTGAACCCTAGTGTGCCATGCAAGAAAAACACTCTGTATTAGAGAAAACAGCATTCTTTCACTCTACTGTGTTTCCTATAGGGCACGTACAGTGAGCTAGCTCAGAACAAAAGAACTGTGCTTCCTACACAAACGGGGCATATCTAGTTCAACTCAGTATTGGAAACTGAGTAAAACAGGAGCTTCTCTTCAGTCCAATACACTGTACTGGCTGGGAACAGACACGAATGCTATTTGCACTGTATATGGCCAGAAAAGCACAAGTGTGCTGTTCTTAGCCTGAATGAACACTTGCTGCTAGAACTTGAATCTCAACGTGATTCAACTCCGTTTAGGAAGTTTAATTGAACCCTAGTGTGCCATGCAAGAAAAACACTCTGTTTTAGAGAAAACAGCATTCTTTCACTCTACTGTGTTTCCTATAGGGCACGTACAGTGAGCTAGCTCAGAACAAAAGAACTGTGCTTCCTACACAACCGGGCATATCTAGTTCAACTCAGTATTGGAAACTGAGTAAAACAGGAGCTTCTCTTCAGTCCAATACACTGTACTGGCTCGGAACAGACGAGAATGCTATTTGCACTGAATATGGCCAGAAAAGCACAAGTGTGCTGTTCTTAGCCTGAATGAACACTTGCTGCTAGAACTTGAATCTCAACGTGATTCAACTCCGTTTAGGAAGTTTAATTGAACCCTACTGTGCCATGCAAGAAAAACACTCTGTTTTAGAGAAAACAGCATTCTTTCACTCTACTGTGTTTCCTATAGGGCACGTACAGTGAGCTAGCTCAGAACAAAAGAACTGTGCTTCCTACACAAACGGGGCATATCTAGTTCAACTCAGTATTGGAAACTGAGTAAAGAGGAGCTTCTCTTCAGTCCAATACACTGTACTGGCTGGGAACAGACGCGAATGCTATTTGCACTGTATATGGCCAGAAAAGCACAAGTGTGCTGTTCTTAGCCTGAATGAACACTTGCTGCTAGAACTTGAATCTCAACGTGATTCAACTCCGTTTAGGAAGTTTAATTGAACCCTAGTGTGCCATGCAAGAAAAACACTCTGTTTTAGAGAAAACAGCATTCTTTCACTCTACTGTGTTTCCTATAGGGCACGTACAGTGAGCTAGCTCAGAACAAAAGAACTGTGCTTCCTACACAAACGGGGCATATCTAGTTCAACTCAGTATTGGAAACTGAGTAAAACAGGAGCTTCTCTTCAGTCCAGTACACTGTACTGGCTGGGAACAGACGCGAATGCTATTTGCACTGTATATGGCCAGAAAAGCACAAGTGTGCTGTTCTTAGCCTGAATGAACACTTGCTGCTAGAACTTGAATCTCAACGTGATTCAACTCCGTTTAGGAAGTTTAATTGAACCCTAGTGTGCCATGCAAGAAAAACACTCTGTTTTAGAGAAAACAGCATTCTTTCACTCTACTGTGTTTCCTATAGGGCACGTACAGTGAGCTAGCTCAGAACAAAAGAACTGTGCTTCCTACACAAACGGGTCATATCTAGTTCAACTCAGTATTGGAAACTGAGTAAAACAGGAGCTTCTCTTCAGTCCAATACACTGTACTGGCTGGGAACAGACGCGAATGCTATTTGCACTGCATATGGCCAGAACAGCACAAGTGTGCTGTTCTTAGCCTGAATGAACACTTGCTGCTAGAACTTGAATCTCAACGTGATTCAACTCCGTTTAGGAAGTTTAATTGAACCCTAGTGTGCCATGCAAGAAAAACACTCTGTTTTAGAGAAAACTGCATTCTTTCACTCTACTGTGTTTCCTATAGGCCACGTACAGTGAGCTAGCTCAGAACAAAAGAACTGTGCTTCCTACACAAACGGGGCATATCTAGTTCAACTCAGTATTGGGAACTGAGTAAAACAGGAGCTTCTCTTCAGTCCAATACACTGTACTGGCTGGGAACAGACGCGAATGCTATTTGCACTGTATATGGCCAGAAAAGCACAAGTGTGCTGTTCTTATCCTGAATGAACACTTGCTGCTAGAACTTGAATCTCAACGTGATTCAACTCCGTTTAGGAAGTTTAATTGAACCCTAGTGTGCCATGCAAGAAAAACACTCTGTTTTAGAGAAAACAGCATTCTTTCACTCTACTGTGTTTCCTATAGGGCACGTACAGTGAGCTAGCTCAGAACAAAAGAACTGTGCTTCCTACACAAACGGGGCATATCTAGTTCAACTCAGTATTGGAAACTGAGTAAAACAGGAGCTTCTCTTCAGTCCAGTACACTGTACTGGCTGGGAACAGAAGCGAATGCTATTTGCACTGTATATGGCCAGAAAAGCACAAGTGTGCTGTTCTTAGCCTGAATGAACACTTGCTGCTAGAACTTGAATCTCAACGTGATTCAACTCCGTTTAGGAAGTTTAATTGAACCCTAGTGTGCCATGCAAGAAAAACACTCTGTTTTAGAGAAAACAGCATTCTTTCACTCTACTGTGTTTCCTATAGGGCACGTACAGTGAGCTAGCCTAGAACAAAAGAACTGTGCTTCCTACACAAACGGGGCATATCTAGTTCAACTCAGTATTTGAAACTGAGTAAAACAGGAGCTTCTCTTCAGTCCAGTACACTGTACTGGCTGGGAAGAGTCGCGAATGCTATTTGCACTGTATATTGCCAGAAAAGCACAAGTGTGCTGTTCTTAGCCTGAATGAACACTTGCTGCTAGAACTTGAATCTCAACGTGATTCAACTCCGTTTAGGAAGTTTAATTGAACCCTAGTGTGCCAAGCAAGAAAAACACTCTGTTTTAGAGAAAACAGCATTCTTTCACTCTACTGTGTTTCCTATAGGGCACATACAGTGAGCTAGCTCAGAACAAAAGAACTGTGCTTCCTACACAAACGGGGCATATCTAGTTCAACTCAGTATTGGAAACTGAGTAAAACAGGAGCTTCTCTTCAGTCCAGTACACTGTACTGGCTAGGAACAGAGGCGAATGCTATTTGCACTGTATATTGCCAGAAAAGCACAAGTGTGCTGTTCTTAGCCTGAATGAACACTTGCTGCTAGAACTTGAATCTCAACGTGATTCAACTCCGTTTAGGAAGTTTAATTGAACCCTAGTGTGCCATGCAAGAAAAACACTCTGTTTTAGAGAAAACAGCATTCTTTCACTCTACTGTGTTTCCTATAGGGCACGTACAGTGAGCTAGCTCAGAACAAAAGAACTGTGCTTCCTACACAAACGGGGCATATCTAGTTCAACTCAGTATTGGAAACTGAGTAAAACAGGAGCTTCTCTTCAGTCCAATACACTGTACTGGCTGGGAAATGACGCGAATGCTATTTGCACTGTATATGGCCAGAAAAGCACAAGTGTGCTATTCTTAGCCTGAATGAACACTTGCTGCTAGAACTTGAATCTCAACGTGATTCAACTCCGTTTAGGAAGTTTAATTGAACCCTAGTGTGCCATGCAAGAAAAACACTCTGTATTAGAGAAAACAGCATTCTTTCACTCTACTGTGTTTCCTATAGGGCACGTACAGTGAGCTAGCTCAGAACAAAAGAACTGTGCTTCCTACACAAACGGGGCATATCTAGTTCAACTCAGTATTGGAAACTGAGTAAAACAGGAGCTTCTCTTCAGTCCAATACACTGTACTGGCTGGGAACAGACACGAATGCTATTTGCACTGTATATGGCCAGAAAAGCACAAGTGTGCTGTTCTTAGCCTGAATGAACACTTGCTGCTAGAACTTGAATCTCAACGTGATTCAACTCCGTTTAGGAAGTTTAATTGAACCCTAGTGTGCCATGCAAGAAAAACACTCTGTTTTAGAGAAAACAGCATTCTTTCACTCTACTGTGTTTCCTATAGGGCACGTACAGTGAGCTAGCTCAGAACAAAAGAACTGTGCTTCCTACACAAACGGGGCATATCTAGTTCAACTCAGTATTGGAAACTGAGTAAAAAGGAGCTTCTCTTCAGTCCAATACACTGTACTGGCTGGGAACAGACGCGAATGCTATTTGCACTGTATATGGCCAGAAAAGCACAAGTGTGCTGTTCTTAGCCTGAATGAACACTTGCTGCTAGAACTTGAATCTCAACGTGATTCAACTCCGTTTAGGAAGTTTAATTGAACCCTAGTGTGCCATGCAAGAAAAACACTCTGTTTTAGAGAAAACAGCATTCTTTCACTCTACTGTGTTTCCTATAGGGCACGTACAGTGAGCTAGCTCAGAACAAAAGAACTGTGCTTCCTACACAAACGGGGCATATCTAGTTCAACTCAGTATTGGAAACTGAGTAAAACAGGAGCTTCTCTTCAGTCCAGTACACTGTACTGGCTGGGAACAGACGCGAATGCTATTTGCACTGTATATGGCCAGAAAAGCAGAAGTGTGCTGTTCTTAGCCTGAATGAACACTTGCTGCTAGAACTTGAATCTCAACGTGATTCAACTCCGTTTAGGAAGTTTAATTGAACCCTAGTGTGCCATGCAAGAAAAACACTCTGTTTTAGAGAAAACAGCATTCTTTCACTCTACTGTGTTTCCTATAGGGCACGTACAGTGAGCTAGCTCAGAACAAAAGAACTGTGCTTCCTACACAAACGGGGCATATCTAGTTCAACTCAGTATTGGAAACTGAGTAAAACAGGAGCTTCTCTTCAGTCCAGTACACTGTACTGGCTGGGAACAGACGCGAATGCTATTTGCACTGTATATGGCCAGAAAAGCACAAGTGTGCTGTTCTTAGCCTGAATGAACACTTGCTGCTAGAACTTGAATCTCAACGTGATTCAACTCCGTTTAGGAAGTTTAATTGAACCCTAGTGTGCCATGCAAGAAAAACACTCTGTTTTAGAGAAAACAGCATTCTTTCACTCTACTGTGTTTCCTATAGGGCACGTACAGTGAGCTAGCTCAGAACAAAAGAACTGTGCTTCCTACACAAACGGGGCATATCTAGTTCAACTCAGTATTGGAAACTGAGTAAAAAGGAGCTTCTCTTCAGTCCAATACACTGTACTGGCTGGGAACAGACGCGAATGCTATTTGCACTGTATATGGCCAGAAAAGCACAAGTGTGCTGTTCTTAGCCTGAATGAACACTTGCTGCTAGAACTTGAATCTCAACGTGATTCAACTCCGTTTAGGAAGTTTAATTGAACCCTAGTGTGCCATGCAAGAAAAACACTCTGTTTTAGAGAAAACAGCATTCTTTCACTCTACTGTGTTTCCTATAGGGCACGTACAGTGAGCTAGCTCAGAACAAAAGAACTGTGCTTCCTACACAAACGGAGCATATGTAGTTCAACTCAGTATTGGAAACTGAGTAAAACAGGAGCTTCTCTTCAGTCCAGTACACTGTACTGGCTGGGAACAGACGCGAATGGTATTTGCACTGTATATGGCCAGAAAAGCACAAGTGTGCTGTTCTTAGCCTGAATGAACACTTGCTGCTAGAACTTGAATCTCAACGTGATTCAACTCCGTTTAGGAAGTTTAATTGAACCCTAGTGTGCCATGCAAGAAAAACACTCTGTTTTAGAGAAAACAGCATTCTTTCACTCTACTGTGTTTCCTATAGGGCACGTACAGTGAGCTAGCTCAGAACAAAAGAACTGTGCTTCCTACACAAACGGGGCATATCTAGTTCAACTCAGTATTGGAAACTGAGTAAAACAGGAATTTCTCTTCAGTCCAATACACTGTACTGGCTGGGAAATGACGCGAATGCTATTTTCACTGTATATGGCCAGAAAAGCACAAGTGTGCTGTTCTTAGCCTGAATGAACACTTGCTGCTAGAACTTGAATCTCAACGTGATTCAACTCCGTTTAGGAAGTTTAATTGAACCCTAGTGTGCCATGCAAGAAAAACACTCTGTATTAGAGAAAACAGCATTCTTTCACTCTACTGTGTTTCCTATAGGGCACGTACAGTGAGCTAGCTCAGAACAAAAGAACTGTGCTTCCTACACAAACGGGGCATATCTAGTTCAACTCAGTATTGGAAACTGAGTAAAACAGGAGCTTCTCTTCAGTCCAATACACTGTACTGGCTGGGAACAGACACGAATGCTATTTGCACTGTATATGGCCAGAAAAGCACAAGTGTGCTGTTCTTAGCCTGAATGAACACTTGCTGCTAGAACTTGAATCTCAACGTGATTCAACTCCGTTTAGGAAGTTTAATTGAACCCTAGTGTGCCATGCAAGAAAAACACTCTGTTTTAGAGAAAACAGCATTCTTTCACTCTACTGTGTTTCCTATAGGGCACGTACAGTGAGCTAGCTCAGAACAAAAGAACTGTGCTTCCTACACAACCGGGCATATCTAGTTCAACTCAGTATTGGAAACTGAGTAAAACAGGAGCTTCTCTTCAGTCCAATACACTGTACTGGCTCGGAACAGACGAGAATGCTATTTGCACTGAATATGGCCAGAAAAGCACAAGTGTGCTGTTCTTAGCCTGAATGAACACTTGCTGCTAGAACTTGAATCTCAACGTGATTCAACTCCGTTTAGGAAGTTTAATTGAACCCTACTGTGCCATGCAAGAAAAACACTCTGTTTTAGAGAAAACAGCATTCTTTCACTCTACTGTGTTTCCTATAGGGCACGTACAGTGAGCTAGCTCAGAACAAAAGAACTGTGCTTCCTACACAAACGGGGCATATCTAGTTCAACTCAGTATTGGAAACTGAGTAAAGAGGAGCTTCTCTTCAGTCCAATACACTGTACTGGCTGGGAACAGACGCGAATGCTATTTGCACTGTATATGGCCAGAAAAGCACAAGTGTGCTGTTCTTAGCCTGAATGAACACTTGCTGCTAGAACTTGAATCTCAACGTGATTCAACTCCGTTTAGGAAGTTTAATTGAACCCTAGTGTGCCATGCAAGAAAAACACTCTGTTTTAGAGAAAACAGCATTCTTTCACTCTACTGTGTT
This sequence comes from Peromyscus maniculatus bairdii, assembly GCF_049852395.1. Taxonomy (NCBI): domain Eukaryota; kingdom Metazoa; phylum Chordata; class Mammalia; order Rodentia; family Cricetidae; genus Peromyscus; species Peromyscus maniculatus. The sequence continues at coordinate 43,314,133 of NC_134854.1, read as the reverse complement.
TCCTATAGGGCACGTACAGTGAGCTAGCTCAGAACAAAAGAACTGTGCTTCCTACACAAACGGGGCATATCTAGTTCAACTCAGTATTGGAAACTGAGTAAAACAGGAGCTTCTCTTCAGTCCAGTACACTGTACTGGCTGGGAACAGACGCGAATGCTATTTGCACTGTATATGGCCAGAAAAGCACAAGTGTGCTGTTCTTAGCCTGAATGAACACTTGCTGCTAGAACTTGAATCTCAACGTGATTCAACTCCGTTTAGGAAGTTTAATTGAACCCTAGTGTGCCATGCAAGAAAAACACTCTGTTTTAGAGAAAACAGCATTCTTTCACTCTACTGTGTTTCCTATAGGGCACGTACAGTGAGCTAGCTCAGAACAAAAGAACTGTGCTTCCTACACAAACGGGGCATATCTATTTCAACTCAGTATTGGAAACTGAGTAAAATAGGAGCTTCTCTTCAGTCCAATACACTGTACTGGCTGGGAACAGACGCGAATGCTATTTGCACTGTATATGGCCAGAAAAGCACAAGTGTGCTGTTCTTAGCCTGAATGAACACTTGCTGCTAGAACTTGAATCTCAACGTGATTCAACTCCGTTTAGGAAGTTTAATTGAACCCTAGTGTGCCATGCAAGAAAAACACTCTGTTTTAGAGAAAACAGCATTCTTTCACTCTACTGTGTTTCCTATAGGGCACGTACAGTGAGCTAGCTCAGAACAAAAGAACTGTGCTTCCTACACAAACGGGGCATATCTAGTTCAACTCAGTATTGGAAACTGAGTAAAACAGGAGCTTCTCTTCAGTCCAGTACACTGTACTGGCTGGGAACAGACGCGAATGCTATTTGCACTGTATATGGCCAGAAAAGCACAAGTGTGCTGTTCTTAGCCTGAATGAACACTTGCTGCTAGAACTTGAATCTCAACGTGATTCAACTCCGTTTAGGCAGTTTAATTGAACCCTAGTGTGCCATGCAAGAAAAACACTCTGTTTTAGAGAAAACAGCATTCTTTCACTCTACTGTGTTTCCTATAGGGCACGTACAGTGAGCTAGCTCAGAACAAAAGAACTGTGCTTCCTACACAAACGGGGCATATCTAGTTCAACTCAGTATTGGAACCTGAGTAAAAAGGAGCTTCTCTTCAGTCCAATACACTGTACTGGCTGGGAACAGACGCGAATGCTATTTGCACTGTATATGGCCAGAAAAGCACAAGTGTGCTGTTCTTAGCCTGAATGAACACTTGCTGCTAGAACTTGAATCTCAACGTGATTCAACTCCGTTTAGGAAGTTTAATTGAACCCTAGTGTGCCATGCAAGAAAAACACTCTGTTTTAGAGAAAACAGCATTCTTTCACTCTACTGTGTTTCCTATAGGGCACGTACAGTGAGCTAGCTCAGAACAAAAGAACTGTGCTTCCTACACAAACGGGGCATATCTAGTTCAACTCAGTATTGGAAACTGAGTAAAACAGGAGCTTCTCTTCAGTCCAGTACACTGTACTGGCTGGGAACAGACGCGAATGCTATTTGCACTGTATATGGCCAGAAAAGCACAAGTGTGCTGTTCTTAGCCTGAATGAACACTTGCTGCTAGAACTTGAATCTCAACGTGATTCAACTCCGTTTAGGAAGTTTAATTGAACCCTAGTGTGCCATGCAAGAAAAACACTCTGTTTTAGAGAAAACAGCATTCTTTCACTCTACTGTGTTTCCTATAGGGCACGTACAGTGAGCTAGCTCAGAACAAAAGAACTGTGCTTCCTACACAAACGGGGCATATCTAGTTCAACTCAGTATTGGAAACTGAGTAAAACAGGAGCTTCTCTTCAGTCCAATACACTGTACTGGCTGGGAACAGACGCGAATGCTATTTGCACTGTATATGGCCAGAAAAGCACAAGTGTGCTGTTCTTAGCCTGAATGAACACTTGCTGCTAGAACTTGAATGTCAACGTGATTCAACTCCGTTTAGGAAGTTTAATTGAACCGTAGTGTGCCATGCAAGAAAAACACTCTGTTTTAGAGAAAACAGCATTCTTTCACTCTACTGTGTTTCCTATAGGGCACGTACAGTGAGCTAGCTCAGAACAAAAGAACTGTGCTTCCTACACAAACGGGGCATATCTAGTTCAACTCAGTATTGGAAACTGAGTAAAACAGGAGCTTCTCTTCAGTCCAATACACTGTACTGGCTGGGAACAGACGCGAATGCTATTTGCACTGTATATGGCCAGAAAAGCAGAAGTGTGCTGTTCTTAGCCTGAATGAACACTTGCTGCTAGAACTTGAATCTCAACGTGATTCAACTCCGTTTAGGAAGTTTAATTGAACCCTAGTGTGCCATGCAAGAAAAACACTCTGTTTTAGAGAAAACAGCATTCTTTCACTCTGCTGTGTTTCCTATAGGGCACGTACAGTGAGCTAGCTCAGAACAAAAGAACTGTGCTTCCTACACAAACGGGGCATATCTAGTTCAACTCAGTATTGGAAACTGAGTAAAACAGGAGCTTCTCTTCAGTCCAATACACTGTACTGGCTGGGAACAGACGCGAATGCTATTTGCACTGTATATGGCCAGAAAAGCACAAGTGTGCTGTTCTTAGCCTGAATGAACACTTGCTGCTAGAACTTGAATCTCAACGTGATTCAACTCCGTTTAGGAAGTTTAATTGAACCCTAGTGTGCCATGCAAGAAAAACACTCTGTTTTAGAGAAAACAGCATTCTTTCACTCTACTGTGTTTCCTATAGGGCACGTACAGTGAGCTAGCTCAGAACAAAAGAACTGTGCTTCCTACACAAACGTGGCATATCTAGTTCAACTCAGTATTGGAAACTGAGTAAAACAGGAGCTTCTCTTCAGTCCAATACACTGTACTGGCTGGGAACAGACGCGAATGCTATTTGCACTGCATATGGCCAGAACAGCACACGTGTGCTGTTCTTAGCCTGAATGAACACTTGCTGCTAGAACTTGAATCTCAACGTGATTCAACTCCGTTTAGGAAGTTTAATTGAACCCTAGTGTGCCATGCAAGAAAAACACTCTGTTTTATAGAAAACAGCATTCTTTCACTCTACTGTGTTTCCTATAGGGCACGTACAGTGAGCTAGCTCAGAACAAAAGAACTGTGCTTCCTACACAAACGGGGCATATCTAGTTCAACTCAGTATTGGAAACTGAGTAAAACAGGAGCTTCTCTTCAGTCCAATACACTGTACTGGCTGGGAACAGACGCGAATGCTATTTGCACTGTATATGGCCAGAAAAGCAGAAGTGTGCTGTTCTTAGCCTGAATGAACACTTGCTGCTAGAACTTGAATCTCAACGTGATTCAACTCCGTTTAGGAAGTTTAATTGAACCCTAGTGTGCCATGCAAGAAAAACACTCTGTTTTAGAGAAAACAGCATTCTTTCACTCTACTGTGTTTCCTATAGGGCACGGACAGTGAGCTAGCTCAGAACAAAAGAACTGTGCTTCCTACACAAACGGGGCATATCTAGTTCAACTCAGTATTGGAAACTGAGTAAAACAGGAGCTTCTCTTCAGTCCAATACACTGTACTGGCTGGGAACAGACGCGAATGCTATTTGCACTGTATATGGCCAGAAAAGCACAAGGGTGCTGTTCTTAGCCTGAATGAACACTTGCTGCTAGAACTTGAATCTCAACGTGATTCAACTCCGTTTAGGAAGTTTAATTGAACCCTAGTGTGCCATGCAAGAAAAACACTCTGTTTTAGAGAAAACAGCATTCTTTCACTCTACTGTGTTTCCTATAGGGCACGTACAGTGAGCTAGCTCAGAACAAAAGAACTGTGCTTCCTACACAAACGGGTCATATCTAGTTCAACTCAGTATTGGAAACTGAGTAAAACAGGAGATTCTCTTCAGTCCAATACACTGTACTGGCTGGGAACAGACGCGAATGCTATTTGCACTGCATATGGCCAGAACAGCACAAGTGTGCTGTTCTTAGCCTGAATGAACACTTGCTGCTAGAACTTGAATCTCAACGTGATTCAACTCCGTTTAGGAAGTTTAATTGAACCCTAGTGTGCCATGCAAGAAAAACACTCTGTTTTAGAGAAAACTGCATTCTTTCACTCTACTGTGTTTCCTATAGGCCACGTACAGTGAGCTAGCTCAGAACAAAAGAACTGTGCTTCCTACACAAACGGGGCATATCTAGTTCAACTCAGTATTGGGAACTGAGTAAAACAGGAGCTTCTCTTCAGTCCAATACACTGTACTGGCTGGGAACAGACGCGAATGCTATTTGCACTGTATATGGCCAGAAAAGCACAAGTGTGCTGTTCTTATCCTGAATGAACACTTGCTGCTAGAACTTGAATCTCAACGTGATTCAACTCCGTTTAGGAAGTTTAATTGAACCCTAGTGTGCCATGCAAGAAAAACACTCTGTTTTAGAGAAAACAGCATTCTTTCACTCTACTGTGTTTCCTATAGGGCACGTACAGTGAGCTAGCCTAGAACAAAAGAACTGTGCTTCCTACACAAACGGGGCATATCTAGTTCAACTCAGTATTTGAAACTGAGTAAAACAGGAGCTTCTCTTCAGTCCAGTACACTGTACTGGCTGGGAAGAGTCGCGAATGCTATTTGCACTGTATATTGCCAGAAAAGCACAAGTGTGCTGTTCTTAGCCTGAATGAACACTTGCTGCTAGAACTTGAATCTCAACGTGATTCAACTCCGTTTAGGAAGTTTAATTGAACCCTAGTGTGCCAAGCAAGAAAAACACTCTGTTTTAGAGAAAACAGCATTCTTTCACTCTACTGTGTTTCCTATAGGGCACATACAGTGAGCTAGCTCAGAACAAAAGAACTGTGCTTCCTACACAAACGGGGCATATCTAGTTCAACTCAGTATTGGAAACTGAGTAAAACAGGAGCTTCTCTTCAGTCCAGTACACTGTACTGGCTAGGAACAGAGGCGAATGCTATTTGCACTGTATATTGCCAGAAAAGCACAAGTGTGCTGTTCTTAGCCTGAATGAACACTTGCTGCTAGAACTTGAATCTCAACGTGATTCAACTCCGTTTAGGAAGTTTAATTGAACCCTAGTGTGCCATGCAAGAAAAACACTCTGTTTTAGAGAAAACAGCATTCTTTCACTCTACTGTGTTTCCTATAGGGCACGGACAGTGAGCTAGCTCAGAACAAAAGAACTGTGCTTCCTACACAAACGGAGCATATCTAGTTCAACTCAGTATTGCAAACTGAGTAAAACAGGAGCTTCTCTTCAGTCCAGTACACTGTACTGGCTGGGAACAGAGGCGAATGCTATTTGCACTGTATATGGCCAGAAAAGCACAAGTGTGCTGTTCTTAGCCTGAATGAACACTTGCTGCTAGAACTTGAATCTCAACGTGATTCAACTCCGTTTAGGAAGTTTAATTGAACCCTAGTGTGCCATGCAAGAAAAACACTCTGTTTTAGAGAAAACAGCATTCTTTCACTCTACTGTGTTTCCTATAGGGCACGTACAGTGAGCTAGCTCAGAACAAAAGAACTGTGCTTCCTACACAAACTGGGCATATCTAGTTCAACTCAGGATTGGAAACTGAGTAAAACAGGAGCTTCTCTTCAGTCCAATACACTGTACTGGCTGGGATCAGACGCGAATGCTATTTGCACTGTATATGGCCAGAAAAGCACAAGTGTGCTGTTCTTAGCCTGAATGAACACTTGCTGCTAGAACTTGAATCTCAACGTGATTCAACTCCGTTTAGGAAGTTTAATTGAAACCTAGTGTGCCATGCAAGAAAAACACTCTGTTTTAGAGAAAACAGCATTCTTTCACTCTACTGTGTTTCCTATAGGGCACGTACAGTGAGCTAGCTCAGAACAAAAGAACTGTGCTTCCTACACAAACGGGGCATATCTAGTTCAACTCAGTATTGGAAACTGAGTAAAACAGGAGCTTCTCTTCAGTCCAGTACACTGTACTGGCTGGGAACAGAGGCGAATGCTATTTGCACTGTATATTGCCAGAAAAGCACAAGTGTTCTGTTCTTAGCCTGAATGAACACTTGCTGCTAGAACTTGAATCTCAACGTGATTCAACTCCGTTTAGGAAGTTTAATTGAACCCTAGTGTGCCATGCAAGAAAAACACTCTGTTTTAGAGAAAACAGCATTCTTTCACTCTACTGTGTTTCCTATAGGGCACGTACAGTGAGCTAGCTCAGAACAAAAGAACTGTGCTTCCTACAGAAACGGGGCATATCTAGTTCAACTCAGTATTGGAAACTGAGTAAAACAGGAGCTTCTCTTCAGTCCAATACACTGTACTGGCTGGGAACAGACGCGAATGCTATTTGCACTGTATATGGCCAGAAAAGCACAAGTGTGCTGTTCTTAGCCTGAATGAACACTTGCTGCTAGAACTTGAATCTCAACGTGATTCAACTCCGTTTAGGAAGTTTAATTGAACCCTAGTGTGCCATGCAAGAAAAACACTCTGTTTTAGAGAAAACAGCATTCTTTCACTCTACTGTGTTTCCTATAGGGCACGTACAGTGAGCTAGCTCAGAACAAAAGAACTGTGCTTCCTACACAAACGGGGCATATCTAGTTCAACTCAGTATTGGAAACTGAGTAAAACAGGAGCTTCTCTTCAGTCCAATCCACTGTACTGGCTGGGAACAGACGCGAATGCTATTTGCACTGTATATGGCCAGAAAAGCACAAGTGTGCTGTTCTTAGCCTGAATGAACACTTGCTGCTAGAACTTGAATCTCAACGTGATTCAACTCCGTTTAGGAAGTTTAATTGAACCCTAGTGTGCCATGCAAGAAAAACACTCTGTTTTAGAGAAAACAGCATTCTTTCACTCTACTGTGTTTCCTATAGGGCACGTACAGTGAGCCAGCTCAGAACAAAAGAACTGTGCTTCCGACACAAACGGGGCATATCTAGTTCAACTCAGTATTGGAAACTGAGTAAAACAGGAGCTTCTCTTCAGTCCAGTACACTGTACTGGCTGGGAAGAGTCGCGAATGCTATTTGCACTGTATATTGCCAGAAAAGCACAAGTGTGCTGTTCTTAGCCTGAATGAACACTTGCTGCTAGAACTTGAATCTCAACGTGATTCAACTCCGTTTAGGAAGTTTAATTGAACCCTAGTGTGCCAAGCAAGAAAAACACTCTGTTTTAGAGAAAACAGCATTCTTTCACTCTACTGTGTTTCCTATAGGGCACATACAGTGAGCTAGCTCAGAACAAAAGAACTGTGCTTCCTACACAAACGGGGCATATCTAGTTCAACTCAGTATTGGAAACTGAGTAAAACAGGAGCTTCTCTTCAGTCCAGTACACTGTACTGGCTAGGAACAGAGGCGAATGCTATTTGCACTGTATATTGCCAGAAAAGCACAAGTGTGCTGTTCTTAGCCTGAATGAACACTTGCTGCTAGAACTTGAATCTCAACGTGATTCAACTCCGTTTAGGAAGTTTAATTGAACCCTAGTGTGCCATGCAAGAAAAACACTCTGTTTTAGAGAAAACAGCATTCTTTCACTCTACTGTGTTTCCTATAGGGCACGGACAGTGAGCTAGCTCAGAACAAAAGAACTGTGCTTCCTACACAAACGGAGCATATCTAGTTCAACTCAGTATTGCAAACTGAGTAAAACAGGAGCTTCTCTTCAGTCCAGTACACTGTACTGGCTGGGAACAGAGGCGAATGCTATTTGCACTGTATATGGCCAGAAAAGCACAAGTGTGCTGTTCTTAGCCTGAATGAACACTTGCTGCTAGAACTTGAATCTCAACGTGATTCAACTCCGTTTAGGAAGTTTAATTGAACCCTAGTGTGCCATGCAAGAAAAACACTCTGTTTTAGAGAAAACAGCATTCTTTCACTCTACTGTGTTTCCTATAGGGCACGTACAGTGAGCTAGCTCAGAACAAAAGAACTGTGCTTCCTACACAAACTGGGCATATCTAGTTCAACTCAGGATTGGAAACTGAGTAAAACAGGAGCTTCTCTTCAGTCCAATACACTGTACTGGCTGGGATCAGACGCGAATGCTATTTGCACTGTATATGGCCAGAAAAGCACAAGTGTGCTGTTCTTAGCCTGAATGAACACTTGCTGCTAGAACTTGAATCTCAACGTGATTCAACTCCGTTTAGGAAGTTTAATTGAAACCTAGTGTGCCATGCAAGAAAAACACTCTGTTTTAGAGAAAACAGCATTCTTTCACTCTACTGTGTTTCCTATAGGGCACGTACAGTGAGCTAGCTCAGAACAAAAGAACTGTGCTTCCTACACAAACGGGGCATATCTAGTTCAACTCAGTATTGGAAACTGAGTAAAACAGGAGCTTCTCTTCAGTCCAGTACACTGTACTGGCTGGGAACAGAGGCGAATGCTATTTGCACTGTATATTGCCAGAAAAGCACAAGTGTTCTGTTCTTAGCCTGAATGAACACTTGCTGCTAGAACTTGAATCTCAACGTGATTCAACTCCGTTTAGGAAGTTTAATTGAACCCTAGTGTGCCATGCAAGAAAAACACTCTGTTTTAGAGAAAACAGCATTCTTTCACTCTACTGTGTTTCCTATAGGGCACGTACAGTGAGCTAGCTCAGAACAAAAGAACTGTGCTTCCTACAGAAACGGGGCATATCTAGTTCAACTCAGTATTGGAAACTGAGTAAAACAGGAGCTTCTCTTCAGTCCAATACACTGTACTGGCTGGGAACAGACGCGAATGCTATTTGCACTGTATATGGCCAGAAAAGCACAAGTGTGCTGTTCTTAGCCTGAATGAACACTTGCTGCTAGAACTTGAATCTCAACGTGATTCAACTCCGTTTAGGAAGTTTAATTGAACCCTAGTGTGCCATGCAAGAAAAACACTCTGTTTTAGAGAAAACAGCATTCTTTCACTCTACTGTGTTTCCTATAGGGCACGTACAGTGAGCTAGCTCAGAACAAAAGAACTGTGCTTCCTACACAAACGGGGCATATCTAGTTCAACTCAGTATTGGAAACTGAGTAAAACAGGAGCTTCTCTTCAGTCCAATCCACTGTACTGGCTGGGAACAGACGCGAATGCTATTTGCACTGTATATGGCCAGAAAAGCACAAGTGTGCTGTTCTTAGCCTGAATGAACACTTGCTGCTAGAACTTGAATCTCAACGTGATTCAACTCCGTTTAGGAAGTTTAATTGAACCCTAGTGTGCCATGCAAGAAAAACACTCTGTTTTAGAGAAAACAGCATTCTTTCACTCTACTGTGTTTCCTATAGGGCACGTACAGTGAGCCAGCTCAGAACAAAAGAACTGTGCTTCCGACACAAACGGGGCATATCTAGTTCAACTCAGTATTGGAAACTGAGTAAAACAGGAGCTTCTCTTCAGTCCAGTACACTGTACTGGCTGGGAACAGACGCGAATGCTATTTGCACTGTATATGGCCAGAAAAGCACAAGTGTGCTGTTCTTAGCCTGAATGAACACTTGCTGCTAGAACTTGAATCTCAACGTGATTCAACTCCGTTTAGGAAGTTTAATTGAACCCTAGTGTGCCATGGAAGAAAAACACTCTGTTTTAGAGAAAACAGCATTCTTTCACTCTACTGTGTTTCCTATAGGGCACGTACAGTGAGCTAGCTCAGAACAAAAGAACTGTGCTTCCTACACAAACGGGGCATATCTAGTTCAACTCAGTATTGGAAACTGAGTAAAACAGGAGCTTCTCTTCAGTCCAATACACTGTACTGGCTGGGAACAGACGCGAATGCTATTTGCACTGTATATGGCCAGAAAAGCAGAAGTGTGCTGTTCTTAGCCTGAATGAACACTTGCTGCTAGAACTTGAATCTCAACGTGATTCAACTCCGTTTAGAAAGTTTAATTGAACCCTAGTGTGCCATGCAAGAAAAACACTCTGTTTTAGAGAAAACAGCATTCTTTCACTCTACTGTGTTTCCTAAAGGGCACGTACAGTGAGCTAGCTCAGAACAAAAGAACTGTGCTTCCTACACAAACGGGGCATATCTAGTTCAACTCAGTATTGGAAACTGAGTAAAACAGGAGCTTCTCTTCAGTCCAATCCACTGTACTGGCTGGGAACAGACGCGAATGCTATTTGTACTGTATATGGCCAGAAAAGCACAAGTGTGCTGTTCTTAGCCTGAATGAACACTTGCTGATAGAACTTGAATCTCAACGTGATTCAACTCCGTTTAGGAAGTTTAATTGAACCCTAGTGTGCCATGCAAGAAAAACACTCTGTTTTAGAGAGAACAGCATTCTTTCACTCTGCTGTGTTTCCTATAGGGCACGTACAGTGAGCTAGCTCAGAACAAAAGAACTGTGCTTCCTACACAAACAGGGCATATCTAGTTCAACTCAGTATTGGAAACTGAGTAAAACAGGAGCTTCTCTTCAGTCCAATACACTGTACTGGCTGGGAACAGACGCGAATGCTATTTGCACTGTATATGGCCAGAAAAGCACAAGTGTTCTGTTCTTAGCCTGAATGAACACTTGCTGCTAGAACTTGAATCTCAACGTGATTCAACTCCGTTTAGGAAGTTTAATTGAACCCTAGTGTGCCATGCAAGAAAAACACTCTGTTTTAGAGAAAACAGCATTCTTTCACTCTACTGTGTTTCCTATAGGGCACGTACAGTGAGCTAGCTCAGAACAAAAGAACTGTGCTTCCTACACAAACGGGGCATATCTAGTTCAACTCAGTATTGGAAACTGAGTAAAACAGGAGCTTCTCTTCAGTCCAATACACTGTACTGGCTGGGAACAGACGCGAATGCTATTTGCACTGTATATGGCCAGAAAAGCACAAGTGTGCTGTTCTTAGCCTGAATGAACACTTGCTGCTAGAACTTGAATCTCAACGTGATTCAACTCCGTTTAGGAAGTTTAATTGAACCCTAGTGTGCCATGCAAGAAAAACACTCTGTTTTAGAGAAAACAGCATTCTTTCACTCTACTGTGTTTCCTATAGGGCACGTACAGTGAGCTAGCTCAGAACAAAAGAACTGTGCTTCCTACACAAACGGGGCATATCTAGTTCAACTCAGTATTGGAAACTGAGTAAAACAGGAGCTTCTCTTCAGTCCAATCCACTGTACTGGCTGGGAACAGACGCGAATGCTATTTGCACTGTATATGGCCAGAAAAGCACAAGTGTGCTGTTCTTAGCCTGAATGAACACTTGCTGCTAGAACTTGAATCTCAACGTGATTCAACTCCGTTTAGGAAGTTTAATTGAACCCTAGTGTGCCATGCAAGAAAAACACTCTGTTTTAGAGAAAACAGCATTCTTTCACTCTGCTGTGTTTCCTATAGGGCACGTACAGTGAGCTAGCTCAGAACAAAAGAACTGTGCTTCCTACACAAACGTGGCATATCTAGTTCAACTCAGTATTGGAAACTGAGTAAAACAGGAGCTTCTCTTCAGTCCAATACACTGTACTGGCTGGGAACAGACGCGAATGCTATTTGCACTGTATATGGCCAGAAAAGCACAAGTGTGCTGTTCTTAGCCTGAATGAACACTTGCTGCTAGAACTTGAATCTCAACGTGATTCAACTCCGTTTAGGAAGTTTAATTGAACCCTAGTGTGCCATGCAAGAAAAACACTCTGTTTTAGAGAAAACAGCATTCTTTCACTCTACTGTGTTTCCTATAGGGCACGGACAGTGAGCTAGCTCAGAACAAAAGAACTGTGCTTCCTACACAAACGGGGCATATCTAGTTCAACTCAGTATTGGAAACTGAGTAAAACAGGAGCTTCTCTTCAGTCCAATACACTGTACTGGCTGGGAACAGACGCGAATGCTATTTGCACTGTATATGGCCAGAAAAGCACAAGTGTGCTGTTCTTAGCCTGAATGAACACTTGCTGCTAGAACTTGAATCTCAACGTGATTCAACTCCGTTTAGGAAGTTTAATTGAACCCTAGTGTGCCATGCAAGAAAAACACTCTGTTTTAGAGAAAACAGCATTCTTTCACTCTACTGTGTTTCCTATAGGGCACGTACAGTGAGCTAGCTCAGAACAAAAGAACTGTGCTTCCTACACAAACGGGGCATATCTAGTTCAACTCAGTATTGGAAACTGAGTAAAACAGGAGCTTCTCTTCAGTCCAATCCACTGTACTGGCTGGGAACAGACGCGAATGCTATTTGCACTGTATATGGCCAGAAAAGCACAAGTGTGCTGTTCTTAGCCTGAATGAACACTTGCTGCTAGAACTTGAATCTCAACGTGATTCAACTCCGTTTAGGAAGTTTAATTGAACCCTAGTGTGCCATGCAAGAAAAACACTCTGTTTTAGAGAAAACAGCATTCTTTCACTCTACTGTGTTTCCTATAGGGCACGTACAGTGAGCCAGCTCAGAACAAAAGAACTGTGCTTCCGACACAAACGGGGCATATCTAGTTCAACTCAGTATTGGAAACTGAGTAAAACAGGAGCTTCTCTTCAGTCCAGTACACTGTACTGGCTGGGAACAGACGCGAATGCTATTTGCACTGTATATGGCCAGAAAAGCACAAGTGTGCTGTTCTTAGCCTGAATGAACACTTGCTGCTAGAACTTGAATCTCAACGTGATTCAACTCCGTTTAGGAAGTTTAATTGAACCCTAGTGTGCCATGGAAGAAAAACACTCTGTTTTAGAGAAAACAGCATTCTTTCACTCTACTGTGTTTCCTATAGGGCACGTACAGTGAGCTAGCTCAGAACAAAAGAACTGTGCTTCCTACACAAACGGGGCATATCTAGTTCAACTCAGTATTGGAAACTGAGTAAAACAGGAGCTTCTCTTCAGTCCAATACACTGTACTGGCTGGGAACAGACGCGAATGCTATTTGCACTGTATATGGCCAGAAAAGCAGAAGTGTGCTGTTCTTAGCCTGAATGAACACTTGCTGCTAGAACTTGAATCTCAACGTGATTCAACTCCGTTTAGAAAGTTTAATTGAACCCTAGTGTGCCATGCAAGAAAAACACTCTGTTTTAGAGAAAACAGCATTCTTTCACTCTACTGTGTTTCCTAAAGGGCACGTACAGTGAGCTAGCTCAGAACAAAAGAACTGTGCTTCCTACACAAACGGGGCATATCTAGTTCAACTCAGTATTGGAAACTGAGTAAAACAGGAGCTTCTCTTCAGTCCAATCCACTGTACTGGCTGGGAACAGACGCGAATGCTATTTGTACTGTATATGGCCAGAAAAGCACAAGTGTGCTGTTCTTAGCCTGAATGAACACTTGCTGATAGAACTTGAATCTCAACGTGATTCAACTCCGTTTAGGAAGTTTAATTGAACCCTAGTGTGCCATGCAAGAAAAACACTCTGTTTTAGAGAGAACAGCATTCTTTCACTCTGCTGTGTTTCCTATAGGGCACGTACAGTGAGCTAGCTCAGAACAAAAGAACTGTGCTTCCTACACAAACAGGGCATATCTAGTTCAACTCAGTATTGGAAACTGAGTAAAACAGGAGCTTCTCTTCAGTCCAATACACTGTACTGGCTGGGAACAGACGCGAATGCTATTTGCACTGTATATGGCCAGAAAAGCACAAGTGTTCTGTTCTTAGCCTGAATGAACACTTGCTGCTAGAACTTGAATCTCAACGTGATTCAACTCCGTTTAGGAAGTTTAATTGAACCCTAGTGTGCCATGCAAGAAAAACACTCTGTTTTAGAGAAAACAGCATTCTTTCACTCTACTGTGTTTCCTATAGGGCACGTACAGTGAGCTAGCTCAGAACAAAAGAACTGTGCTTCCTACACAAACGGGGCATATCTAGTTCAACTCAGTATTGGAAACTGAGTAAAACAGGAGCTTCTCTTCAGTCCAATACACTGTACTGGCTGGGAACAGACGCGAATGCTATTTGCACTGTATATGGCCAGAAAAGCACAAGTGTGCTGTTCTTAGCCTGAATGAACACTTGCTGCTAGAACTTGAATCTCAACGTGATTCAACTCCGTTTAGGAAGTTTAATTGAACCCTAGTGTGCCATGCAAGAAAAACACTCTGTTTTAGAGAAAACAGCATTCTTTCACTCTACTGTGTTTCCTATAGGGCACGTACAGTGAGCTAGCTCAGAACAAAAGAACTGTGCTTCCTACACAAACGGGGCATATCTAGTTCAACTCAGTATTGGAAACTGAGTAAAACAGGAGCTTCTCTTCAGTCCAATCCACTGTACTGGCTGGGAACAGACGCGAATGCTATTTGCACTGTATATGGCCAGAAAAGCACAAGTGTGCTGTTCTTAGCCTGAATGAACACTTGCTGCTAGAACTTGAATCTCAACGTGATTCAACTCCGTTTAGGAAGTTTAATTGAACCCTAGTGTGCCATGCAAGAAAAACACTCTGTTTTAGAGAAAACAGCATTCTTTCACTCTGCTGTGTTTCCTATAGGGCACGTACAGTGAGCTAGCTCAGAACAAAAGAACTGTGCTTCCTACACAAACGTGGCATATCTAGTTCAACTCAGTATTGGAAACTGAGTAAAACAGGAGCTTCTCTTCAGTCCAATACACTGTACTGGCTGGGAACAGACGCGAATGCTATTTGCACTGTATATGGCCAGAAAAGCACAAGTGTGCTGTTCTTAGCCTGAATGAACACTTGCTGCTAGAACTTGAATCTCAACGTGATTCAACTCCGTTTAGGAAGTTTAATTGAACCCTAGTGTGCCATGCAAGAAAAACACTCTGTTTTAGAGAAAACAGCATTCTTTCACTCTACTGTGTTTCCTATAGGGCACGTACAGTGAGCCAGCTCAGAACAAAAGAACTGTGCTTCCGACACAAACGGGGCATATCTAGTTCAACTCAGTATTGGAAACTGAGTAAAACAGGAGCTTCTCTTCAGTCCAGTACACTGTACTGGCTGGGAACAGACGCGAATGCTATTTGCACTGTATATGGCCAGAAAAGCACAAGTGTGCTGTTCTTAGCCTGAATGAACACTTGCTGCTAGAACTTGAATCTCAACGTGATTCAACTCCGTTTAGGAAGTTTAATTGAACCCTAGTGTGCCATGCAAGAAAAACACTCTGTTTTAGAGAAAACAGCATTCTTTCACTCTACTGTGTTTCCTATAGGGCACGTACAGTGAGCTAGCTCAGAACAAAAGAACTGTGCTTCCTACACAAACGGAGCATATCTAGTTCAACTCAGTATTGGAAACTGAGTAAAACAGGAGCTTCTCTTCAGTCCAGTACACTGTACTGGCTGGGAACAGACGCGAATGCTATTTGCACTGTATATGGCCAGAAAAGCACAAGTGTGCTGTTCTTAGCCTGAATGAACACTTGCTGCTAGAACTTGAATCTCAACGTGATTCAACTCCGTTTAGGAAGTTTAATTGAACCCTAGTGTGCCATGCAAGAAAAACACTCTGTTTTAGAGAAAACAGCATTCTTTCACTCTACTGTGTTTCCTATAGGGCACGTACAGTGAGCTAGCTCAGAACAAAAGAACTGTGCTTCCTACACAAACGGGGCATATCTAGTTCAACTCAGTATTGGAAACTGAGTAAAAAGGAGCTTCTCTTCAGTCCAATACACTGTACTGGCTGGGAACTGACGCGAATGCTATTTGCACTGTATATGGCCAGAAAAGCACAAGTGTGCTGTTCTTAGCCTGAATGAACACTTGCTGCTAGAACTTGAATCTCAACGTGATTCAACTCCGTTTAGGAAGTTTAATTGAACCCTAGTGTGCCATGCAAGAAAAACAGTCTGTTTTAGAGAAAACAGCATTCTTTCCCTCTACTGTGTTTCCTATAGGGCACGTACAGTGAGCTAGCTCAGAACAAAAGAACTGTGCTTCCTACACAAACGGGGCATATCTAGTTCAACTCAGTATTGGAAACTGAGTAAAACAGGAGCTTCTCTTCAGTCCAGTACACTGTACTGGCTGGGAACAGACGTGAATGCTATTTGCACTGTATATGGCCAGAAAAGCACAAGTGTGCTGTTCTTAGCCTGAATGAACACTTGCTGCTAGAACTTGAATCTCAACGTGATTCAACTCCGTTTAGGAAGTTTAATTGAACCCTAGTGTGCCATGCAAGAAAAACACTCTGTTTTAGAGAAAACAGCATTCTTTCACTCTACTGTGTTTCCTATAGGGCACGTACAGTGAGCTAGCTCAGAACAAAAGAACTGTGCTTCCTACACAAACGGGGCATATCTAGTTCAACTCAGTATTGGAAACTGAGTAAAACAGGAGCTTCTCTTCAGTCCAATACACTGTACTGGCTGGGAACAGACGCGAATGCTATTTGCACTGTATATGGCCAGAAAAGCACAAGTGTGCTGTTCTTAGCCTGAATGAACACTTGCTGCTAGAACTTGAATCTCAACGTGATTCAACTCCGTTTAGGAAGTTTAATTGAACCCTAGTGTGCCATGCAAGAAAAACACTCTGTTTTAGAGAAAACAGCATTCTTTCACTCTACTGTGTTTCCTATAGTGCACGTACAGTGAGCTAGCTCAGAACAAAAGAACTGTGCTTCCTACACAAACGGGGCATATCTAGTTCAACTCAGTATTGGAAACTGAGTAAAACAGGAGCTTCTCTTCAGTCCAATCCACTGTACTGGCTGGGAACAGACGCGAATGCTATTTGCACTGTATATGGCCAGAAAAGCACAAGTGTGCTGTTCTTAGCCTGAATGAACACTTGCTGCTAGAACTTGAATCTCAACGTGATTCAACTCCGTTTAGGAAGTTTAATTGAACCCTAGTGTGCCATGCAAGAAAAACACTCTGTTTTAGAGAAAACAGCATTCTTTCACTCTGCTGTATTTCCTATAGGGCACGTACAGTGAGCTAGCTCAGAACAAAAGAACTGTGCTTCCTACACAAACAGGGCATATCTAGTTCAACTCAGTATTGGAAACTGAGTAAAACAGGAGCTTCTCTTCAGTCCAATACACTGTACTGGCTGGGAACAGACGCGAATGCTATTTGCACTGTATATGGCCAGAACAGCACAAGTGTGCTGTTCTTAGCCTGAATGAACACTTGCTGCTAGAACTTGAATCTCAACGTGATTCAACTCCGTTTAGGAACTTTAATTGAAACCTAGTGTGCCATGCAAGAAAAACACTCTGTTTTAGAGAAAACAGCATTCTTTCACTCTACTGTGTTTCCTATAGGGCACGTACAGTGAGCTAGCTCAGAACAAAAGAACTGTGCTTCCTACACAAACGGGGCATATCTAGTTCAACTCAGTATTGGAAACTGAGTAAAACAGGAGCTTCTCTTCAGTCCAGTACACTGTACTGGCTGGGAACAGACGCGAATGCTATTTGCACTGTATATGGCCAGAAAAGCACAAGTGTGCTGTTCTTAGCCTGAATGAACACTTGCTGCTAGAACTTGAATCTCAACGTGATTCAACTCCGTTTAGGAAGTTTAATTGAACCCTAGTGTGCCATGCAAGAAAAACACTCTGTTTTAGAGAAAACAGCATTCTTTCACTCTACTGTGTTTCCTATAGGGCACGTACAGTGAGCTAGCTCAGAACAAAAGAACTGTGCTTCCTACACAAACGGGGCATATCTAGTTCAACTCAGTATTGGAAACTGAGTAAAACAGGAGCTTCTCTTCAGTCCAATACACTGTACTGGCTGGGAACAGACGCGAATGCTATTTGCACTGTATATGGCCAGAAAAGCACAAGTGTGCTGTTCTTAGCCTGAATGAACACTTGCTGCTAGAACTTGAATCTCAACGTGATTCAACTCCGTTTAGGAAGTTTAATTGACCCTAGTGTGCCTGCAAGAAAAACACTCTGTTTTAGAGAAAACAGCATTCGTTCACTCTACTGTGTTTCCTATAGGGCACGTACAGTGAGCTAGCTCAGAACAAAAGAACTGTGCTTCCTACACAAACGGGGCATATCTAGTTCAACTCAGTATTGGAAACTGAGTAAAACAGGAGCTTCTCTTCAGTCCGATACACTGTACTGGCTGGGAACAGACGAGAATGCTATTTGCACTGTATATGGCCAGAAAAGCACAAGTGTGCTGTTCTTAGCCTGAATGAACACTTGCTGCTAGAACTTGAATCTCAACGTGATTCAACTCCGTTTTGGAAGTTTAATTGAACCCTAATGTGCCATGCAAGAAAAACACTCTGTTTTAGAGAAAACAGCATTCTTTCACTCTACTGTGTTTCCTATAGGGCACGTACAGTGAGCTAGCTCAGAACAAAAGAACTGTGCTTCCTACACAAACGGGGCATATCTAGTTCAACTCAGTATTGGAAACTGAGTAAAAAGGAGCTTCTCTTCAGTCCAATACACTGTACTGGCTGGGAACAGACGTGAATGCTATTTGCACTGTATATGGCCAGAAAAGCACAAGTGTGCTGTTCTTAGCCTGAATGAACACTTGCTGCTAGAACTTGAATCTCAACGTGATTCAACTCCGTTTAGGAAGTTTAATTGAACCCTAGTGTGCCATGCAAGAAAAACAGTCTGTTTTAGAGAAAACAGCATTCTTTCACTCTACTGTGTTTCCTATAGGGCACGTACAGTGAGCTAGCTCAGAACAAAAGAACTGTGCTTCCTACACAAACGGGGCATATCTAGTTCAACTCAGTATTGGAAACTGAGTAAAACAGGAGCTTCTCTTCAGTCCAGTACACTGTACTGGCTGGGAACAGACGCGAATGCTATTTGCACTGTATATGGCCAGAAAAGCCCAAGTGTGCTGTTCTTAGCCTGAATGAACACTTGCTGCTAGAACTTGAATCTCAACGTGATTCAACTCCGTTTAGGAAGTTTAATTGAACCCTAGTGTGCCATGCAAGAAAAACACTCTGTTTTAGAGAAAACAGCATTCTTTCACTCTACTGTGTTTCCTATAGGGCACGTACAGTGAGCTAGCTCAGAACAAAAGAACTGTGCTTCCTACACAAACGGGGCATATCTAGTTCAACTCAGTATTGGAAACTGAGTAAAACAGGAGCTTCTCTTCAGTCCAGTACACTGTACTGGCTGGGAACAGAGGCGAATGCTATTTGCACTGTATATGGCCAGAAAAGCACAAGTGTGCTGTTCTTAGCCTGAATGAACACTTGCTGCTAGAACTTGAATCTCAACGTGATTCAACTCAGTTTAGGAAGTTTAATTGAACCCTAGTGTGCCATGCAAGAAAAACACTCTGTTTTAGAGAAAACAGCATTCTTTCACTCTACTGTGTTTCCTATAGGGCACGTACAGTGAGCTAGCTCAGAACAAAAGAACTGTGCTTCCTACACAAACGGAGCATATCTAGTTCAACTCAGTATTGGAAACTGAGTAAAACAGGAGCTTCTCTTCAGTCCAGTACACTGTACTGGCTGGGAACAGAGGCGAATGCTATTTGCACTGTATATGGCCAGAAAAGCACAAGTGTGCTGTTCTTAGCCTGAATGAACACTTGCTGCTAGAACTTGAATCTCAACGTGATTCAACTCCGTTTAGGAAGTTTAATTGAACCCTAGTGTGCCATGCAAGAAAAACACTCTGTTTTAGAGAAAACAGCATTCTTTCACTCTACTGTGTTTCCTATAGGGCACGTACAGTGAGCTAGCTCAGAACAAAAGAACTGTGCTTCCTACACAAACGGGGCATATCTAGTTCAACTCAGTATTGGAAACTGAGTAAAACAGGAGCTTCTCTTCAGTCCAGTACACTGTACTGGCTGGGAACAGACGCGAATGCTATTTGCACTGTATATGGCCAGAAAAGCACAAGTGTGCTGTTCTTAGCCTGAATGAACACTTGCTGCTAGAACTTGAATCTCAACGTGATTCAACTCCGTTTAGGAAGTTTAATTGAACCCTAGTGTGCCATGCAAGAAAAACACTCTGTTTTAGAGAAAACAGCATTCTTGCACTCTACTGTGTTTCCTATAGGGCACGTACAGTGGGCTAGCTCAGAACAAAAGGACTGTGCTTCCTACACAAACGGGGCATATCTAGTTCAACTCAGTATTGGAAACTGAGTAAAACAGGAGCTTCTCTTCAGTCCAATACACTGTACTGGCTGGGAACAGACGCGAATGCTATTTGCAGTGTATATGGCCAGAAAAGCACAAGTGTGCTGTTCTTAGCCTGAATGAACACTTGCTGCTAGAACTTGAATCTCAACGTGATTCAACTCCGTTTAGGAAGTTTAATTGAAACCTAGTGTGCCATGCAAGAAAAACACTCTGTTTTAGAGAAAACAGCATTCTTTCACTCTACTGTGTTTCCTATAGGGCACGGACAGTGAGCTAGCTCAGAACAAAAGAACTGTGCTTCCTACACAAACGGGGCATATCTAGTTCAACTCAGTATTGGAAACTGAGTAAAACAGGAGCTTCTCTTCAGTCCAATACACTGTACTGGCTGGGAACAGACGCGAATGCTATTTGCACTGTATATGGCCAGAACAGCACAAGTGTGCTGTTCTTAGCCTGAATGAACACTTGCTGCTAGAACTTGACTCTCAACGTGATTCAACTCCGTTTAGGAAGTTTAATTGAACCCTAGTGTGCCATGCAAGAAAAACACTCTGTTTTAGAGAAAACAGCATTCTTTCACTCTACTGTGTTTCCTATAGGGCACGTACAGTGAGCTAGCTCAGAACAAAAGAACTGTGCTTCCTACACAAACGGGGCATATCTAGTTCAACTCAGTATTGGAAACTGAGTAAAACAGGAGCTTCTCTTCAGTCCAATACACTGTACTGGCTGGGAACAGACGCGAATGCTATTTGCACTGTATATGGCCAGAAAAGCACAAGTGTGCTGTTCTTAGCCTGAATGAACACTTGCTGCTAGAACTTGAATCTCAACGTGATTCAACTCCGTTTAGGAAGTTTAATTGAACCCTAGTGTGCCTGCAAGAAAAACACTCTGTTTTAGAGAAAACAGCATTCGTTCACTCTACTGTGTTTCCTATAGGGCACGTACAGTGAGCTAGCTCAGAACAAAAGAACTGTGCTTCCTACACAAACGGGGCATATCTAGTTCAACTCAGTATTGGAAACTGAGTAAAACAGGAGCTTCTCTTCAGTCCGATACACTGTACTGGCTGGGAACAGACGAGAATGCTATTTGCACTGTATATGGCCAGAAAAGCACAAGTGTGCTGTTCTTAGCCTGAATGAACACTTGCTGCTAGAACTTGAATCTCAACGTGATTCAACTCCGTTTTGGAAGTTTAATTGAACCCTAATGTGCCATGCAAGAAAAACACTCTGTTTTAGAGAAAACAGCATTCTTTCACTCTACTGTGTTTCCTATAGGGCACGTACAGTGAGCTAGCTCAGAACAAAAGAACTGTGCTTCCTACACAAACGGGGCATATCT
The DNA here is from genome assembly GCF_049852395.1 of Peromyscus maniculatus bairdii. Taxonomy (NCBI): domain Eukaryota; kingdom Metazoa; phylum Chordata; class Mammalia; order Rodentia; family Cricetidae; genus Peromyscus; species Peromyscus maniculatus. Next base: position 43,292,739 of record NC_134854.1, on the reverse strand, counting down.
AGTTCAACTCAGTATTGGAAACTGAGTAAAAAGGAGCTTCTCTTCAGTCCAATACACTCTACTGGCTGGGAACAGACGCGAATGCTATTTGCACTGTATATGGCCAGAAAAGCACAAGTGTGCTGTTCTTAGCCTGAATGAACACTTGCTGCTAGAACTTGAATCTCAACGTGATTCAACTCCGTTTAGGAAGTTTAATTGAACCCTAGTGTGCCATGCAAGAAAAACAGTCTGTTTTAGAGAAAACAGCATTCTTTCACTCTACTGTGTTTCCTATAGGGCACGTACAGTGAGCTAGCTCAGAACAAAAGAACTGTGCTTCCTACACAAACGGGGCATATCTAGTTCAACTCAGTATTGGAAACTGAGTAAAACAGGAGCTTCTCTTCAGTCCAGTACACTGTACTGGCTGGGAACAGACGCGAATGCTATTTGCACTGTATATGGCCAGAAAAGCCCAAGTGTGCTGTTCTTAGCCTGAATGAACACTTGCTGCTAGAACTTGAAACTCAACGTGATTCAACTCCGTTTAGGAAGTTTAATTGAACCCTAGTGTGCCATGCAAGAAAAACACTCTGTTTTAGAGAAAACAGCATTCTTTCACTCTACTGTGTTTCCTATAGGGCACGTACAGTGAGCTAGCTCAGAACAAAAGAACTGTGCTTCCTACACAAACGGGGCATATCTAGTTCAACTCAGTATTGGAAACTGAGTAAAACAGGAGCTTCTCTTCAGTCCAGTACACTGTACTGGCTGGGAACAGAGGCGAATGCTATTTGCACTGTATATGGCCAGAAAAGCACAAGTGTGCTGTTCTTAGCCTGAATGAACACTTGCTGCTAGAACTTGAATCTCAACGTGATTCAACTCAGTTTAGGAAGTTTAATTGAACCCTAGTGTGCCATGCAAGAAAAACACTCTGTTTTAGAGAAAACAGCATTCTTTCACTCTACTGTGTTTCCTATAGGGCACGTACAGTGAGCTAGCTCAGAACAAAAGAACTGTGCTTCCTACACAAACGGAGCATATCTAGTTCAACTCAGTATTGGAAACTGAGTAAAACAGGAGCTTCTCTTCAGTCCAGTACACTGTACTGGCTGGGAACAGAGGCGAATGCTATTTGCACTGTATATGGCCAGAAAAGCACAAGTGTGCTGTTCTTAGCCTGAATGAACACTTGCTGCTAGAACTTGAATCTCAACGTGATTCAACTCCGTTTAGGAAGTTTAATTGAACCCTAGTGTGCCATGCAAGAAAAACACTCTGTTTTAGAGAAAACAGCATTCTTTCACTCTGCTGTGTTTCCTATAGGGCACGTACAGTGAGCTAGCTCAGAACAAAAGAACTGTGCTTCCTACACAAACGGGGCATATCTAGTTCAACTCAGTATTGGAAACTGAGTAAAACAGGAGCTTCTCTTCAGTCCAATACACTGTACTGGCTGGGAACAGACGCGAATGCTATTTGCACTGTATATGGCCAGAAAAGCACAAGTGTGCTGTTCTTAGCCTGAATGAACACTTGCTGCTAGAACTTGAATCTCAACGTGATTCAACTCCGTTTAGGAAGTTTAATTGAACCCTAGTGTGCCATGCAAGAAAAACACTCTGTTTTAGAGAAAACAGCATTCTTTCACTCTACTGTGTTTCCTATAGGGCACGTACAGTGAGCTAGCTCAGAACAAAAGAACTGTGCTTCCTACACAAACGGGGCATATCTAGTTCAACTCAGTATTGGAAACTGAGTAAAACAGGAGCTTCTCTTCAGTCCAATACACTGTACTGGCTGGGAACAGACGCGAATGCTATTTGCACTGTATATGGCCAGAAAAGCACAAGTGTGCTGTTCTTAGCCTGAATGAACACTTGCTGCTAGAACTTGAATCTCAACGTGATTCAACTCCGTTTAGGAAGTTTAATTGAACCCTAGTGTGCCATGCAAGAAAAACACTCTGTTTTAGAGAAAACAGCATTCTTTCACTCTACTGTGTTTCCTATAGGGCACGGACAGTGAGCTAGCTCAGAACAAAAGAACTGTGCTTCCTACACAAACGGGGCATATCTAGTTCAACTCAGTATTGGAAACTGATTAAAACAGGAGCTTCTCTTCAGTCCAATACACTGTACTGGCTGGGAACAGACGCGAATGCTATTTGCACTGTATATGGCCAGAAAAGCACAAGTGTGCTGTTCTTAGCCTGAATGAACACTTGCTGCTAGAACTTGAATCTCAACGTGATTCAACTCCGTTTAGGAAGTTTAATTGAAACCTAGTGTGCCATGCAAGAAAAACACTCTGTTTTAGAGAAAACAGCATTCTTTCACTCTACTGTGTTTCCTATAGGGCACGGACAGTGAGCTAGCTCAGAACAAAAGAACTGTGCTTCCTACACAAACGGGGCATATCTAGTTCAACTCAGTATTGGAAACTGAGTAAAACAGGAGCTTCTCTTCAGTCCAATACACTGTACTGGCTGGGAACAGACGCGAATGCTATTTGCACTGTATATGGCCAGAAAAGCACAAGTGTGCTGTTCTTAGCCTGAATGAACACTTGCTGCTAGAACTTGAATCTCAACGTGATTCAACTCCATTTAGAAAGTTTAATTGAACCCTAGTGTGCCATGCAAGAAAAACACTCTGTTTTAGAGAAAACAGCATTCTTTCACTCTACTGTGTTTCCTATAGGGCACGTACAGTGAGCTAGCTCAGAACAAAAGAACTGTGCTTCCTACACAAACGGGGCATATCTAGTTCAACTCAGTATTGGAAACTGAGTAAAACAGGAGCTTCTCTTCAGTCCAATACACTGTACTGGCTGGGAACAGACGCGAATGCTATTTGCACTGTATATGGCCAGAAAAGCACAAGTGTGCTGTTCTTAGCCTGAATGAACACTTGCTGCTAGAACTTGAATCTCAACGTGATTCAACTCCGTTTAGGAAGTTTAATTGAACCCTAGTGTGCCATGCAAGAAAAACACTCTGTTTTAGAGAAAACAGCATTCTTGCACTCTACTGTGTTTCCTATAGGGCACGTACAGTGGGCTAGCTCAGAACAAAAGGACTGTGCTTCCTACACAAACGGGGCATATCTAGTTCAACTCAGTATTGGAAACTGAGTAAAACAGGAGCTTCTCTTCAGTCCAATACACTGTACTGGCTGGGAACAGACGCGAATGCTATTTGCAGTGTATATGGCCAGAAAAGCACAAGTGTGCTGTTCTTAGCCTGAATGAACACTTGCTGCTAGAACTTGAATCTCAACGTGATTCAACTCCGTTTAGGAAGTTTAATTGAAACCTAGTGTGCCATGCAAGAAAAACACTCTGTTTTAGAGAAAACAGCATTCTTTCACTCTACTGTGTTTCCTATAGGGCACGTACAGTGAGCTAGCTCAGAACAAAAGAACTGTGCTTCCTACACAAACGGGGCATATCTAGTTCAACTCAGTATTGGAAACTGAGTAAAACAGGAGCTTCTCTTCAGTCCAATACACTGTACTGGCTGGGAACAGACGCGAATGCTATTTGCACTGTATATGGCCAGAAAAGCACAAGTGTGCTGTTCTTAGCCTGAATGAACACTTGCTGCTAGAACTTGAATCTCAACGTGATTCAACTCCATTTAGAAAGTTTAATTGAACCCTAGTGTGCCATGCAAGAAAAACACTCTGTTTTAGAGAAAACAGCATTCTTTCACTCTACTGTGTTTCCTATAGGGCACGTACAGTGAGCTAGCTCAGAACAAAAGAACTGTGCTTCCTACACAAACGGGGCATATCTAGTTCAACTCAGTATTGGAAACTGAGTAAAACAGGAGCTTCTCTTCAGTCCAATACACTGTACTGGCTGGGAACAGACGCGAATGCTATTTGCACTGTATATGGCCAGAAAAGCACAAGTGTGCTGTTCTTAGCCTGAATGAACACTTGCTGCTAGAACTTGAATCTCAACGTGATTCAACTCCGTTAAGGAAGTTTAATTGAACCCTAGTGTGCCATGCAAGAAAAACACTCTGTTTTAGAGAAAACAGCATTCTTTCACTCTACTGTGTTTCCTATAGGGCACGTACAGTGAGCTAGCTCAAAACAAAAGAACTGTGCTTCCTACACAAACGGGGCATATCTAGTTCAACTCAGTATTGGAAACTGAGTAAAACAGGAGCTTCTCTTCAGTCCAATCCACTGTACTGGCTGGGAACAGAGGCGAATGCTATTTGCACTGTATATGGCCAGAAAAGCACAAGTGTGCTGTTCTTAGCCTGAATGAACACTTGCTGCTAGAACTTGAATCTCAACGGGATTCAACTCCGTTTAGGAAGTTTAATTGAACCCTAGTGTGCCATGCAAGAAAAACACTCTGTTTTAGAGAAAACAGCATTCTTTCACTCTGCTGTGTTTCCTATAGGGCACGTACAGTGAGCTAGCTCAGAACAAAAGAACTGTGCTTCCTACACAAACGGGGCATATCTAGTTCAACTCAGTATTGGAAACTGAGTAAAACAGGAGCTTCTCTTCAGTCCAATACACTGTACTGGCTGGGAACAGACGCGAATGCTATTTGCACTGTATATGGCCAGAAAAGCACAAGTGTGCTGTTCTTAGCCTGAATGAACACTTGCTGCTAGAACTTGAATCTCAACGTGATTCAACTCCGTTTAGGAAGTTTAATTGAACCCTAGTGTGCCATGCAAGAAAAACACTCTGTTTTAGAGAAAACAGCATTCTTGCACTCTACTGTGTTTCCTATAGGGCACGTACAGTGGGCTAGCTCAGAACAAAAGGACTGTGCTTCCTACACAAACGGGGCTTATCTAGTTCAACTCAGTATTGGAAACTGAGTAAAACAGGAGCTTCTCTTCAGTCCAATACACTGTACTGGCTGGGAACAGACGCGAATGCTATTTGCAGTGTATATGGCCAGAAAAGCACAAGTGTGCTGTTCTTAGCCTGAATGAACACTTGCTGCTAGAACTTGAATCTCAACGTGATTCAACTCCGTTTAGGAAGTTTAATTGAAACCTAGTGTGCCATGCAAGAAAAACACTCTGTTTTAGAGAAAACAGCATTCTTTCACTCTACTGTGTTTCCTATAGGGCACGTACAGTGAGCTAGCTCAGAACAAAAGAACTGTGCTTCCTACACAAACGGGGCATATCTAGTTCAACTCAGTATTGGAAACTGAGTAAAACAGGAGCTTCTCTTCAGTCCAATACACTGTACTGGCTGGGAACAGACGCGAATGCTATTTGCACTGTATATGGCCAGAAAAGCACAAGTGTGCTGTTCTTAGCCTGAATGAACACTTGCTGCTAGAACTTGAATCTCAACGTGATTCAACTCCATTTAGAAAGTTTAATTGAACCCTAGTGTGCCATGCAAGAAAAACACTCTGTTTTAGAGAAAACAGCATTCTTTCACTCTACTGTGTTTCCTATAGGGCACGTACAGTGAGCTAGCTCAGAACAAAAGAACTGTGCTTCCTACACAAACGGGGCATATCTAGTTCAACTCAGTATTGGAAACTGAGTAAAACAGGAGCTTCTCTTCAGTCCAATACACTGTACTGGCTGGGAACAGACGCGAATGCTATTTGCACTGTATATGGCCAGAAAAGCACAAGTGTGCTGTTCTTAGCCTGAATGAACACTTGCTGCTAGAACTTGAATCTCAACGTGATTCAACTCCGTTAAGGAAGTTTAATTGAACCCTAGTGTGCCATGCAAGAAAAACACTCTGTTTTAGAGAAAACAGCATTCTTTCACTCTACTGTGTTTCCTATAGGGCACGTACAGTGAGCTAGCTCAAAACAAAAGAACTGTGCTTCCTACACAAACGGGGCATATCTAGTTCAACTCAGAATTGGAAACTGAGTAAAACAGGAGCTTCTCTTCAGTCCAGTACACTGTACTGGCTGGGAACAGAGGCGAATGCTATTTGCACTGTATATGGCCAGAAAAGCACAAGTGTGCTGTTCTTAGCCTGAATGAACACTTGCTGCTAGAACTTGAATCTCAACGTGATTCAACTCCGTTTAGGAAGTTTAATTGAACCCTAGTGTGCCATGCAAGAAAAACACTCTGTTTTAGAGAAAACAGCATTCTTTCACTCTGCTGTGTTTCCTATAGGGCACGTACAGTGAGCTAGCTCAGAACAAAAGAACTGTGCTTCCTACACAAACGGGGCATATCTAGTTCAACTCAGTATTGGAAACTGAGTAAAACAGGAGCTTCTCTTCAGTCCAATACACTGTACTGGCTGGGAACAGACGCGAATGCTATTTGCACTGTATATGGCCAGAAAAGCACAAGTGTGCTGTTCTTAGCCTGAATGAACACTTGCTGCTAGAACTTGAATCTCAACGTGATTCAACTCCGTTTAGGAAGTTTAATTGAACCCTAGTGTGCCATGCAAGAAAAACACTCTGTTTTAGAGAAAACAGCATTCTTTCACTCTACTGTGTTTCCTATAGGGCACGTACAGTGAGCTAGCTCAGAACAAAAGAACTGTGCTTCCTACACAAACGGGGCATATCTAGTTCAACTCAGTATTGGAAACTGAGTAAAACAGGAGCTTCTCTTCAGTCCAATACACTGTACTGGCTGGGAACAGACGCGAATGCTATTTGCACTGTATATGGCCAGAAAAGCACAAGTGTGCTGTTCTTAGCCTGAATGAACACTTGCTGCTAGAACTTGAATCTCAACGTGATTCAACTCCGTTTAGGAAGTTTAATTGAACCCTAGTGTGCCATGCAAGAAAAACACTCTGTTTTAGAGAAAACAGCATTCTTTCACTCTACTGTGTTTCCTATAGGGCACGGACAGTGAGCTAGCTCAGAACAAAAGAACTGTGCTTCCTACACAAACGGGGCATATCTAGTTCAACTCAGTATTGGAAACTGATTAAAACAGGAGCTTCTCTTCAGTCCAATACACTGTACTGGCTGGGAACAGACGCGAATGCTATTTGCACTGTATATGGCCAGAAAAGCACAAGTGTGCTGTTCTTAGCCTGAATGAACACTTGCTGCTAGAACTTGAATCTCAACGTGATTCAACTCCGTTTAGGAAGTTTAATTGAACCCTAGTGTGCCATGCAAGAAAAACACTCTGTTTTAGAGAAAACAGCATTCTTTCACTCTACTGTGTTTCCTATAGGGCACGTACAGTGAGCTAGCTCAGAACAAAAGAACTGTGCTTCCTACACAAACGGGGCATATCTAGTTCAACTCAGTATTGGAAACTGATTAAAACAGGAGCTTCTCTTCAGTCCAATACACTGTAATGGCTGGGAACAGACGCGAATGCTATTTGCACTGTATATGGCCAGAAAAGCACAAGTGTGCTGTTCTTAGCCTGAATGAACACTTGCTGCTAGAACTTGAATCTCAACGTGATTCAACTCCGTTTAGGAAGTTTAATTGAACCCTAGTGTGCCATGCAAGAAAAACACTCTGTTTTAGAGAAAACAGCATTCTTTCACTCTACTGTGTTTCCTATAGGGCACGTACAGTGAGCTAGCTCAGAACAAAAGAACTGTGCTTCCTACACAAACGGGGCATATCTAGTTCAACTCAGTATTGGAAACTGAGTAAAACAGGAGCTTCTCTTCAGTCCAATACACTGTACTGGCTGGGAACAGACGCGAATGCTATTTGCACTGTATATGGCCAGAAAAGCACAAGTGTGCTGTTCTTAGCCTGAATGAACACTTGCTGCTAGAACTTGAATCTCAACGTGATTCAACTCCGTTTAGGAAGTTTAATTGAACCCTAGTGTGCCATGCAAGAAAAACACTCTGTTTTAGAGAAAACAGCATTCTTTCACTCTACTGTGTTTCCTATAGGGCACGTACAGTGAGCTAGCTCAGAACAAAAGAACTGTGCTTCCTACACAAACGGGGCATATCTAGTTCAACTCAGTATTGGAAACTGAGTAAAACAGGAGCTTCTCTTCAGTCCAATACACTGTACTGGCTGGGAACAGACGCGAATGCTATTTGCACTGTATATGGCCAGAAAAGCACAAGTGTGCTGTTCTTAGCCTGAATGAACACTTGCTGCTAGAACTTGAATCTCAACGTGATTCAACTCCGTTTAGGAAGTTTAATTGAACCCTAGTGTGCCATGCAAGAAAAACACTCTGTTTTAGAGAAAACAGCATTCTTTCACTCTACTGTGTTTCCTATAGGGCACGTACAGTGAGCTAGCTCAGAACAAAAGAACTGTGCTTCCTACACAAACGGGGCATATCTAGTTCAACTCAGTATTGGAAACTGAGTAAAACAGGAGCTTCTCTTCAGTCCAATACACTGTACTGGCTGGGAACAGACGCGAATGCTATTTGCACTGTATATGGCCAGAAAAGCACAAGTGTGCTGTTCTTAGCCTGAATGAACACTTGCTGCTAGAACTTGAATCTCAACGTGATTCAACTCCGTTTAGGAAGTTTAATTGAACCCTAGTGTGCCATGCAAGAAAAACACTCTGTTTTAGAGAAAACAGCATTCTTTCACTCTACTGTATTTCCTATAGGGCACGTACAGTGAGCTAGCTCAGAACAAAAGAACTGTGCTTCCTACACAAACGGGGCATATCTAGTTCAACTCAGTATTGGAAACTGAGTAAAACAGGAGCTTCTCTTCAGTCCAGTACACTGTACTGGCTGGGAACAGACGCGAATGCTATTTGCACTGTATATGGCCAGAAAAGCACAAGTGTGCTGTTCTTAGCCTGAATGAACACTTGCTGCTAGAACTTGAATCTCAACGTGATTCAACTACGTTTAGGAAGTTTAATTGAACCCTAGTGTGCCATGCAAGAAAAACACTCTGTTTTAGAGAAAACAGCATTCTTTCACTCTACTGTGTTTCCTATAGGGCACGTACAGTGAGCTAGCTCAGAACAAAAGAACTGTGCTTCCTACACAAACGGGGCATATCTAGTTCAACTCAGTATTGGAAACTGAGTAAAACAGGAGCTTCTCTTCAGTCCAATACACTGTACTGGCTGGGAACAGACGCGAATGCTATTTGCACTGTATATGGCCAGAAAAGCACAAGTGTGCTGTTCTTAGCCTAAATGAACACTTGCTGCTAGAACTTGAATCTCAACGTGATTCAACTCCGTTTGGGAAGTTTAATTGAACCCTAGTGTGCCATTGAAGAAAAACACTCTGTTTTAGAGAAAACAGCATTCTTTCACTCTACTGTGTTTCCTATAGGGCACGTACAGTGAGCTAGCTCAGAACAAAAGAACTGTGCTTCCTACACAAACGGGGCATATCTAGTTCAACTCAGTATTGGAAACTGATTAAAACAGGAGCTTCTCTTCAGTCCAATACACTGTACTGGCTGGGAACAGAGGCGAATGCTATTTGCACTGTATATGGCCAGAAAAGCACAAGTGTGCTGTTCTTAGCCTGAATGAACACTTGCTGCTAGAACTTGAATCTCAACGTGATTCAACTCCGTTTAGGAAGTTTAATTGAACCCTAGTGTGCCATGCAAGAAAAACACTCTGTTTTAGAGAAAACAGCATTCTTTCACTCTACTGTGTTTCCTATAGGGCACGTACAGTGAGCTAGCTCAGAACAAAAGAACTGTGCTTCCTACACAAACGGGGCATATCTAGTTCAACTCAGTATTGGAAACTGAGTAAAACAGGAGCTTCTCTTCAGTCCAATACACTGTACTGGCTGGGAAATGACGCGAATGCTATTTGCACTGTATATGGCCAGAAAAGCACAAGTGTGCTGTTCTTAGCCTGAATGAACACTTGCTGCTAGAACTTGAATCTCAACGTGATTCAACTCCGTTTAGGTAGTTTAATTGAACCCTAGTGTGCCATGCAAGAAAAACACTCTGTATTAGAGAAAACAGCATTCTTTCACTCTACTGTATTTCCTATAGGGCACGTACAGTGAGCTAGCTCAGAACAAAAGAACTGTGCTTCCTACACAAACGGGGCATATCTAGTTCAACTCAGTATTGGAAACTGAGTAAAACAGGAGCTTCTCTTCAGTCCAATACACTGTACTGGCCGGGAACAGACACGAATGCTATTTGCACTGTATATGGCCAGAAAAGCACAAGTGTGCTGTTCTTAGCCTGAATGAACACTTGCTGCTAGAACTTGAATCTCAACGTGATTCAACTCCGTTTAGGAAGATTAATTGAACCCTAGTGTGCCATGCAAGAAAAACACTCTGTTTTAGAGAAAACAGCATTCTTTCACTCTACTGTGTTTCCTGTAGGGCACGTACAGTGAGCTAGCTCAGAACAAAAGAACTGTGCTTCCTACACAAACGGGGCATATCTAGTTCAACTCAGTATTGGAAACTGAGTAAAACAGGAGCTTCTCTTCAGTCCAGTACACTGTACTGGCTGGGAACAGACGCGAATGCTATTTGCACTGTATATGGCCAGAAAAGCACAAGTGTGCTGTTCTTAGCCTGAATGAACACTTGCTGCTAGAACTTGAATCTCAACGTGATTCAACTCCGTTTAGGAAGTTTAATTGAACCCTAGTGTGCCATGCAAGAAAAACACTCTGTTTTAGAGAAAACAGCATTCTTTCACTCTACTGTGTTTCCTATAGGGCACTTACAGTGAGCTAGCTCAGAACAAAAGAACTGTGCTTCCTACACAAACGGGGCATATCTAGTTCAACTCAGTATTGGAAACTGAGTAAAACAGGAGCTTCTCTTCAGTCCAATACACTGTACTGGCTGGGAACAGACGCGAATGCTATTTGCACTGTATATGGCCAGAAAAGAACAAGTGTGCTGTTCTTAGCCTGAATGAACACTTGCTGCTAGAACTTGAATCTCAACGTGATTCAACTCCGTTTAGGAAGTTTAATTGAACCCTAGTGTGCCATGCAAGAAAAACACTCTGTATTAGAGAAAACAGCATTCTTTCACTCTACTGTGTTTCCTATAGGGCACGTACAGTGAGCTAGCTCAGAACAAAAGAACTGTGCTTCCTACACAAACGGGGCATATCTAGTTCAACTCAGTATTGGAAACTGAGTAAAACATGAGCTTCTCTTCAGTCCAATACACTGTACTGGCTGGGAACAGACACGAATGCTATTTGCACTGTATATGGCCAGAAAAGCACAAGTGTGCTGTTCTTAGCCTGAATGAACACTTGCTGCTAGAACTTGAATCTCAACGTGATTCAACTCCGTTTAGGAAGTTTAATTGAACCCTAGTGTGCCATGCAAGAAAAACACTCTGTTTTAGAGAAAACAGCATTCTTTCACTCTACTGTGTTTCCTATAGGGCACGTACAGTGAGCTAGCTCAGAACAAAAGAACTGTGCTTCCTACACAAACGGGGCATATCTAGTTCAACTCAGTATTGGAAACTGAGTAAAATAGGAGCTTCTCTTCAGTCCAGTACACTATACTGGCTGGGAACAGACGCGAATGCTATTTGCACTGTATATGGCCAGAAAAGCACAAGTGTGCTGTTCTTAGCCTGAATGAACACTTGCTGCTAGAACTTGAATCTCAACGTGATTCAACTACGTTTAGGAAGTTTAATTGAACCCTAGTGTGCCATGCAAGAAAAACACTCTGTTTTAGAGAAAACAGCATTCTTTCACTCTACTGTGTTTCCTATAGGGCACGTACAGTGAGCTAGCTCAGAACAAAAGAACTGTGCTTCCTACACAAACGGGGCATATCTAGTTCAACTCAGTATTGGAAACTGAGTAAAACAGGAGCTTCTCTTCAGTCCAATACACTGTACTGGCTGGGAACAGACGCGAATGCTATTTGCACTGTATATGGCCAGAAAAGCACAAGTGTGCTGTTCTTAGCCTAAATGAACACTTGCTGCTAGAACTTGAATCTCAACGTGATTCAACTCCGTTTGGGAAGTTTAATTGAACCCTAGTGTGCCATTGAAGAAAAACACTCTGTTTTAGAGAAAACAGCATTCTTTCACTCTACTGTGTTTCCTATAGGGCACGTACAGTGAGCTAGCTCAGAACAAAAGAACTGTGCTTCCTACACAAACGGGGCATATCTAGTTCAACTCAGTATTGGAAACTGAGTAAAACAGGAGCTTCTCTTCAGTCCAGTACACTGTACTGGCTGGGAACAGACGCGAATGCTATTTGCACTGTATATGGCCAGAAAAGCACAAGTGTGCTGTTCTTAGCCTGAATGAACACTTGCTGCTAGAACTTGAATCTCAACGTGATTCAACTCCGTTTAGGAAGTTTAATTGAACCCTAGTGTGCCATGCAAGAAAAACACTCTGTTTTAGAGAAAACAGCATTCTTTCACTCTACTGTGTTCCTATAGGGCACGTACAGTGAGCTAGCTCAGAACAAAAGAACTGTGCTTTCTACACAAACGGGGCATATCTAGTTCAACTCAGTATTGGAAACTGAGTAAAACAGGAGCTTCTCTTCAGTCCAGTACACTGTACTGGCTGGGAACAGAGGCGAATGCTATTTGCACTGTATATGGCCAGAAAAGCACAAGTGTGCTGTTCTTAGCCTGAATGAACACTTGCTGCTAGAACTTGAATCTCAACGTGATTCAACTCCGTTTAGGAAGTTTAATTGAACCCTAGTGTGCCATGCAAGAAAAACACTCTGTTTTAGAGAAAACAGCATTCTTTCACTCTACTGTGTTTCCTATAGGGCACGTACAGTGATCTAGCTCAGAACAAAAGAACTGTGCTTCCTACAAATACGGAGCATATCTAGTTCAACTCAGTATTGGAAACTGAGTAAAACAGGAGCTTCTCTTCAGTCCAGTACACTGTACTGGCTGGGAACAGAGGCGAATGCTATTTGCACTGTATATGGCCAGAAAAGCACAAGTGTGCTGTTCTTAGCCTGAATGAACACTTGCTGCTAGAACTTGAATCTCAACGTGATTCAACTCCGTTTAGGAAGTTTAATTGAACCCTAGTGTGCCATGCAAGAAAAACACTCTGTTTTAGAGAAAACAGCATTCTTTCACTCTACTGTGTTTCCTATAGGGCACGTACAGTGAGCTAGCTCAGAACAAAAGAACTGTGCTTCCTACACAAACGGGGCATATCTAGTTCAACTCAGTATTGGAAACTGAGTAAAACAGGAGCTTCTCTTCAGTCCAGTACACTGTACTGGCTGGGAACAGACGCGAATGCTATTTGTACTGTATATGGCCAGAAAAGCACAAGTGTGCTGTTCTTAGCCTGAATGAACACTTGCTGCTAGAACTTGAATCTCAACGTGATTCAACTCCGTTTAGGAAGTTTAATTGAACCCTAGTGTGCCATGCAAGAAAAACACTCTGTTTTAGAGAAAACAGCATTCTTTCACTCTACTGTGTTTCCTATAGGGCACGTACAGTGAGCTAGCTCAGAACAAAAGAACTGTGCTTCCTACACAAACGGGGCATATCTAGTTCAACTCAGTATTGGAAACTGAGTAAAACAGGAGCTTCTCTTCAGTCCAGTACACTGTAGTGGCTGGGAACAGACGCGAATGCTATTTGCACTGTATGTGGCCAGAAAAGCACAAGTGTGCTGTTCTTAGCCTGAATGAACACTTGCTGCTAGAACTTGAATCTCAACGTGATTCAACTCCGTTTAGGAAGTTTAATTGAACCCTAGTGTGCCATGCAAGAAAAACACTCTGTTTTAGAGAAAACAGCATTCTTTCACTCTAATGTGTTTACTATAGGGCACGTACAGTGAGCTAGCTCAGAACAAAAGAACTGTGCTTCCTACAAAAACGGGGCATATCTAGTTCAACTCAGTATTGGAAACTGAGTAAAACAGGAGCTTCTCTTCAGTCCAGTACACTGTACTGGCTGGGAACAGAGGCGAATGCTATTTGCACTGTATATGGCCAGAAAAGCACAAGTGTGCTGTTCTTAGCCTGAATGAACACTTGCTGCTAGAACTTGAATCTCAACGTGATTCAACTCCGTTTAGGAAGTTTAATTGAACCCTAGTGTGCCATGCAAGAAAAACACTCTGTTTTAGAGAAAACAGCATTCTTTCACTCTACTGTGTTTTCTATACGGCACGTACAGTGAGCTAGCTCAGAACAAAAGAACTGTGCTTCCTCCACAAACGGAGCATATCTAGTTCAACTCAGTATTGGAAACTGAGTAAAACAGGAGCTTCTCTTCAGTCCAGTACACTGTACTGGCTGGGAACAGACGCGAATGCTATTTGCACTGTATATGGCCAGAAAAGCACAAGTGTGCTGTTCTTAGCCTGAATGAACACTTGCTGCTAGAACTTGAATCTCAACGTGATTCAACTCCGTTTAGGAAGTTTAATTGAACCCTAGTGTGCCATGCAAGAAAAACACTCTGTTTTAGAGAAAACAGCATTCTTTCACTCTACTGTGTTTCCTATAGGGCACGTACAGTGAGCTAGCTCAGAACAAAAGAACTGTGCTTCCTACACAAACGGGGCATATCTAGTTCAACTCAGTATTGGAAACTGAGTAAAACAGGAGCTTCTCTTCAGTCCAATACACTGTACTGGCTGGGAACAGACGCGAATGCTATTTGCACTGTATATGGCCAGAAAAGCACAAGTGTGCTGTTCTTAGCCTGAAAAAACACTTGCTGCTAGATCTTGAATCTCAACGCGATTCAACTCGCTTTAGGAAGTTTAATTGAACCCTAGTGTGCCATGCAAGAAAAACACTCTGTTTTAGAGAAAACAGCATTCTTTCACTCTACTGTGTTTCCTATAGGGCACGTACAGTGAGCTAGCTCAGAACAAAAGAACTGTGCTTCCTACACAAACGGGGCATATCTAGTTCAACTCAGTATTGGAAACTGAGTAAAACAGGAGCTTCTCTTCAGTCCAATACACTGTACTGGCTGGGAACAGACACGAATGCTATTTGCACTGTATATGGCCAGAAAAGCACAAGTGTGCTGTTCTTAGCCTGAATGAACACTTGCTGCTAGAACTTGAATCTCAACGTGATTCAACTCCGTTTAGGAAGTTTAATTGAACCCTAGTGTGCCATGCAAGAAAAACACTCTGTTTTAGAGAAAACAGCATTCTTTCACTCTACTGTGTTTCCTATAGGGCACGTACAGTGAGCTAGCTCAGAACAAAAGAACTGTGCTTCCTACACAAACGGGGCATATCTAGTTCAACTCAGTATTGGAAACTGAGTAAAACAGGAGCTTCTCTTCAGTCCAGTACACTGTACTGGCTGGGAACAGACGCGAATGCTATTTGCACTGTATATGGCCAGAAAAGCACAAGTGTGCTGTTCTTAGCCTGAATGAACACTTGCTGCTAGAACTTGAACCTCAACGTGATTCAACTCCGTTTAGGAAGTTTAATTGAACCCTAGTGTGCCATGCAAGAAAAACACTCTGTTTTAGAGAAAACAGCATTCTTTCACTCTACTGTGTTTCCTATACGGCACGTACAGTGAGCTAGCTCAGAACAAAAGAACTGTGCTTCCTACACAAACGGGGCATATCTAGTTCAACTCAGTATTGGAAACTGAGTAAAAAGGAGCTTCTCTTCAGTCCAATACACTGTACTGGCTGGGAACAGACGCGAATGCTATTTGCACTGTATATGGCCAGAAAAGCACAAGTGTGCTGTTCTTAGCCTGAATGAACACTTGCTGCTAGAACTTGAATCTCAACGTGATTCAACTCCGTTTAGGAACTTTAATTGAACCCTAGTGTGCCATGCAAGAAAAACACTCTGTTTTAGAGAAAACAGCATTCTTTCACTCTACTGTGTTTCCTATAGGGCACGTACAGTGAGCTAGCTCAGAACAAAAGAACTGTGCTTCCTACACAAACGGGGCATATCTAGTTCAACTCAGTATTGGAAACTGAGTAAAACAGGAGCTTCTCTTCAGTCCAGTACACTGTACTTGCTGGGAACAGACGCGAATGCTATTTGCACTGTATATGGCCAGAAAAGCACAAGTGTGCTGTTCTTAGCCTGAATGAACACTTGCTGCTAGAACTTGAATCTCAACGTGATTCAACTCCGTTTAGGAAGTTTAATTGAACCCTAGTGTGCCATGCAAGAAAAACACTCTGTTTTAGAGAAAACAGCATTCTTTCACTCTACTGTGTTTCCTATAGGGCACGTACAGTGAGCTAGCTCAGAACAAAAGAACTGTGCTTCCTACAAATACGGAGCATATCTAGTTCAACTCAGTATTGGAAACTGAGTAAAACAGGAGCTTCTCTTCAGTCCAGTACACTGTACTGGCTGGGAACAGAGGCGAATGCTATTTGCACTGTATATGGCCAGAAAAGCACAAGTGTGCTGTTCTTAGCCTGAATGAACACTTGCTGCTAGAACTTGAATCTCAACGTGATTCAACTCCGTTTAGGAAGTTTAATTGAACCCTAGTGTGCCATTCAAGAAAAACACTCTGTTTTAGAGAAAACAGCATTCTTTCACTCTACTGTGTTTCCTATAGGGCACGTACAGTGAGCTAGCTCAGAACAAAAGAACTGTGCTTCCTACACAAACGGGGCATATCTAGTTCAACTCAGTATTGGAAACTGAGTAAAACAGGAGCTTCTCTTCAGTCCAGTACACTGTACTGGCTGGGAACAGACGCGAATGCTATTTGTACTGTATATGGCCAGAAAAGCACAAGTGTGCTGTTCTTAGCCTGAATGAACACTTGCTGCTAGAACTTGAATCTCAACGTGATTCAACTCCGTTTAGGAAGTTTAATTGAACCCTAGTGTGCCATGCAAGAAAAACACTCTGTTTTAGAGAAAACAGCATTCTTTCACTCTACTGTGTTCCTATAGGGCACGTACAGTGAGCTAGCTCAGAACAAAAGAACTGTGCTTTCTACACAAACGGGGCATATCTAGTTCAACTCAGTATTGGAAACTGAGTAAAACAGGAGCTTCTCTTCAGTCCAGTACACTGTACTGGCTGGGAACAGAGGCGAATGCTATTTGCACTGTATATGGCCAGAAAAGCACAAGTGTGCTGTTCTTAGCCTGAATGAACACTTGCTGCTAGAACTTGAATCTCAACGTGATTCAACTCCGTTTAGGAAGTTTAATTGAACCCTAGTGTGCCATGCAAGAAAAACACTCTGTTTTAGAGAAAACAGCATTCTTTCACTCTACTGTGTTTCCTATAGGGCACGTACAGTGATCTAGCTCAGAACAAAAGAACTGTGCTTCCTACAAATACGGAGCATATCTAGTTCAACTCAGTATTGGAAACTGAGTAAAACAGGAGCTTCTCTTCAGTCCAGTACACTGTACTGGCTGGGAACAGAGGCGAATGCTATTTGCACTGTATATGGCCAGAAAAGCACAAGTGTGCTGTTCTTAGCCTGAATGAACACTTGCTGCTAGAACTTGAATCTCAACGTGATTCAACTCCGTTTAGGAAGTTTAATTGAACCCTAGTGTGCCATGCAAGAAAAACACTCTGTTTTAGAGAAAACAGCATTCTTTCACTCTACTGTGTTTCCTATAGGGCACGTACAGTGAGCTAGCTCAGAACAAAAGAACTGTGCTTCCTACACAAACGGGGCATATCTAGTTCAACTCAGTATTGGAAACTGAGTAAAACAGGAGCTTCTCTTCAGTCCAGTACACTGTACTGGCTGGGAACAGACGCGAATGCTATTTGTACTGTATATGGCCAGAAAAGCACAAGTGTGCTGTTCTTAGCCTGAATGAACACTTGCTGCTAGAACTTGAATCTCAACGTGATTCAACTCCGTTTAGGAAGTTTAATTGAACCCTAGTGTGCCATGCAAGAAAAACACTCTGTTTTAGAGAAAACAGCATTCTTTCACTCTACTGTGTTTCCTATAGGGCACGTACAGTGAGCTAGCTCAGAACAAAAGAACTGTGCTTCCTACACAAACGGGGCATATCTAGTTCAACTCAGTATTGGAAACTGAGTAAAACAGGAGCTTCTCTTCAGTCCAGTACACTGTACTGGCTGGGAACAGAGGCGAATGCTATTTGCACTGTATATGGCCAGAAAAGCACAAGTGTGCTGTTCTTAGCCTGAATGAACACTTGCTGCTAGAACTTGAATCTCAACGTGATTCAACTCCGTTTAGGAAGTTTAATTGAACCCTAGTGTGCCATGCAAGAAAAACACTCTGTTTTAGAGAAAACAGCATTCTTTCACTCTACTGTGTTTTCTATACGGCACGTACAGTGAGCTAGCTCAGAACAAAAGAACTGTGCTTCCTCCACAAACGGAGCATATCTAGTTCAACTCAGTATTGGAAACTGAGTAAAACAGGAGCTTCTCTTCAGTCCAGTACACTGTACTGGCTGGGAACAGACGCGAATGCTATTTGCACTGTATATGGCCAGAAAAGCACAAGTGTGCTGTTCTTAGCCTGAATGAACACTTGCTGCTAGAACTTGAATCTCAACGTGATTCAACTCCGTTTAGGAAGTTTAATTGAACCCTAGTGTGCCATGCAAGAAAAACACTCTGTTTTAGAGAAAACAGCATTCTTTCACTCTACTGTGTTTCCTATAGGGCACGTACAGTGAGCTAGCTCAGAACAAAAGAACTGTGCTTCCTACACAAACGGGGCATATCTAGTTCAACTCAGTATTGGAAACTGAGTAAAACAGGAGCTTCTCTTCAGTCCAATACACTGTACTGGCTGGGAACAGACGCGAATGCTATTTGCACTGTATATGGCCAGAAAAGCACAAGTGTGCTGTTCTTAGCCTGAAAAAACACTTGCTGCTAGATCTTGAATCTCAACGCGATTCAACTCGCTTTAGGAAGTTTAATTGAACCCTAGTGTGCCATGCAAGAAAAACACTCTGTTTTAGAGAAAACAGCATTCTTTCACTCTACTATGTTTCCTATAGGGCACGTACAGTGAGCTAGCTCAGAACAAAAGAACTGTGCTTCCTACACAAACGGGGCATATCTAGTTCAACTCAGTATTGGAAACTGAGTAAAACAGGAGCTTCTCTTCAGTCCAATACACTGTACTGGCTGGGAACAGACACGAATGCTATTTGCACTGTATATGGCCAGAAAAGCACAAGTGTGCTGTTCTTAGCCTGAATGAACACTTGCTGCTAGAACTTGAATCTCAACGTGATTCAACTCCGTTTAGGAAGTTTAATTGAACCCTAGTGTGCCATGCAAGAAAAACACTCTGTTTTAGAGAAAACAGCATTCTTTCACTCTACTGTGTTTCCTATAGGGCACGTACAGTGAGCTAGCTCAGAACAAAAGAACTGTGCTTCCTACACAAACGGGGCATATCTAGTTCAACTCAGTATTGGAAACTGAGTAAAACAGGAGCTTCTCTTCAGTCCAGTACACTGTACTGGCTGGGAACAGACGCGAATGCTATTTGCACTGTATATGGCCAGAAAAGCACAAGTGTGCTGTTCTTAGCCTGAATGAACACTTGCTGCTAGAACTTGAATGTCAACGTGATTCAACTCCGTTTAGGAAGTTTAATTGAACCCTAGTGTGCCATGCAAGAAAAACACTCTGTTTTAGAGAAAACAGCATTCTTTCACTCTACTGTGTTTCCTATAGGGCACGTACAGTGAGCTAGCTCAGAACAAAAGAACTGTGCTTCCTACACAAACGGGGCATATCTAGTTCAACTCAGTATTGGAAACTGAGTAAAACAGGAGCTTCTCTTCAGTCCAATACACTGTACTGGCTGGGAACAGACGCGAATGCTATTTGCACTGTATATGGCCAGAAAAGCACAAGTGTGCTGTTCTTAGCCTGAATGAACACTTGCTGCTAGAACTTGAATCTCAACGTGATTCAACTCCGTTTAGGAAGTTTAATTGAAACCTAGTGTGCCATGCAAGAAAAACACTCTGTTTTAGAGAAAACAGCATTCTTTCACTCTACTGTGTTTCCTATAGGGCACGTACAGTGAGCTAGCTCAGAACAAAAGAACTGTGCTTCCTACACAAACGGGGCATATCTAGTTCAACTCAGTATTGGAAACTGAGTAAAACAGGAGCTTCTCTTCAGTCCAATACACTGTACTGGCTGGGAACAGACGCGAATGCTATTTGCAATGTATATGGCCAGAAAAGCACAAGTGTGATGTTCTTAGCCTGAATGAACACTTGCTGCTAGAACTTGAATCTCAACGTGATTCAACTCCGTTTAGGAAGTTTAATTGAACCCTAGTGTGCCATGCAAGAAAAACACTCTGTTTTAGAGAAAACAGCATTCTTGCACTCTACTGTGTTTCCTATAGGGCACGTACAGTGGGCTAGCTCAGAACAAAAGAACTGTGCTTCCTACACAAACGGGGCATATCTAGTTCAACTCAGTATTGGAAACTGAGTAAAACAGGAGCTTCTCTTCAGTCCAATACACTGTACTGGCTGGGAACAGACGCGAATGCTATTTGCACTGTATATGGCCAGAAAAGCACAAGTGTGCTGTTCTTAGCCTGAATGAACACTTGCTGCTAGAACTTGAATCTCAACGTGATTCAACTCCGTTTAGGAAGTTTAATTGAACCCTAGTGTGCCATGCAAGAAAAACACTCTGTTTTAGAGAAAACAGCATTCTTTCACTCTACTGTGTTTCCTATAGGGCACGTACAGTGAGCTAGCTCAGAACAAAAGAACTGTGCTTCCTAAACAAACTGGGCATATCTAGTTCAACTCAGTATTGGAAACTGAGTAAAACAGGAGCTTCTCTTCAGTCCAGTACACTGTACTGGCTGGGAACAGACGCGAATGCTATTTGCACTGTATATGGCCAGAAAAGCACAAGTGTGCTGTTCTTAGCCTGAATGAACACTTGCTGCTAGAACTTGAATCTCAACGTGATTCAACTCCGTTTAGGAAGTTTAATTGAACCCTAGTGTGCCATGCAAGAAAAACACTCTGTTTTAGAGAAAACAGCATTCTTTCACTCTGCTATGTTTCCTATAGGGCACGTACAGTGAGCTAGCTCAGAACAAAAGAACTGTGCTTCCTACACAAACGGGGCATATCTAGTTCAACTCAGTATTGGAAACTGAGTAAAACAGGAGCTTCTCTTCAGTCCAATACACTGTACTGGCTGGGAACAGACGCGAATGCTATTTGCACTGTACATGGCCAGAAGAGCACAAGTGTGCTGTTCTTAGCCTGAATGAACACTTGCTGCTAGAACTTGAATCTCAACGTGATTCAACGCCGTTTAGGAAGTTTAATTGAACACTAGAGTGCCATGCAAGAAAAACACTCTGTTTTATAGAAAACAGCATTCTTTCACTCTACTGTGTTTCCTATAGGGCACGTACAGTGGGCTAGCTCAGAACAAAAGAACTGTGCTTCCTACACAAACGGGGCATATCTAGTTCAACTCAGTATTGGAAACTGAGTAAAACAGGAGCTTCTCTTCAGTCCAATACACTGTACTGGCTGGGAACAGACGCGAATGCTATTTGCACTGTATATGGCCAGAAAAGCACAAGTGTGCTGTTCTTAGCCTGAATGAACACTTGCTGCTAGAACTTGAATCTCAACGTGATTCAACTCCGTTTAGGAAGTTTAATTGAACCCTAGTGTGCCATGCAAGAAAAACACTCTGTTTTAGAGAAAACAGCATTCTTTCACTCTACTGTGTTTCCTATAGGGCACGTACAGTGAGCTAGCTCAGAACAAAAGAACTGTGCTTCCTAAACAAACTGGGCATATCTAGTTCAACTCAGTATTGGAAACTGAGTAAAACAGGAGCTTCTCTTCAGTCCAGTACACTGTACTGGCTGGGAACAGACGCGAATGCTATTTGCACTGTATATGGCCAGAAAAGCACAAGTGTGCTGTTCTTAGCCTGAATGAACACTTGCTGCTAGAACTTGAATCTCAACGTGATTCAACTCCGTTTAGGAAGTTTAATTGAACCCTAGTGTGCCATGCAAGAAAAACACTCTGTTTTAGAGAAAACAGCATTCTTTCACTCTGCTATGTTTCCTATAGGGCACGTACAGTGAGCTAGCTCAGAACAAAAGAACTGTGCTTCCTACACAAACGGGGCATATCTAGTTCAACTCAGTATTGGAAACTGAGTAAAACAGGAGCTTCTCTTCAGTCCAATACACTGTACTGGCTGGGAACAGACGCGAATGCTATTTGCACTGTACATGGCCAGAAGAGCACAAGTGTGCTGTTCTTAGCCTGAATGAACACTTGCTGCTAGAACTTGAATCTCAACGTGATTCAACGCCGTTTAGGAAGTTTAATTGAACACTAGAGTGCCATGCAAGAAAAACACTCTGTTTTATAGAAAACAGCATTCTTTCACTCTACTGTGTTTCCTATAGGGCACGTACAGTGAGCTAGCTCAGAACAAAAGAACTGTGCTTCCTACAGAAACGGGGCATATCTAGTTCAACTCAGTATTGGAAACTGAGTAAAACAGGAGCTTCTCTTCAATCCAATACACTGTACTGGCTCGGAACAGACAAGAATGCTATTTGCACTGTATATGGCCAGAAAAGCACAAGTGTGCTGTTCTTAGCCTGAATGAACACTTGCTGCTAGAACTTGAATCTCAACGTGATTCAACTCCGTTTAGGAAGTTTAATTGAACCCTAGTGTGCCATGCAAGAAAAACACTCTGTTTTAGAGAAAACAGCATTCTTTCACTCTACTGTGTTTCCTATAGGGCACGTACAGTGAGCTAGCTCAAAACAAAAGAACTGTGCTTCCTACACAAACGGGGTATATCTAGTTCAACTCAGAATTGAAAACTGAGTAAAACAGTAGCTTCTCTTCAGTCCAATCCACTGTACTGGCTGGGAACAGAGGCGAATGCTATTTGCACTGTATATGGCCAGAAAAGCACAAGTGTGCTGTTCTTAGCCTGAATGAACACTTGCTGCTAGAACTTGAATCTCAACGTGATTCAACTCCGTTTAGGAAGTTTAATTGAACCCTAGTGTGCCATGCAAGAAAAACACTCTGTTTTAGAGAAAACAGCATTCTTTCACTCTACTGTGTTTCCTAGAGGGCACGTACAGTGAGCTAGCTCAGAACAAAAGAACTGTGCTTCCTACACAAACGGGGCATATCTAGTTCAACTCAGTATTGGAAACTGAGTAAAACAGGAGCTTCTCTTCAGTCCAGTACACTGTACTGGCTGGGAACAGACGCGAATGCTATTTGCACTGTATATGGCCAGAAAAGCACAAGTGTGCTGTTCTTAGCCTGAATGAACACTTGCTGCTAGAACTTGAATCTCAACGTGATTCAACTCCGTTTAGGAAGTTTAATTGAACCCTAGTGTGCCATGCAAGAAAAACACTCTGTTTTAGAGAAAACAGCATTCTTTCACTCTACTGTGTTTCCTATAGGGCACGTACAGTGAGCTAGCTCAGAACAAAAGAACTGTGCTTCCTACACAAACGGGGCATATCTAGTTCAACTCAGTATTGGAAACTGAGTAAAACAGGAGCTTCTCTTCAGTCCAGTGCACTGTACTGGCTGGGAACAGACGCGAATGCTATTTGCACTGTATATGGCCAGAAAAGCACAAGTGTGCTGTTCTTAGCCTGAATGAACATTTGCTGCTAGAACTTGAATCTCAACGTGATTCAACTCGTTTAGGAAGTTTAATTGAACCCTAGTGTGCCATGCAAGAAAAACACTCTGTTTTAGAGAAAACAGCATTCTTTCACTCTACTGTGTTTCCTATAGGGCACGTACAGTGAGCTAGCTCAGAACAAAAGAACTGTGCTTCCTACACAAACGGGGCATATCTAGTTCAACTCAGTATTGGAAACTGAGTAAAACAGGAGCTTCTCTTTAGTCCAGTACACTGTACTGGCTGGGAACAGAGGCGAATGCTATTTGCACTGTATATGGCCAGAAAAGCACAAGTGTGCTGTTCTTAGCCTGAATGAACACTTGCTGCTAGAACTTGAATCTCAACGTGATTCAACTCCGTTTAGGAAGTTTAATTGAACCCTAGTGTGCCATGCAAGAAAAACACTCTGTTTTAGAGAAAACAGCATTCTTTCACTCTACTGTGTTTCCTATAGGGCACGTACAGTGAGCTAGCTCAGAAAAAAGGAACTGTGCTTCCTACACAAACGGGGCATATCTAGTTCAACTCAGTATTGGAAACTGAGTAAAACAGGAGCTTCTCTTCAGTCCAATACACTGTACTGGCTGGGAACAGACGCGAATGCTATTTGCACTGTATATGGCCAGAAAAGCACAAGTGTGCTGTTCTTAGCCTGAATGAACACTTGCTGCTAGAACTTGAATCTCAACGTGATTCAACTCCGTTTAGGAAGTTTAATTGAACCCTAGTGTGCCAATCAAGAAAAACACTCTGTTTTAGAGAAAACAGCATTCTTTCACTCTACTGTGTTTTCTATAGGGCACGTACAGTGAGCTAGCTCAGAACAAAAGAACTGTGCTTCCTACACAAACGGGGCATATCTAGTTCAACTCAGTATTGGAAACTGAGTAAAACAGGAGCTTCTCTTCAGTCCAATACACTGTACTGGCTGGGAACAGACGCGAATGCTATTTGCACTGTATATGGCCAGAAAAGCACAAGTGTGCTGTTCGTAGCCTGAATGAACTCTGGCTGCTAGAACTTGAATCTCAACGTGATTCAACTCCGTTTAGGAAGTTTAATTGAACCCTAGTGTGCCATGCAAGAAAAACACTCTGTTTTAGAGAAAACAGCATTCTTTCACTCTGGTGTGTTTCCTATAGGGCACGTACAGTGAGCTATCTCAGAACAAAAGAACTGTGCTTCCTACACAAACGGGGCTTATCTAGTTCAACTCAGTATTGGAAACTGAGTAAAACAGGAGCTTCTCTTCAGTCCAATACACTGTGTTGGCTGGGAACAGACGCGAATGCTATTTGAACTATATATGGCCAGAAAAGCACAAGTGTGCTGTTCTTAGCCTGAATGAACACTTGCTGCTAGAACTTGAATCTCAACGTGATTCAACTCCGTTTAGGAAGTTTAATTGAACCCTAGTGTGCCATGCAAGAAAAACACTCTGTTTTAGAGAAAACAGCATTCTTTCACTCTACTGTGTTTCCTATAGGGCACGTACAGTGAGCTAGCTCAGAACAAAAGAACTGTGCTTCCTACACAAACGGGGCATATCTAGTTCAACTCAGTATTGGAAACTGAGTAAAACAGGAGCTTCTCTTCAGTCCAATACAATGTACTGGCTGGGAACAGACGCGAATGCTATTTGCACTGTATATGGCCAGAAAAGCACAAGTGTGCTGTTCTTAGCCTGAATGAACACTTGCTGCTAGAACTTGAATCTCAACGTGATTCAACTCCGTTTAGGAAGTTTAATTGAACCCTAGTGTGCCATGCAAGAAAAACACTCTGTTTTAGAGAAAACAGCATTCTTTCACTCTGCTGTGTTTCCTATAGTGCACGTACAGTGAGCTAGCTCAGAACAAAAGAACTGTGCTTCCTACACAAACGGGGCATATCTAGTTCAACTCAGTATTGGAAACTGAGTAAAACAGGAGCTTCTCTTCAGTCCAATACACTGTACTGGCTGGGAACAGACACGAATGCTATTTGCACTGTATATGGCCAGCACAGCACAAGTGTGCTGTTCTTAGCCTGAATGAACACTTGCTGCTAGAACTTGAATGTCAACGTGATTCAACTCCGTTTAGGAAGTTTAATTGAACCCTAGTGTGCCATGCAAGAAAAACACTCTGTTTTAGAGAAAACAGCATTCTTTCACTCTACTGTGTTTCCTATAGGGCACGTACAGTGAGCTAGCTCAGAACAAAAGAACTGTGCTTCCTACACAAACGGGGCATATCTAGTTCAACTCAGTATTGGAAACTGAGTAAAACAGGAGCTTCTCTTCAGTCCAGTACACTGTACTGGCTGGGAACAGACGCGAATGCTATTTGCACTGTATATGGCCAGAACAGCACAAGTGTGCTGTTCTTAGCCTGAATGAACACTTGCTGCTAGATCTTGAATCTCAACGTGATTCAACTCCGTTTAGGAAGTTTAATTGAACCCTAGTGTGCCATGCAAGAAAAACACTCTGTTTTAGAGAAAACAGCATTCTTTCACTCTGGTGTGTTTCCTATAGGGCACGTACAGTAAGCTAGCTCAGAACAAAAGAACTGTGCTTCCTACAGAAACGGGGCATATCTAGTTCAACTCAGTATTGGAAACTGAGTAAAACAGGAGCTTCTCTTCAGTCCAATACACTGTACTGGCTGGGAACAGACGCGAATGCTATTTGCACTGTATATGGCCAGAAAAGCACAAGTGTGCTGTTCTTAGCCTGAATGAACACTTGCTGCTAGAACTTGAATCTCAACGTGATTCAACTCCGTTTAGGACGTTTAATTGAACCCTAGTGTGCCATGCAAGAAAAACACGTTGTTTTAGAGAAAACAGCATTCTTTCACTCTGCTGTGTTTCCAATAGGGCACGTACAGTGAGCTAGCTCAGAACAAAAGAACTGTGCTTCCTACACAAACGGGGCATATCTAGTTCAACTCAGTATTGGAAACTGAGTAAAACAGGAATTTCTCTTCAGTCCAATACACTGTACTGGCTGGGAAAGACGCGAATGCTATTTGCACTGTATATGGCCAGAAAAGCACAAGTGTGCTGTTCTTAGCCTGAATGAACACTTGCTGCTAGAACTTGAATCTCAAAGTGATTCAACTCCGTTTAGGAAGTTTAATTGAACCCTATTGTGCCATGCAAGAAAAACACTCTGTTTTAGAGAAAACAGCATTCTTTCACTCTACTGTGTTTCCTATAGGGCACGTACAGTGAGTTAGCTCAGAAAAAAAGAACTGTGCTTCCTACACAAACGGGGCATATCTAGTTCAACTCATTATTGGAAACTGAGTAAAACAGGAGCTTCTTCAGTCCAATACACCATACTGCCTGGGAACAGACGAGAATGCTATTTGCACTGTATATGGCCAGAAAAGCTCAAGTGTGCTGTTCTTAGCCTGAATGAACACTTGCTGCTAGAACTTGAATCTCAACGTGATTCAACTCCGTTTAGGAAGTTTAATTGAACCCTAGTGTGCCATGCAAGAAAAACACTCTGTTTTAGAGAAAACAGCATTCTTTCACTCTACTGTGTTTCCTATAGGGCACGTACAGTGAGCTAGCTCAGAACAAAAGAACTGTGCTTCCTACAGAAACGGGGCATATCTAGTTCAACTCAGTATTGGAAACTGAGTAAAACAGGAGCTTCTCTTCAGTCCAATACACTGTACTGGCTGGGAACAGACGCGAATGCTATTTGCACTGTATATGGCCAGAAAAGCACAAGTGTGCTGTTCTTAGCCTGAATGAACACTTGCTGCTAGAACATGAATCTCAACGTGATTCAACTCCGTTTAGGAAGTTTAATTGAACCCTAGTGTGCCATGCAAGAAAAACACTCTGTTTTAGAGAAAACAGCATTCTTTCACTCTGGTGTGTTTCCTATAGGGCACGTACAGTGAGCTAGCTCAGAACAAAAGAACTGTGCTTCCTACACAAACGGGGCATATCTAGTTCAACTCAGTATTGGAAATTGAGCAAAACAGGAGCTTCTCTTCAGTCCAATACACTGTACTGGCTGGGAACAGACGCGAATGCTATTTGCACTGTATATGGCCAGAAGAGCACAAGTGTGCTGTTCTTAGCCTGAATGAACACTTGCTGCTAGAACTTGAATCTCAACGTGATTCAACTCCGTTTAGGAAGTTTAATTGAACCCTAGTGTGCCATGCAAGAAAAACACTCTGTTTTAGAGAAAGCAGCATTCTTTCACTCTACTGTGTTTCCTATAGTGCACGTACAGTGAGCTAGCTCAGAACAAAAGAACTGTGCTTCCTACAGAAACGGGGCATATCTAGTTCAACTCAGTATTGGAAACTGAGTAAAACAGGAGCTTCTCTTCAGTCCAATACACTGTACTGGCTGGGAACAGACGCGAATGCTATTTGCAGCGTATATGGCCAGAAAAGCACAAGTGTGCTGTTCTTAGCCTGAATGAACACTTGCTGCTAGAACTTGAATCTCAACGTGATTCAACTCCGTTTAGGACGTTTAATTGAACCCTAGTGTGCCATGCAAGAAAAACACTCTGTTTTAGAGAAAACAGCATTCTTTCACTCTACTGTGTTTCCTATAGGGCACGTACAGTGAGCTAGCTCAGAACAAAAGAACTGTGCTTCCTACACAAACGGGGCATATCTAGTTCAACTCAGTATTGGAAACTGAGTAAAACAGGAGCTTCTCTTTAGTCCAATACACTGTACTGGCTGGGAACAGACGCGAATGCTATTTGCACTGTATATGGCCAGAACAGCACAAGTGTGCTCTTCTTAGCCTGAATGAACACTTGCTGCTAGAACTTGAATCTCAACGTGATTCAACTCCGTTTAGGAAGTTTAATTGAACCCTAGTGTGCCATGCAAGAAAAACACGTTGTTTTAGAGAAAACAGCATTCTTTCACTCTGCTGTGTTTCCAATAGGGCACATACAGTGAGCTAGCTCAGAACAAAAGAACTGTGCTTCCTACACTAACGGGGCATATCTAGTTCAACTCAGTATTGGAAACTGAGTAAAACAGGAGCTTCTCTTCAGTCCAATACACTGTACTGGCTGGGAACAGACGCAAATGCTATTTGCACTGTATATGGCCAGAAGAGCACAAGTGTGCTGTTCTTAGCCTGAATGAACACTTGCTGCTAGAACTTGAATCTCAACGTGATTCAACTCCGTTTAGGAAGTTTAATTGAACCCTAGTGTGCCATGCAAGAAAAACACTCTGTTTTAGAGAAAACAGCATTCTTTCACTCTACTGTGTTTCCTATAGGGCACGTACAGTGAGCTAGCTCAGAACAAAAGAACTGTGCTTCCTACACAAACGGGGCATATCTAGTTCAACTCAGTATTGGAAACTGAGTAAAACAGGAATTTCTCTTCAGTCCAATACACTGTACTGGCTGGGAACAGACGCGAATGCTATTTGCACTGTATATGGCCAGAAAAGCACAAGTGTGCTGTTCTTAGCCTGAATGAACACTTGCTGCTAGAACTTGAATCTCAACGTGATTCAACTCCGTTTAGGACGTTTAATTGAACCCTAGTGTGCCATGCAAGAAAAACACGTTGTTTTAGAGAAAACAGCATTCTTTCACTCTGCTGTGTTTCCAATAGGGCACATACAGTGAGCTAGCTCAGAACAAAAGAACTGTGCTTCCTACACTAACGGGGCATATCTAGTTCAACTCAGTATTGGAAACTGAGTAAAACAGGAGCTTCTCTTCAGTCCAATACACTGTACTGGCTGGGAACAGACGCAAATGCTATTTGCACTGTATATGGCCAGAAGAGCACAAGTGTGCTGTTCTTAGGCTGAATGAACACTTGCTGCTAGAACTTGAATCTCAACGTGATTCAACTCCGTTTAGGAAGTTTAATTGAACCCTAGTGTTCCATGCAAGGAAAACACTCTGTTTTAGAGAAAACAGCATTCTTTCACTCTACTGTGTTTCCTATAGGGCACGTACAGTGAGCTAGCTCAGAACAAAAGAACTGTGCTTCCTACACAAACGGGGCATATCTAGTTCAACTCAGTATTGGAAACTGAGTAAAACAGGAATTTCTCTTCAGTCCAATACACTGTACTGGCTGGGAACAGACGCGAATGCTATTTGCACTGTATATGGCCAGAAAAGCACAAGTGTGCTGTTCTTAGCCTGAATGAACACTTGCTGCTAGAACTTGAATCTCAACGTGATTCAACTCCGTTTAGGAAGTTTAATTGAACCCTATTGTGCCATGCAAGAAAAACACTCTGTTTTAGAGAAAACAGCATTCTTTCACTCTACTGTGTTTCCTATAGGGCACGTACAGTGAGCTAGCTCAGAAAAAAGGAACTGTGCTTCCTACACAAACGGGGCATATCTAGTTCAACTCAGTATCGGAAACTGAGTAAAACAGGAGCTTCTCTTCAGTCCAATACACCATACTGCCTGGGAACAGACAAGAATGCTATTTGCACTGTATATGGCCAGAGAAGCTCAAGTGTGCTGTTCTTAGCCTGAATGAACACTTGCTGCTAGAACTTGAATCTCAACGTGATTCAACTCCGTTTAGGAAGTTTAATTGAACCCTAGTGTGCCATGCAAGAAAAACACTCTGTTTTAGAGAAAACAGCATTCTTTCACTCTACTGTGTTTCCTATAGGGCACGTACAGTGAGCTAGCTCAGAACAAAAGAACTGTGCTTCCTACACAAACGGGGCATATCTAGTTCAACTCAGTATTGGAAACTGAGTAAAACAGGAGCTTCTCTTCAGTCCAATACACTGTACTGGCTGGGAACAGACGCAAATGCTATTTGCACTGTATATGGCCAGAAAAGCACAAGTGTGCTGTTCTTAGCCTGAATGAACACTTGCTGCTAGAACTTGAATCTCAACGTGATTCAACTCCGTTTAGGACGTTTAATTGAACCCTAGTGTGCCATGCAAGAAAAACACGTTGTTTTAGAGAAAACAGCATTCTTTCACTCTGCTGTGTTTCCAATAGGGCACATACAGTGAGCTAGCTCAGAACAAAA
Source organism: Peromyscus maniculatus bairdii (assembly GCF_049852395.1). Taxonomy (NCBI): domain Eukaryota; kingdom Metazoa; phylum Chordata; class Mammalia; order Rodentia; family Cricetidae; genus Peromyscus; species Peromyscus maniculatus. Next base: position 43,262,164 of record NC_134854.1, on the reverse strand, counting down.
GAACTGTGCTTCCTACACTAACGGGGCATATCTAGTTCAACTCAGTATTGGAAACTGAGTAAAACAGGAGCTTCTCTTCAGTCCAATACACTGTACTGGCTGGGAACAGACGCAAATGCTATTTGCACTGTATATGGCCAGAAGAGCACAAGTGTGCTGTTCTTAGGCTGAATGAACACTTGCTGCTAGAACTTGAATCTCAACGTGATTCAACTCCGTTTAGGAAGTTTAATTGAACCCTAGTGTTCCATGCAAGGAAAACACTCTGTTTTAGAGAAAACAGCATTCTTTCACTCTACTGTGTTTCCTATAGGGCACGTACAGTGAGCTAGCTCAGAACAAAAGAACTGTGCTTCCTACACAAACGGGGCATATCTAGTTCAACTCAGTATTGGAAACTGAGTAAAACAGGAATTTCTCTTCAGTCCAATACACTGTACTGGCTGGGAACAGACGCGAATGCTATTTGCACTGTATATGGCCAGAAAAGCACAAGTGTGCTGTTCTTAGCCTGAATGAACACTTGCTGCTAGAACTTGAATCTCAACGTGATTCAACTCCGTTTAGGAAGTTTAATTGAACCCTATTGTGCCATGCAAGAAAAACACTCTGTTTTAGAGAAAACAGCATTCTTTCACTCTACTGTGTTTCCTATAGGGCACGTACAGTGAGCTAGCTCAGAAAAAAGGAACTGTGCTTCCTACACAAACGGGGCATATCTAGTTCAACTCAGTATCGGAAACTGAGTAAAACAGGAGCTTCTCTTCAGTCCAATACACCATACTGCCTGGGAACAGACAAGAATGCTATTTGCACTGTATATGGCCAGAAAAGCTCAAGTGTGCTGTTCTTAGCCTGAATGAACACTTGCTGCTAGAACTTGAATCTCAACGTGATTCAACTCCGTTTAGGAAGTTTAATTGAACCCTAGTGTGCCATGCAAGAAAAACACTCTGTTTTAGAGAAAACAGCATTCTTTCACTCTACTGTGTTTCCTATAGGGCACGTACAGTGAGCTAGCTCAGAACAAAAGAACTGTGCTTCCTACACAAACGGGGCATATCTAGTTCAACTCAGTATTGGAAACTGAGTAAAACAGGAGCTTCTCTTCAGTCCAATACACTGTACTGGCTGGGAACAGACGCAAATGCTATTTGCACTGTATATGGCCAGAACAGCACAAGTGTGCTGTTCTTAGCCTGAATGAACACTTGCTGCTAGAACTTGAATCTCAACGTGATTCAACTCCGTTTAGGAAGTTTAATTGAACCCTAGTGTGCCATGCAAGAAAAACACTCTGTTTTAGAGAAAACAGCATTCTTTCACTCTACTGTGTTTCCTATAAGGCACGTACAGTGAGCTAGCTCAGAACAAAAGAACTGTGCTTCCTATACAAACGGGGCATATCTAGTTCAACTCAGTATTGGAAACTGAGTAAAACAGGAGCTTCTCTTCAGTCCAATACACTGTACTGGCTGGGAACAGACGCGAATGCTATTTGCACTGTATATGGCCAGCACAGCACAAGTGTGCTGTTCTTAGCCTGAATGAACACTTGCTGCTAGAACTTGAATCTCAACGTGATTCAACTCCGTTTAGGAAGTTTAATTGAACCCTAGTGTGCCATGCAAGAAAAACACTCTGTTTTAGAGAAAACAGCATTCTTTCACTCTACTGTGTTTCCTATAGGGCACGTACAGTGAGCTAGCTCAGAACAAAAGAACTGTGCTTCCTACACAAACGGGGCATATCTAGTTCAACTCAGTATTGGAAACTGAGTAAAACAGGAGCTTCTCTTCAGTCCAGTACACTGTACTGGCTGGGAACAGACGCGAATGCTATTTGCACTGTATATGGCCAGAACAGCACAAGTGAGCTGTTCTTAGCCTGAATGAACACTTGCTGCTAGAACTTGAATCTCAACGTGATTCAACTCCGTTTAGGAAGTTTAATTGAACCCTAGTGTGCCATGCAAGAAAAACACTCTGTTTTAGAGAAAACAGCATTCTTTCACTCTAATGTGTTTCCTATAGGGCACGTACAGTGAGCTAGCTCAGAACAAAAGAACTGTGCTTCCTACACAAACGGGGCATATCTAGTTCAACTCAGTATTGGAAACTGAGTAAAACAGGAGCTTCTCTTCAGTCCAATACACTGTACTGGCTGGGAACAGACGCGAATGCTATTTGCACTGTATATGGCCAGAAGAGCACAAGTGTGCTGTTCTTAGCCTGAATGAACACTTGCTGCTAGAACTTGAATCTCAACGTGATTCAACTCCGTTTAGGACGTTTAATTGAACCCTAGTGTGCCATGCAAGAAAAACACTCTGTTTTAGAGAAAACAGCATTCTTTAACTCTACTGTGTTTCCTAGAGGGCACGTACAGTGAGCTAGCTCAGAACAAAAGAACTGTGCTTCCTACACAAACGGGGCATATCTAGTTCAACTCAGTATTGGAAACTGAGTAAAACAGGAGCTTCTCTTTAGTCCAATACACTGTACTGGCTGGGAACAGACGCGAATGCTATTTGCACTGTATATGGCCAGAACAGCACAAGTGTGCTGTTCTTAGCCTGAATGAACACTTGCTGCTAGAACTTGAATCTCAACGTGATTCAACTCCGTTTAGGAAGTTTAATTGAACCCTAGTGTGCCATGCAAGAAAAACACTCTGTTTTAGAGAAAACAGCATTCTTTCACTCTACTGTGTTTCCTATAGGGCACGTACAGTGAGCTAGCTCAGAACAAAAGAACTGTGCTTCCTACACAAACGGGGCATATCTAGTTCAACTCAGTATTGGAAACTGAGTAAAACAGGAGCTTCTCTTCAGTCCAGTACACTGTACTGGCTGGGAACAGACGCGAATGCTATTTGCACTGTATATGGCCAGAACAGCACAAGTGTGCTGTTCTTAGCCTGAATGAACACTTGCTGCTAGATCTTGAATCTCAACGTGATTCAACTCCGTTTAGGAAGTTTAATTGAACCCTAGTGTGCCATGCAAGAAAAACACTCTGTTTTAGAGAAAACAGCATTCTTTCACTCTGGTGTGTTTCCTATAGGGCACGTACAGTAAGCTAGCTCAGAACAAAAGAACTGTGCTTCCTACACAAACGGGGCATATCTAGTTCAACTCAGTATTGGAAACTGAGTAAAACAGGAGCTTCTCTTCAGTCCAATACACTGTACTGGCTGGGAACAGACACGAATGCTATTTGCACTGTATATGGCCAGCACAGCACAAGTGTGCTGTTCTTAGCCTGAATGAACACTTGCTGCTAGAACTTGAATCTCAACGTGATTCAACTCCGTTTAGGAAGTTTAATTGAACCCTAGTGTGCCATGCAAGAAAAACACTCTGTTTTAGAGAAAACAGCATTCTTTCACTCTACTGTGTTTCCTATAGGGCACGTACAGTGAGCTAGCTCAGAACAAAAGAACTGTGCTTCCTACACAAACGGGGCATATCTAGTTCAACTCAGTATTGGAAACTGAGTAAAACAGGAGCTTCTCTTCAGTCCAATACACTGTACTGGCTGGGAACAGACGCAAATGCTATTTGCACTGTATATGGCCAGAAGAGCACAAGTGTGCTGTTCTTAGCCTGAATGAACACTTGCTGCTAGAACTTGAATCTCAACGTGATTCAACTCCGTTTAGGAAGTTTAATTGAACCCTAGTGTGCCATGCAAGAAAAACACTCTGTTTTAGAGAAAACAGCATTCTTTCACTCTACTGTGTTTCCTATAGGGCACGTACAGTGAGCTAGCTCAGAACAAAAGAACTGTGCTTCCTACACAAACGGGGCATATCTAGTTCAACTCAGTATTGGAAACTGAGTAAAACAGGAATTTCTCTTCAGTCCAATACACTGTACTGGCTGGGAAAGACGCGAATGCTATTTGCACTGTATATGGCCAGAAAAGCACAAGTGTGCTGTTCTTAGCCTGAATGAACACTTGCTGCTAGAACTTGAATCTCAAAGTGATTCAACTCCGTTTAGGAAGTTTAATTGAACCCTATTGTGCCATGCAAGAAAAACACTCTGTTTTAGAGAAAACAGCATTCTTTCACTCTACTGTGTTTCCTATAGGGCACGTACAGTGAGTTAGCTCAGAAAAAAAGAACTGTGCTTCCTACACAAACGGGGCATATCTAGTTCAACTCATTATTGGAAACTGAGTAAAACAGGAGCTTCTCTTCAGTCCAATACACCATACTGCCTGGGAACAGACGAGAATGCTATTTGCACTGTATATGGCCAGAAAAGCTCAAGCGTGCTGTTCTTAGCCTGAATGAACACTTGCTGCTAGAACTTGAATCTCAACGTGATTCAACTCCGTTTAGGAAGTTTAATTGAACCCTAGTGTGCCATGCAAGAAAAACACTCTGTTTTAGAGAAAACAGCATTCTTTCACTCTACTGTGTTTCCTATAGGGCACGTACAGTGAGCTAGCTCAGAACAAAAGAACTGTGCTTCCTACAGAAACGGGGCATATCTAGTTCAACTCAGTATTGGAAACTGAGTAAAACAGGAGCTTCTCTTCAGTCCAATACACTGTACTGGCTGGGAACAGACGCGAATGCTATTTGCACTGTATATGGCCAGAAAAGCACAAGTGTGCTGTTCTTAGCCTGAATGAACACTTGCTGCTAGAACATGAATCTCAACGTGATTCAACTCCGTTTAGGAAGTTTAATTGAACCCTAGTGTGCCATGCAAGAAAAACACTCTGTTTTAGAGAAAACAGCATTCTTTCACTCTGGTGTGTTTCCTATAGGGCACGTACAGTGAGCTAGCTCAGAACAAAAGAACTGTGCTTCCTACACAAACGGGGCATATCTAGTTCAACTCGGTTTTGGAAATTGAGCAAAACAGGAGCTTCTCTTCAGTCCAATACACTGTACTGGCTGGGAACAGACGCGAATGCTATTTGCACTGTATATGGCCAGAAGAGCACAAGTGTGCTGTTCTTAGCCTGAATGAACACTTGCTGCTAGAACTTGAATCTCAACGTGATTCAACTCCGTTTAGGAAGTTTAATTGAACCCTAGTGTGCCATGCAAGAAAAACACTCTGTTTTAGAGAAAGCAGCATTCTTTCACTCTACTGTGTTTCCTATAGTGCACGTACAGTGAGCTAGCTCAGAACAAAAGAACTGTGCTTCCTACAGAAACGGGGCATATCTAGTTCAACTCAGTATTGGAAACTGAGTAAAACAGGAGCTTCTCTTCAGTCCAATACACTGTACTGGCTGGGAACAGACGCGAATGCTATTTGCAGCGTATATGGCCAGAAAAGCACAAGTGTGCTGTTCTTAGCCTGAATGAACACTTGCTGCTAGAACTTGAATCTCAACGTGATTCAACTCCGTTTAGGACGTTTAATTGAACCCTAGTGTGCCATGCAAGAAAAACACTCTGTTTTAGAGAAAACAGCATTCTTTCACTCTACTGTGTTTCCTATAGGGCACGTACAGTGAGCTAGCTCAGAACAAAAGAACTGTGCTTCCTACACAAACGGGGCATATCTAGTTCAACTCAGTATTGGAAACTGAGTAAAACAGGAGCTTCTCTTTAGTCCAATACACTGTACTGGCTGGGAACAGACGCGAATGCTATTTGCACTGTATATGGCCAGAACAGCACAAGTGTGCTCTTCTTAGCCTTAATGAACACTTGCTGCTAGAACTTGAATCTCAACGTGATTCAACTCCGTTTAGGAAGTTTAATTGAACCCTAGTGTGCCATGCAAGAAAAACACGTTGTTTTAGAGAAAACAGCATTCTTTCACTCTGCTGTGTTTCCAATAGGGCACATACAGTGAGCTAGCTCAGAACAAAAGAACTGTGCTTCCTACACTAACGGGGCATATCTAGTTCAACTCAGTATTGGAAACTGAGTAAAACAGGAGCTTCTCTTCAGTCCAATACACTGTACTGGCTGGGAACAGACGCAAATGCTATTTGCACTGTATATGGCCAGAAGAGCACAAGTGTGCTGTTCTTAGCCTGAATGAACACTTGCTGCTAGAACTTGAATCTCAACGTGATTCAACTCCGTTTAGGAAGTTTAATTGAACCCTAGTGTGCCATGCAAGAAAAACACTCTGTTTTAGAGAAAACAGCATTCTTTCACTCTACTGTGTTTCCTATAGGGCACGTACAGTGAGCTAGCTCAGAACAAAAGAACTGTGCTTCCTACACAAACGGGGCATATCTAGTTCAACTCAGTATTGGAAACTGAGTAAAACAGGAATTTCTCTTCAGTCCAATACACTGTACTGGCTGGGAACAGACGCGAATGCTATTTGCACTGTATATGGCCAGAAAAGCACAAGTGTGCTGTTCTTAGCCTGAATGAACACTTGCTGCTAGAACTTGAATCTCAACGTGATTCAACTCCGTTTAGGACGTTTAATTGAACCCTAGTGTGCCATGCAAGAAAAACACGTTGTTTTAGAGAAAACAGCATTCTTTCACTCTGCTGTGTTTCCAATAGGGCACATACAGTGAGCTAGCTCAGAACAAAAGAACTGTGCTTCCTACACTAACGGGGCATATCTAGTTCAACTCAGTATTGGAAACTGAGTAAAACAGGAGCTTCTCTTCAGTCCAATACACTGTACTGGCTGGGAACAGACGCAAATGCTATTTGCACTGTATATGGCCAGAAGAGCACAAGTGTGCTGTTCTTAGGCTGAATGAACACTTGCTGCTAGAACTTGAATCTCAACGTGATTCAACTCCGTTTAGGAAGTTTAATTGAACCCTAGTGTTCCATGCAAGGAAAACACTCTGTTTTAGAGAAAACAGCATTCTTTCACTCTACTGTGTTTCCTATAGGGCACGTACAGTGAGCTAGCTCAGAACAAAAGAACTGTGCTTCCTACACAAACGGGGCATATCTAGTTCAACTCAGTATTGGAAACTGAGTAAAACAGGAATTTCTCTTCAGTCCAATACACTGTACTGGCTGGGAACAGACGCGAATGCTATTTGCACTGTATATGGCCAGAAAAGCACAAGTGTGCTGTTCTTAGCCTGAATGAACACTTGCTGCTAGAACTTGAATCTCAACGTGATTCAACTCCGTTTAGGAAGTTTAATTGAACCCTATTGTGCCATGCAAGAAAAACACTCTGTTTTAGAGAAAACAGCATTCTTTCACTCTACTGTGTTTCCTATAGGGCACGTACAGTGAGCTAGCTCAGAAAAAAGGAACTGTGCTTCCTACACAAACGGGGCATATCTAGTTCAACTCAGTATCGGAAACTGAGTAAAACAGGAGCTTCTCTTCAGTCCAATACACCATACTGCCTGGGAACAGACAAGAATGCTATTTGCACTGTATATGGCCAGAAAAGCTCAAGTGTGCTGTTCTTAGCCTGAATGAACACTTGCTGCTAGAACTTGAATCTCAACGTGATTCAACTCCGTTTAGGAAGTTTAATTGAACCCTAGTGTGCCATGCAAGAAAAACACTCTGTTTTAGAGAAAACAGCATTCTTTCACTCTACTGTGTTTCCTATAGGGCACGTACAGTGAGCTAGCTCAGAACAAAAGAACTGTGCTTCCTACACAAACGGGGCATATCTAGTTCAACTCAGTATTGGAAACTGAGTAAAACAGGAGCTTCTCTTCAGTCCAATACACTGTACTGGCTGGGAACAGACGCAAATGCTATTTGCACTGTATATGGCCAGAACAGCACAAGTGTGCTGTTCTTAGCCTGAATGAACACTTGCTGCTAGAACTTGAATCTCAACGTGATTCAACTCCGTTTAGGAAGTTTAATTGAACCCTAGTGTGCCATGCAAGAAAAACACTCTGTTTTAGAGAAAACAGCATTCTTTCACTCTACTGTGTTTCCTATAAGGCACGTACAGTGAGCTAGCTCAGAACAAAAGAACTGTGCTTCCTATACAAACGGGGCATATCTAGTTCAACTCAGTATTGGAAACTGAGTAAAACAGGAGCTTCTCTTCAGTCCAATACACTGTACTGGCTGGGAACAGACGCGAATGCTATTTGCACTGTATATGGCCAGCACAGCACAAGTGTGCTGTTCTTAGCCTGAATGAACACTTGCTGCTAGAACTTGAATCTCAACGTGATTCAACTCCGTTTAGGAAGTTTAATTGAACCCTAGTGTGCCATGCAAGAAAAACACTCTGTTTTAGAGAAAACAGCATTCTTTCACTCTACTGTGTTTCCTATAGGGCACGTACAGTGAGCTAGCTCAGAACAAAAGAACTGTGCTTCCTACACAAACGGGGCATATCTAGTTCAACTCAGTATTGGAAACTGAGTAAAACAGGAGCTTCTCTTCAGTCCAATACACTGTACTGGCTGGGAACAGACGCGAATGCTATTTGCACTGTATATGGCCAGAAGAGCACAAGTGTGCTGTTCTTAGCCTGAATGAACACTTGCTGCTAGAACTTGAATCTCAACGTGATTCAACTCCGTTTAGGAAGTTTAATTGAACCCTAGTGTGCCATGCAAGAAAAACACTCTGTTTTAGAGAAAACAGCATTCTTTCACTCTACTGTGTTTCCTATAGGGCACGTACAGTGAGCTAAACAGAACAAAAGAACTGTGCTTCCTACACAAACGGGGCATATCTAGTTCAACTCAGTATTGGAAACTGAGTAAAACAGTTGCTTCTCTTCAGTCCAATACACTGTACTGGCTGGGAACAGACGCGAATGCTATTTGCACTGTATATGGCCAGAACAGCACAAGTGTGCTGTTCTTAGCCTGAATGAACACTTGCTGCTAGAACTTGAATCTCAACGTGATTCAACTCCGTTTAGGAAGTTTAATTGAAACCTAGTGTGCCATGCAAGAAAAACACTCTGTTTTAGAGAAAACAGCATTCTTTCACTCTACTGTGTTTCCTATAGGGCCTGTACAGTGAGCTAGCTCAGAACAAAAGAACTGTGCTTCCTATACAAACGGGGCATATCTAGTTCAACTCAGTATTGGAAACTGAGTAAAACAGGAGCTTCTCTTCAGTCCAATACACTGTACTGGCTGGGAACAGACGCGAATGCTATTTGCACTGTATATGGCCAGAACAGCACAAGTGTGCTGTTCTTAGCCTGAATGAACACTTGCTGCTAGAACTTGAATCTCAACGTGATTCAACTCCGTTTAGGAAGTTTAATTGAACCCTAGTGTGCCATGCAAGAAAAACACTCTATTTTAGAGAAAACAGCATTCTTTCACTCTACTGTTTTTCCTATAGGGCACGTACAGTGAGCTAGCTCAGAACAAAAGAACTGTGCTTCCTACACAAACGGGGCATATCTAGTTCAACTCAGTATTGGAAACTGAGTAAAACAGGAGCTTCTCTTCAGTCCAGTACACTGTACTGGCTGGGAACAGACGCGAATGCTATTTGCACTGTATATGGCCAGAACAGCACAAGTGTGCTGTTCTTAGCCTGAATGAACACTTGCTGCTAGAACTTGAATCTCAACGTGATTCAACTCCGTTTAGGAAGTTTAATTGAACCCTAGTGTGCCATGCAAGAAAAACACTCTGTTTTAGAGAAAACAGCATTCTTTCACTCTACTGTGTTTCCTATAGGGCACGTACAGTGAGCTAGCTCAGAACAAAAGAACTGTGCTTCCTACACAAACGGGGCATATCTAGTTCAACTCAGTATTGGAAACTGAGTAAAACAGGAGCTTCTCTTCAGTCCAATACACTGTACTGGCTGGGAACAGACGCGAATGCTATTTGCACTGTATATGGCCAGAAAAGCACAAGTGTGCTGTTCTTAGCCTGAATGAACACTTGCTGCTAGAACTTGAATCTCAACGTGATTCAACTCCGTTTAGGACGTTTAATTGAACCCTAGTGTGCAATGCAAGAAAAACACGTTGTTTTAGAGAAAACAGCATTCTTTCACTCTGCTGTGTTTCCAATAGGGCACGTACAGTGAGCTAGCTCAGAACAAAAGAACTGTGCTTCCTACACAAACGGGGCATATCTAGTTCAACTCAGTATTGGAAACTGAGTAAAACAGGAGCTTCTCTTCAGTCCAATACACTGTACTTCCTGGGAACAGACGCAAATGCTATTTGCACTGTATATGGCCAGAAGAGCACAAGTGTGCTGTTCTTAGCCTGAATGAACACTTGCTGCTAGACTTGAATCTCAACGTGATTCAACTCCGTTTAGGAAGTTTAATTGAACCCTAGTGTGCCATGCAAGAAAAACACTCTGTTTTAGAGAAAACAGCATTCTTTCACTCTACTGTGTTTCCTATAGGGCACGTACAGTGAGCTAGCTCAGAACAAAAGAACTGTGCTTCCTACACAAACGGGGCATATCTAGTTCAACTCAGTATTGGAAATTGAGCAAAACAGGAGCTTCTCTTCAGTCCAATACACTGTACTGGCTGGGAACAGACGCGAATGCTATTTGCAATGTATATGGCCAGAACAGCACAAGTGTGCTGTTCTTAGCCTGAATGAACACTTGCTGCTAGAACTTGAATCTCAACGTGATTCAACTCCGTTTAGGAAGTTTAATTGAACCCTAGTGTGCCATGCAAGAAAAACACTCTGTTTTAGAGAAAACAGCATTCTTTCACTCTACTGTGTTTCCTATAGGGCACGTACAGTGAGCTAGCTCAGAACAAAAGAACTGTGCTTCCTACACAAACGGGGCATATCTAGTTCAACTCAGTATTGGAAACTGAGTAAAACAGGAGCTTCTCTTTAGTCCAATACACTGTACTGGCTGGGAACAGACGCGAATGCTATTTGCACTGTATATGGCCAGAACAGCACAAGTGTGCTGTTCTTAGCCTGAATGAACACTTGCTGCTAGAACTTGAATCTCAACGTGATTCAACTCCGTTTAGGAAGTTTAATTGAACCCTAGTGTGCCATGCAAGAAAAACACTCTGTTTTAGAGAAAACAGCATTCTTTCACTCTACTGTGTTTCCTATAGGGCACGTACAGTGAGCTAGCTCAGAACAAAAGAACTGTGCTTCCTACAGAAACGGGGCATGTCTAGTTCAACTCAGTATTGGAAACTGAGTAAAACAGGAGCTTCTCTTCAGTCCAATACACTGTACTGGCTGGGAACAGACGCGAATGCTATTTGCACTGTATATGGCCAGAAAAGCACAAGTGTGCTGTTCTTAGCCTGAATGAACACTTGCTGCTAGAACTTGAATCTCAACGTGATTCAACTCCGTTTAGGAAGTTTAATTGAACCCTAGTGTGCCATGCAAGAAAAACACTCTGTTTTAGAGAAAACAGCATTCTTTCACTCTGCTGTGTTTCCAATAGGGCACGTACAGTGAGCTAGCTCAGAACAAAAGAACTGTGCTTCCTACACAAACGGGGCATATCTAGTTCAACTCAGTATTGGAAACTGAGTAAAACAGGAGCTTCTCTTCAGTCCAATACACTGTACTGGCTGGGAACAGACGCAAATGCTATTTGCACTGTATATGGCCAGAAGAGCACAAGTGTGCTGTTCTTAGCCTTTTTGAACACTTGCTGCTAGACTTGAATCTCAACGTGATTCAACTCCGTTTAGGAAGTTTAATTGAACCCTAGTGTGCCATGCAAGAAAAACACTCTGTTTTAGAGAAAACAGCATTCTTTCACTCTACTGTGTTTCCTATAGGGCACATACAGTGTGCTAGCTCAGAACAAAAGAACTGTGCTTCCTACACTAACGGGGCATATCTAGTTCAACTCAGTATTGGAAACTGAGTAAAACAGGAGCTTCTCTTCAGTCCAATACACTGTACTGGCTGGGAACAGACGCAAATGCTATTTGCACTGTATATGGCCAGAAGAGCACAAGTGTGCTGTTCTTAGCCTGAATGAACACTTGCTGCTAGAACTTGAATCTCAACGTGATTCAACTCCGTTTAGGAAGTTTAATTGAACCCTAGTGTGCCATGCAAGAAAAACACTCTGTTTTAGAGAAAACAGCATTCTTTCACTCTACTGTGTTTCCTATAGGGCACGTACAGTGAGCTAGCTCAGAACAAAAGAACTGTGCTTCCTACACAAACGGGGCATATCTAGTTCAACTCAGTATTGGAAACTGAGTAAAACAGGAATTTCTCTTCAGTCCAATACACTGTACTGGCTGGGAACAGACGCGAATGCTATTTGCACTGTATATGGCCAGAAAAGCACAAGTGTGCTGTTCTTAGCCTGAATGAACACTTGCTGCTAGAACTTGAATCTCAACGTGATTCAACTCCGTTTAGGACGTTTAATTGAACCCTAGTGTGCCATGCAAGAAAAACACGTTGTTTTAGAGAAAACAGCATTCTTTCACTCTGCTGTGTTTCCAATAGGGCACATACAGTGAGCTAGCTCAGAACAAAAGAACTGTGCTTCCTACACTAACGGGGCATATCTAGTTCAACTCAGTATTGGAAACTGAGTAAAACAGGAGCTTCTCTTCAGTCCAATACACTGTACTGGCTGGGAACAGACGCAAATGCTATTTGCACTGTATATGGCCAGAAGAGCACAAGTGTGCTGTTCTTAGGCTGAATGAACACTTGCTGCTAGAACTTGAATCTCAACGTGATTCAACTCCGTTTAGGAAGTTTAATTGAACCCTAGTGTGCCATGCAAGAAAAACACTCTGTTTTAGAGAAAACAGCATTCTTTCACTCTACTGTGTTTCCTATAGGGCACGTACAGTGAGCTAGCTCAGAACAAAAGAACTGTGCTTCCTACACAAACGGGGCATATCTAGTTCAACTCAGTATTGGAAACTGAGTAAAACAGGAATTTCTCTTCAGTCCAATACACTGTACTGGCTGGGAACAGACGCGAATGCTATTTGCACTGTATATGGCCAGAAAAGCACAAGTGTGCTGTTCTTAGCCTGAATGAACACTTGCTGCTAGAACATGAATCTCAACGTGATTCAACTCCGTTTAGGACGTTTAATTGAACCCTAGTGTGCCATGCAAGAAAAACACGTTGTTTTAGAGAAAACAGCATTCTTTCACTCTGCTGTGTTTCCAATAGGGCACATACAGTGAGCTAGCTCAGAACAAAAGAACTGTGCTTCCTACACTAACGGGGCATATCTAGTTCAACTCAGTATTGGAAACTGAGTAAAACAGGAGCTTCTCTTCAGTCCAATACACTGTACTGGCTGGGAACAGACGCAAATGCTATTTGCACTGTATATGGCCAGAAGAGCACAAGTGTGCTGTTCTTAGGCTGAATGAACACTTGCTGCTAGAACTTGAATCTCAACGTGATTCAACTCCGTTTAGAAAGTTTAATTGAACCCTAGTGTGCCATGCAAGAAAAACACTCTGTTTTAGAGAAAACAGCATTCTTTCACTCTACTGTGTTTCCTATAGGGCACGTACAGTGAGCTAGCTCAGAACAAAAGAACTGTGCTTCCTACACAAACGGGGCATATCTAGTTCAACTCAGTATTGGAAACTGAGTAAAACAGGAATTTCTCTTCAGTCCAATACACTGTACTGGCTGGGAACAGACGCGAATGCTATTTGCACTGTATATGGCCAGAAAAGCACAAGTGTGCTGTTCTTAGCCTGAATGAACACTTGCTGCTAGAACTTGAATCTCAACGTGATTCAACTCCGTTTAGGAAGTTTAATTGAACCCTAGTGTGCCATGCAAGAAAAACACTCTGTTTTAGAGAAAACAGCATTCTTTCACTCTACTGTGTTTCCTATAGGGCACGTACAGTGAGCTAGCTCAGAACAAAAGAACTGTGCTTCCTACACAAACGGGGCATATCTAGTTCAACTCAGTATTGGAAACTGAGTAAAACAGGAGCTTCTCTTCAGTCCAATACACTGTACTGGCTGGGAACAGACGCAAATGCTATTTGCACTGTATATGGCCAGAACAGCACAAGTGTGCTGTTCTTAGCCTGAATGAACACTTGCTGCTAGAACTTGAATCTCAACGTGATTCAACTCCGTTTAGGAAGTTTAATTGAACCCTAGTGTGCCATGCAAGAAAAACACTCTGTTTTAGAGAAAACAGCATTCTTTCACTCTACTGTGTTTCCTATAAGGCACGTACAGTGAGCTAGCTCAGAACAAAAGAACTGTGCTTCCTATACAAACGGGGCATATCTAGTTCAACTCAGTATTGGAAACTGAGTAAAACAGGAGCTTCTCTTCAGTCCAATACACTGTACTGGCTGGGAACAGACGCGAATGCTATTTGCACTGTATATGGCCAGCACAGCACAAGTGTGCTGTTCTTAGCCTGAATGAACACTTGCTGCTAGAACTTGAATCTCAACGTGATTCAACTCCGTTTAGGAAGTTTAATTGAACCCTAGTGTGCCATGCAAGAAAAACACTCTGTTTTAGAGAAAACAGCATTCTTTCACTCTACTGTGTTTCCTATAGGGCACGTACAGTGAGCTAGCTCAGAACAAAAGAACTGTGCTTCCTACACAAACGGGGCATATCTAGTTCAACTCAGTATTGGAAACTGAGTAAAACAGGAGCTTCTCTTCAGTCCAGTACACTGTACTGGCTGGGAACAGACGCGAATGCTATTTGCACTGTATATGGCCAGAACAGCACAAGTGAGCTGTTCTTAGCCTGAATGAACACTTGCTGCTAGAACTTGAATCTCAACGTGATTCAACTCCGTTTAGGAAGTTTAATTGAACCCTAGTGTGCCATGCAAGAAAAACACTCTGTTTTAGAGAAAACAGCATTCTTTCACTCTAATGTGTTTCCTATAGGGCACGTACAGTGAGCTAGCTAAGAACAAAAGAACTGTGCTTCCTACACAAACGGGGCATATCTAGTTCAACTCAGTATTGGAAACTGAGTAAAACAGGAGCTTCTCTTCAGTCCAATACACTGTACTGGCTGGGAACAGACGCGAATGCTATTTGCACTGTATATGGCCAGAAGAGCACAAGTGTGCTGTTCTTAGCCTGAATGAACACTTGCTGCTAGAACTTGAATCTCAACGTGATTCAACTCCGTTTAGGACGTTTAATTGAACCCTAGTGTGCCATGCAAGAAAAACACTCTGTTTTAGAGAAAACAGCATTCTTTCACTCTACTGTGTTTCCTAGAGGGCACGTACAGTGAGCTAGCTCAGAACAAAAGAACTGTGCTTCCTACACAAACGGGGCATATCTAGTTCAACTCAGTATTGGAAACTGAGTAAAACAGGAGCTTCTCTTTAGTCCAAATCACTGTACTGGCTGGGAACAGACGCGAATGCTATTTGCACTGTATATGGCCAGAACAGCACAAGTGTGCTGTTCTTAGCCTGAATGAACACTTGCTGCTAGAACTTGAATCTCAACGTGATTCAACTCCGTTTAGGAAGTTTAATTGAACCCTAGTGTGCCATGCAAGAAAAACACTCTGTTTTAGAGAAAACAGCATTCTTTCACTCTACTGTGTTTCCTATAGGGCACGTACAGTGTGCTAGCTCAGAACAAAAGAACTGTGCTTCCTACACAAACGGGGCATATCTAGTTCAACTCAGTATTGGAAACTGAGTAAAACAGGAGCTTCTCTTCAGTCCAATACACTGTACTGGCTGGGAACAGACGCGAATGCTATTTGCACTGTATATGGCCAGAAAAGCACAAGTGTGCTGTTCTTAGCCTGAATGAACACTTGCTGCTAGAACTTGAATCTCAACGTGATTCAACTCCGTTTAGGAAGTTTAATTGAACCCTAGTGTGCCATGCAAGAAAAACACTCTGTTTTAGAGAAAACAGCATTCTTTCACTCTACTGTGTTTCCTATAGGGCACGTACAGTGAGCTAGCTCAGAACAAAAGAACTGTGCTTCCTACACAAACGGGGCATATCTAGTTCAACTCAGTATTGGAAACTGAGTAAAACAGGAGTTTCTCTTCAGTCCAATACACTGTACTGGCTGGGAACAGACGCGAATGCTATTTGCACTGTATATGGCCAGAAAAGCACAAGTGTGCTGTTCTTAGCCTGAATGAACACTTGCTGCTAGAACTTGAATCTCAACGTGATTCAACTCCGTTTAGGAAGTTTAATTGAAACCTAGTGTGCCATGCAAGAAAAACACTCTGTTTTAGAGAAAACAGCATTCTTTCACTCTACTGTGTTTCCTATAGGGCCCGTACAGTGAGCTAGCTCAGAACAAAAGAACTGTGCTTCCTATACAAACGGGGCATATCTAGTTCAACTCAGTATTGGAAACTGAGTAAAACAGGAGCTTCTCTTCAGTCCAATACACTGTACTGGCTGGGAACAGACGCGAATGCTATTTGCACTGTATATGGCCAGAACAGCACAAGTGTGCTGTTCTTAGCCTGAATGAACACTTGCTGCTAGAACTTGAATCTCAACGTGATTCAACTCCGTTTAGGAAGTTTAATTGAACCCTAGTGTGCCATGCAAGAAAAACACTCTATTTTAGAGAAAACAGCATTCTTTCACTCTACTGTGTTTCCTATAGGGCACGTACAGTGAGCTAGCTCAGAACAAAAGAACTGTGCTTCCTACACAAACGGGGTATATCTAGTTCAACTCAGTATTGGAAACTGAGTAAAACAGGAGCTTCTCTCAGTCCAGTACACTGTACTGGCTGGGAACAGACGCGAATGCTATTTGCACTGTATATGGCCAGAACAGCACAAGTGTGCTGTTCTTAGCCTGAATGAACACTTGCTGCTAGAACTTGAATCTCAACGTGATTCAACTCCGTTTAGGAAGTTTAATTGAACCCTAGTGTGCCATGCAAGAAAAACACTCTGTTTTAGAGAAAACAGCATTCTTTCACTCTACTGTGTTTCCTATAGGGCACGTACAGTGAGCTAGCTCAGAACAAAAGAACTGTGCTTCCTACACAAACGGGGCATATCTAGTTCAACTCAGTATTGGAAACTGAGTAAAACAGGATCTTCTCTTCAGTCCAATACACTGTACTGGCTGGGAACAGACGCGAATGCTATTTGCACTGTATATGGCCAGAAAAGCACAAGTGTGCTGTTCTTAGCCTGAATGAACACTTGCTGCTAGAACTTGAATCTCAACGTGATTCAACTCCGTTTAGGACGTTTAATTGAACCCTAGTGTGCCATGCAAGAAAAACACGTTGTTTTAGAGAAAACAGCATTCTTTCACTCTGCTGTGTTTCCAATAGGGCACGTACAGTGAGCTAGCTCAGAACAAAAGAACTGTGCTTCCTACACAAACGGGGCATATCTAGTTCAACTCAGTATTGGAAACTGAGTAAAACAGGAGCTTCTCTTCAGTCCAATACACTGTACTGGCTGGGAACAGACGCAAATGCTATTTGCACTGTATATGGCCAGAAGAGCACAAGTGTGCTGTTCTTAGCCTGAATGAACACTTGCTGCTAGACTTGAATCTCAACGTGATTCAACTCCGTTTAGGAAGTTTAATTGAACCCTAGTGTGCCATGCAAGAAAAACACTCTGTTTTAGAGAAAACAGCATTCTTTCACTCTACTGTGTTTCCTATAGGGCACGTACAGTGAGCTAGCTCAGAACAAAAGAACTGTGCTTCCTACACAAACGGGGCATATCTAGTTCAACTCAGTATTGGAAATTGAGCAAAACAGGAGCTTCTCTTCAGTCCAATACACTGTACTGGCTGGGAACAGACGCGAATGCTATTTGCACTGTATATGGCCAGAACAGCACAAGTGTGCTGTTCTTAGCCTGAATGAACACTTGCTGCTAGAACTTGAATCTCAACGTGATTCAACTCCGTTTAGGAAGTTTAATTGAACCCTAGTGTGCCATGCAAGAAAAACACTCTGTTTTAGAGAAAACAGCATTCTTTCACTCTACTGTGTTTCCTATAGGGCACGTACAGTGAGCTAGCTCAGAACAAAAGAACTGTGCTTCCTACACAAACGGGGCATATCTAGTTCAACTCAGTATTGGAAACTGAGTAAAACAGGAGCTTCTCTTTAGTCCAATACACTGTACTGGCTGGGAACAGACGCGAATGCTATTTGCACTGTATATGGCCAGAACAGCACAAGTGTGCTGTTCTTAGCCTGAATGAACACTTGCTGCTAGAACTTGAATCTCAACGTGATTCAACTCCGTTTAGGAAGTTTAATTGAACCCTAGTGTGCCATGCAAGAAAAACACTCTGTTTTAGAGAAAACAGCATTCTTTCACTCTACTGTGTTTCCTATAGGGCACGTACAGTGAGCTAGCTCAGAACAAAAGAACTGTGCTCTCCTACAGAAACGGGGCATGTCTAGTTCAACTCAGTATTGGAAACTGAGTAAAACAGGAGCTTCTCTTCAGTCCAATACACTGTACTGCCTGGGAACAGACGCGAATGCTATTTGCACTGTATATGGCCAGAAAAGCACAAGTGTGCTGTTCTTAGCCTGAATGAACACTTGCTGCTAGAACTTGAATCTCAACGTGATTCAACTCCGTTTAGGACGTTTAATTGAACCCTAGTGTGCCATGCAAGAAAAACACGTTGTTTTAGAGAAAACAGCATTCTTTCACTCTGCTGTGTTTCCAATAGGGCACGTACAGTGAGCTAGCTCAGAACAAAAGAACTGTGCTTCCTACACAAACGGGGCATATCTAGTTCAACTCAGTATTGGAAACTGAGTAAAACAGGAGCTTCTCTTCAGTCCAATACACTGTACTGGCTGGGAACAGACGCAAATGCTATTTGCACTGTATATGGCCAGAAGAGCACAAGTGTGCTGTTCTTAGCCTGAATGAACACTTGCTGCTAGACTTGAATCTCAACGTGATTCAACTCCGTTTAGGAAGTTTAATTGAACCCTAGTGTGCCATGCAAGAAAAACACTCTGTTTTAGAGAAAACAGCATTCTTTCACTCTACTGTGTTTCCTATAGGGCACGTACAGTGAGCTAGCTCAGAACAAAAGAACTGTGCTTCCTACACAAACGGGGCATATCTAGTTCAACTCAGTATTGGAAACTGAGTAAAACAGAAGCTTCTCTTCAGTCCAATACACTGTACTGGCTGGGAACAGACGCGAATGCTATTTGCACTGTATATGGCCAGAAAAGCACAAGTGTGCTGTTCTTAGCCTGAATGAACACTTGCTGCTAGAACTTGAATCTCAACGTGATTCAACTCCGTTTAGGAAGTTTAATTGAACCCTATTGTGCCATGCAAGAAAAACACTCTGTTTTAGAGAAAACAGCATTCTTTCACTCTACTGTGTTTCCTATAGGGCACGTACAGTGAGTTAGCTCAGAAAAAAAGAACTGTGCTTCCTACACAAACGGGGCATATCTAGTTCAACTCAGTATTGGAAACTGAGTAAAACAGGAGCTTCTCTTCAGTCCAATACACCATACTGCCTGGGAACAGACGAGAATGCTATTTGCACTGTATATGGCCAGAAAAGCTCAAGTGTGCTGTTCTTAGCCTGAATGAACACTTTCTGCTAGAACTTGAATCTCAACGTGATTCAACTCCGTTTAGGAAGTTTAATTGAACCCTAGTGTGCCATGCAAGAAAAACACTCTGTTTTAGAGAAAACAGCATTCTTTCACTCTACTGTGTTTCCTATAGGGCACGTACAGTGAGCTAGCTCAGAACAAAAGAACTGTGCTTCCTACACAAACGGGGCATATCTAGTTCAACTCAGTATTGGAAACTGAGTAAAACAGGAGCTTCTCTTCAGTCCAATACACTGTACTGGCTGGGAACAGACGCGAATGCTATTTGCACTGTATATGGCCAGAACAGCACAAGTGTGCTGTTCTTAGCCTGAATGAACACTTGCTGCTAGAACTTGAATCTCAACGTGATTCAACTCCGTTTAGGAAGTTTAATTGAACCCTAGTGTGCCATGCAAGAAAAACACTCTGTTTTAGAGAAAACAGCATTCTTTCACTCTACTGTGTTTCCTATAAGGCACGTAGAGTGAGCTAGCTCAGAACAAAAGAACTGTGCTTCCTATACAAACGGGGCATATCTAGTTCAACTCAGTATTGGAAACTGAGTAAAACAGGAGCTTCTCTTCAGTCCAATACACTGTACTGGCTGGGAACAGACGCGAATGCTATTTGCACTGTATATGGCCAGAAAAGCACAAGTGTGCTGTTCTTAGCCTGAATGAACACTTGCTGCTAGAACTTGAATCTCAACGTGATTCAACTCCGTTTAGGAAGTTTAATTGAACCCTAGTGTGCCATGCAAGAAAAACACTCTGTTTTAGAGAAAACAGCATTCTTTCACTCTGCTGTGTTTCCTATAGGGCACGTACAGTGAGCTAGCTCAGAACAAAAGAACTGTGCTTCCTACACAAACGGGGCATATCTAGTTCAACTCAGTATTGGAAATTGAGCAAAACAGGAGCTTCTCTTCAGTCCAATACACTGTACTGGCTGGGAACAGACGCGAATGCTATTTGCACTGTATATGGCCAGAACAGCACAAGTGTGCTGTTCTTAGCCTGAATGAACACTTGCTGCTAGAACTTGAATCTCAACGTGATTCAACTCCGTTTAGGAAGTTTAATTGAACCCTAGTGTGCCATGCAAGAAAAACACTCTGTTTTAGAGAAAACAGCATTCTTTCACTCTACTGTGTTTCCTATAGGGCACGTACAGTGAGCTAGCTCAGAACAAAAGAACTGTGCTTCCTACACAAACGGGGCATATCTAGTTCAACTCAGTATTGGAAACTGAGTAAAACAGGAGCTTCTCTTCAGTCCAATACACTGTACTGGCTGGGAACAGACGCGAATGCTATTTGCACTGTATATGGCCAGAAAAGCACAAGTGTGCTGTTCTTAGCCTGAATGAACACTTGCTGCTAGAACTTGAATCTCAACGTGATTCAACTCCGTTTAGGACGTTTAATTGAACCCTAGTGTGCCATGCAAGGAAAACACGTTGTTTTAGAGAAAACAGCATTCTTTCACTCTGCTGTGTTTCCAATAGGGCACATACAGTGAGCTAGCTCAGAACAAAAGAACTGTGCTTCCTACACTAACGGGGCATATCTAGTTCAACTCAGTATTGGAAACTGAGTAAAACAGGAGCTTCTCTTCAGTCCAATACACCATACTGCCTGGGAACAGACGAGAATGCTATTTGCACTGTATATGGCCAGAAAAGCTCAAGTGTGCTGTTCTTAGCCTGAATGAACACTTGCTGCTAGAACTTGAATCTCAACGTGATTCAACTCCGTTTAGGAAGTTTAATTGAACCCTAGTGTGCCATGCAAGAAAAACACTCTGTTTTAGAGAAAACAGCATTCTTTCACTCTACTGTGTTTCCTATCGGGCACGTACAGTGAGCTAGCTCAGAACAAAAGAACTGTGCTTCCTACACAAACGGGGCATATCTAGTTCAACTCAGTATTGGAAACTGAGTAAAACAGGAGCTTCTCTTCAGTCCAATACACTGTACTGGCTGGGAACAGACGCAAATGCTATTTGCACTGTATATGGCCAGAACAGCACAAGTGTGCTGTTCTTAGCCTGAATGAACACTTGCTGCTAGAACTTGAATCTCAACGTGATTCAACTCCGTTTAGGAAGTTTAATTGAACCCTAGTGTGCCATGCAAGAAAAACACTCTGTTTTAGAGAAAACAGCATTCTTTCACTCTGCTGTGTTTCCTATAGGGCACGTACAGTGAGCTAGCTCAGAACAAAAGAACTGTGCTTCCTACACAAACGGGGCATATCTAGTTCAACTCAGTATTGGAAATTGAGCAAAACAGGAGCTTCTCTTCAGTCCAATACACTGTACTGGCTGGGAACAGACGCGAATGCTATTTGCACTGTATATGGCCAGAACAGCACAAGTGTGCTGTTCTTAGCCTGAATGAACACTTGCTGCTAGAACTTGAATCTCAACGTGATTCAACTCCGTTTAGGAAGTTTAATTGAACCCTAGTGTGCCATGCAAGAAAAACACTCTGTTTTAGAGAAAGCAGCATTCTTTCACTCTACTGTGTTTCCTATAGTGCACGTACAGTGAGCTAGCTCAGAACAAAAGAACTGTGCTTCCTACAGAAACGGGGCATATCTAGTTCAACTCAGTATTGGAAACTGAGTAAAACAGGAGCTTCTCTTCAGTCCAATACACTGTACTGGCTGGGAACAGACGCGAATGCTATTTGCAGCGTATATGGCCAGAAAAGCACAAGTGTGCTGTTCTTAGCCTGAATGAACACTTGCTGCTAGAACTTGAATCTCAACGTGATTCAACTCCGTTTAGGACGTTTAATTGAACCCTAGTGTGCCATGCAAGAAAAACACTCTGCTTTAGAGAAAACAGCATTCTTTCACTCTACTGTGTTTCCTATAGGGCACGTACAGTGAGCTAGCTCAGAACAAAAGAACTGTGCTTCCTACACAAACGGGGCATATCTAGTTCAACTCAGTATTGGAAACTGAGTAAAACAGGAGCTTCTCTTTAGTCCAATACACTGTACTGGCTGGGAACAGACGCGAATGCTATTTGCACTGTATATGGCCAGAACAGCACAAGTGTGCTGTTCTTAGCCTGAATGAACACTTGCTGCTAGAACTTGAATCTCAACGTGATTCAACTCCGTTTAGGAAGTTTAATTGAACCCTAGTGTGCCATGCAAGAAAAACACTCTGTTTTAGAGAAAACAGCATTCTTTCACTCTACTGTGTTTCCTATAGGGCACGTACAGTGAGCTAGCTCAGAACAAAAGAACTGTGCTTCCTACACAAACGGGGCATATCTAGTTCAACTCAGTATTGGAAACTGAGTAAAACAGGAGCTTCTCTTCAGTCCAATACACTGTACTGGCTGGGAACAGACGCGAATGCTATTTGCACTGTATATGGCCAGAAAAGCACAAGTGTTCTGTTCTTAGCCTGAATGAACACTTGCTGCTAGAACTTGAATCTCAACGTGATTCAACTCCGTTTAGGACGTTTAATTGAACCCTAGTGTGCCATGCAAGAAAAACACGTTGTTTTAGAGAAAACAGCATTCTTTCACTCTGCTGTGTTTCCAATAGGGCACATACAGTGAGCTAGCTCAGAACAAAAGAACTGTGCTTCCTACACTAACGGGGCATATCTAGTTCAACTCAGTATTGGAAACTGAGTAAAACAGGAGCTTCT
This sequence comes from Peromyscus maniculatus bairdii, assembly GCF_049852395.1. Lineage (NCBI taxonomy): Eukaryota > Metazoa > Chordata > Mammalia > Rodentia > Cricetidae > Peromyscus > Peromyscus maniculatus. The sequence goes on along the minus strand of NC_134854.1, from coordinate 43,239,047 downwards.
CTTCAGTCCAATACACTGTACTGGCTGGGAACAGACGCAAATGCTATTTGCACTGTATATGGCCAGAAGAGCACAAGTGTGCTGTTCTTAGCCTGAATGAACACTTGCTGCTAGAACTTGAATCTCAACGTGATTCAACTCCGTTTAGGAAGTTTAATTGAACCCTAGTGTGCCATGCAAGAAAAACACTCTGTTTTAGAGAAAACAGCATTCTTTCACTCTACTGTGTTTCCTATAGGGCACGTACAGTGAGCTAGCTCAGAACAAAAGAACTGTGCTTCCTACACAAACGGGGCATATCTAGTTCAACTCAGTATTGGAAACTGAGTAAAACAGGAATTTCTCTTCAGTCCAATACACTGTACTGGCTGGGAACAGACGCGAATGCTATTTGCACTGTATATGGCCAGAAAAGCACAAGTGTGCTGTTCTTAGCCTGAATGAACACTTGCTGCTAGAACTTGAATCTCAACGTGATTCAACTCCGTTTAGGAAGTTTAATTGAACCCTAGTGTGCCATGCAAGAAAAACACTCTGTTTTAGAGAAAACAGCATTCTTTCACTCTACTGTGTTTCCTATAGGGCACGTACAGTGAGCTAGCTCAGAACAAAAGAACTGTGCTTCCTACACAAACGGGGCATATCTAGTTCAACTCAGTATTGGAAACTGAGTAAAACAGGAATTTCTCTTCAGTCCAATACACTGTACTGGCTGGGAACAGACGCGAATGCTATTTGCACTGTATATGGCCAGAAAAGCACAAGTGTGCTGTTCTTAGCCTGAATGAACACTTGCTGCTAGAACTTGAATCTCAACGTGATTCAACTCCGCTTAGGAAGTTTAATTGAACCCTATTGTGCCATGCAAGAAAAACACTCTGTTTTAGAGAAAACAGCATTCTTTCACTCTACTGTGTTTCCTATAGGGCACGTACAGTGAGCTAGCTCAGAACAATAGAACTGTGCTTCCTACACAAACGGGGCATATCTAGTTCAACTCAGGATTGGAAACTGAGTAAAACAGGAGCTTCTCTTCAGTCCAATACACCATACTGCCTGGGAACAGACGAGAATGCTATTTGCACTGTATATGGCCAGAAAAGCTCAAGTGTGCTGTTCTTAGCCTGAATGAACACTTGCTGCTAGAAGTTGAATCTCAACGTGATTCAACTCCGTTTAGGAAGTTTAATTGAACCCTAGTGTGCCATGCAAGAAAAACACTCTGTTTTAGAGAAAACAGCATTCTTTCACTCTGGTGTGTTTCCTATAGGGCACGTACAGTGAGCTAGCTCAGAACAAAAGAACTGTGCTTCCTACACAAACGGGGCATATCTAGTTCAACTCAGTATTGGAAATTGAGCAAAACAGGAGCTTCTCTTATGTCCAATACACTGTACTGGCTGGGAACAGACGCGAATGCTATTTGCACTGTATATGGCCAGAACAGCACAAGTGTGCTGTTCTTAGCCTGAATGAACACTTGCTGCTAGAACTTGAATCTCAACGTGATTCAACTCCGTTTAGGAAGTTTAATTGAACCCTAGTGTGCCATGCAAGAAAAACACTCTGTTTTAGAGAAAGCAGCATTCTTTCACTCTACTGTGTTTCCTATAGTGCACGTACAGTGAGCTAGCTCAGAACAAAAGAACTGTGCTTCCTACAGAAACGGGGCATATCTAGTTCAACTCAGTATTGGAAACTGAGTAAAACAGGAGCTTCTCTTCAGTCCAATACACTGTACTGGCTGGGAACAGACGCGAATGCTATTTGCAGCGTATATGGCCAGAAAAGCACAAGTGTGCTGTTCTTAGCCTGAATGAACACTTGCTGCTAGAACTTGAATCTCAACGTGATTCAACTCCGTTTAGGACGTTTAATTGAACCCTAGTGTGCCATGCAAGAAAAACACTCTGTTTTAGAGAAAACAGCATTCTTTCACTCTACTGTGTTTCCTATAGGGCACGTACAGTGAGCTAGCTCAGAACAAAAGAACTGTGCTTCCTACACAAACGGGGCATATCTAGTTCAACTCAGTATTGGAAACTGAGTAAAACAGGAGCTTCTCTTTAGTCCAATACACTGTACTGGCTGGGAACAGACGCGAATGCTATTTGCACTGTATATGGCCAGAACAGCACAAGTGTGCTGTTCTTAGCCTGAATGAACACTTGCTGCTAGAACTTGAATCTCAACGTGATTCAACTCCGTTTAGGAAGTTTAATTGAACCCTATTGTGCCATGCAAGAAACACACTCTGTTTTAGAGAAAACAGCATTCTTTCACTCTACTGTGTTTCCTATAGGGCACGTACAGTGAGCAGGCTCAGAACAAAAGAACTGTGCTTCCTACACAAACGGGGCATATCTAGTTCAACTCAGTATTGGAAACTGAGTAAAACAGGAGCTTCTCTTCAGTCCAATACACTGTACTGGCTGGGAACAGACGCGAATGCTATTTGCACTGTATATGGCCAGAAAAGCACAAGTGTGCTGTTCTTAGCCTGAATGAACACTTGCTGCTAGAACTTGAATCTCAACGTGATTCAACTCCGTTTAGGATGTTTAATTGAACCCTAGTGTGCCATGCAAGAAAAACACGTTGTTTTAGAGAAAACAGCATTCTTTCACTCTGCTGTGTTTCCAATAGGGCACATACAGTGAGCTAGCTCAGAACAAAAGAACTGTGCTTCCTACACTAACGGGGCATATCTAGTTCAACTCAGTATTGGAAACTGAGTAAAACAGGAGCTTCTCTTCAGTCCAATACACTGTACTGGCTGGGAACAGACGCAAATGCTATTTGCACTGTATATGGCCAGAAGAGCACAAGTGTGCTGTTCTTAGCCTGAATGAACACTTGCTGCTAGAACTTGAATCTCAACGTGATTCAACTCCGTTTAGGAAGTTTAATTGAACCCTAGTGTGCCATGCAAGAAAAACACTCTGTTTTAGAGAAAACAGCATTCTTTCACTCTACTGTGTTTCCTATAGGGCACGTACAGTGAGCTAGCTCAGAACAAAAGAACTGTGCTTCCTACACAAACGGGGCATATCTAGTTCAACTCAGTATTGGAAACTGAGTAAAACAGGAATTTCTCTTCAGTCCAATACACTGTACTGGCTGGGAACAGACGCGAATGCTATTTGCACTGTATATGGCCAGAAAAGCACAAGTGTGCTGTTCTTAGCCTGAATGAACACTTGCTGCTAGAACTTGAATCTCAACGTGATTCAACTCCGTTTAGGAAGTTTAATTGAACACTATTGTGCCATGCAAGAAAAACACTCTGTTTTAGAGAAAACAGCATTCTTTCACTCTACTGTGTTTCCTATAGGGCACGTACAGTGAGCTAGCTCAGAACAAAAGAACTGTGCTTCCTACACAAACGGGGCATATCTAGTTGAACTCAGTATTGGAAACTGAGTAAAACAGGAATTTCTCTTCAGTCCAATACACTGTACTGGCTGGGAACAGACGCGAATGCTATTTGCACTGTATATGGCCAGAAAAGCACAAGTGTGCTGTTCTTAGCCTGAATGAACACTTGCTGCTAGAACTTGAATCTCAACGTGATTCAACTCCGTTTAGGAAGTTTAATTGAACCCTATTGTGCCATGCAAGAAAAACACTCTGTTTTAGAGAAAACAGCATTCTTTCACTCTACTGTGTTTCCTATAGGGCACGTACAGTGAGCTAGCTCAGAACAATAGAACTGTGCTTCCTACACAAACGGGGCATATCTAGTTCAACTCAGTATTGGAAACTGAGTAAAACAGGAGCTTCTCTTCAGTCCAATACACCATACTGCCTGGGAACAGACGAGAATGCTATTTGCACTGTATATGGCCAGAAAAGCTCAAGTGTGCTGTTCTTAGCCTGAATGAACACTTGCTGCTAGAACTTGAATCTCAATGTGATTCAACTCCGTTTAGGAAGTTTAATTGAACCCTATTGTGCCATGCAAGAAAAACACTCTGTTTTAGAGAAAACAGCATTCTTTCACTCTACTGTGTTTCCTATAGGGCACGTACAGTGAGCTAGCTCAGAACAATAGAACTGTGCTTCCTACACAAACGGGGCATATCTAGTTCAACTCAGTATTGGAAACTGAGTAAAACAGGAGCTTCTCTTCAGTCCAATACACCATACTGCCTGGGAACAGACGAGAATGCTATTTGCACTGTATATGGCCAGAAAAGCTCAAGTGTGATGTTCTTAGCCTGAATGAACACTTGCTGCTAGAACTTGAATCTCAACGTGATTCAACTCCGTTTAGGAAGTTTAATTGAACCCTAGTGTGCCATGCAAGAAAAACACTCTGTTTTAGAGAAAACAGCATTCTTTCACTCTACTGTGTTTCCTATAGGGCACGTACAGTGAGCTAGCTCAGAACAAAAGAACTGTGCTTCCTACACAAACGGGGCATATCTAGTTCAACTCAGTATTGGAAACTGAGTAAAACAGGAGCTTCTCTTCAGTCCAATACACTGTACTGGCTGGGAACAGTCGCAAATGCTATTTGCACTGTATATGGCCAGAACAGCACAAGTGTGCTGTTCTTAGCCTGAATGAACACTTGCTGCTAGAACTTGAATCTCAACGTGATTCAACTCCGTTTAAGAAGTTTAATTGAACCCTAGTGTGCCATGCAAGAAAAACACTCTGTTTTAGAGAAAACAGCATTCTTTCACTCTACTGTGTTTCCTATAAGGCACGTACAGTGAGCTAGCTCAGAACAAAAGAACTGTGCTTCCTATACAAACGGGGCATATCTAGTTCAACTCAGTATTGGAAACTGAGTAAAACAGGAGCTTCTCTTCAGTCCAATACACTGTACTGGCTGGGAACAGACGCGAATGCTATTTGCACTGTATATGGCCAGAAAAGCTCAAGTGTGCTGTTCTTAGCCTGAATGAACACTTGCTGCTAGAACTTGAATCTCAACGTGATTCAACTCCGTTTAGGAAGTTTAATTGAACCCTAGTGTGCCATGCAAGAAAAACACTCTGTTTTAGAGAAAACAGCATTCTTTCACTCTACTGTGTTTCCTATAGGGCACGTACAGTGAGCTAGCTCAGAACAAAAGAACTGTGCTTCCTACACAAACGGGGCATATCTAGTTCAACTCAGTATTGGAAACTGAGTAAAACAGGAGCTTCTCTTCAGTCCAATACACTGCACTGGCTGGGAACAGACGCGAATGCTATTTGCACTGTATATGGCCAGAACAGCACAAGTGTGCTGTTCTTAGCCTGAATGAACACTTGCTGCTAGAACTTGAATCTCAACGTGATTCAACTCCGTTTAGGAAGTTTAATTGAACCCTAGTGTGCCATGCAAGAAAAACACTCTGTTTTAGAGAAAACAGCATTCTTTCACTCTACTGTGTTTCCTATAGGGCACGTACAGTGTGCTAGCTCAGAACAAAAGAACTGTGCTTCCTACACAAACGGGGCATATCTAGTTCAACTCAGTATTGGAAACTGAGTAAAACAGGAGCTTCTCTTCAGTCCAATACACCATACTGCCTGGGAACAGACGAGAATGCTATTTGCACTGTATATGGCCAGAAAAGCTCAAGTGTGCTGTTCTTAGCCTGAATGAACACTTGCTGCTAGAACTTGAATCTCAACGTGATTCAACTCCGTTTAGGAAGTTTAATTGAACCCTAGTGTGCCATGCAAGAAAAACACTCTGTTTTAGAGAAAACAGCATTCTTTCACTCTACTGTGTTTCCTATAGGGCACGTACAGTGAGCTAGCTCAGAACAAAAGAACTGTGCTTCCTACACAAACGGGGCATATCTAGTTCAACTCAGTATTGGAAACTGAGTAAAACAGGAGCTTCTCTTCAGTCCAATACACTGTACTGGCTGGGAACAGACGCGAATGCTATTTGCACTGTATATGGCCAGAACAGCACAAGTGTGCTGTTCTTAGCCTGAATGAACACTTGCTGCTAGAACTTGAATCTCAACGTGATTCAACTCCGTTTAGGAAGTTTAATTGAACCCTAGTGTGCCATGCAAGAAAAACACTCTGTTTTAGAGAAAACAGCATTCTTTCACTCTGGTGTCTTTCCTATAGGGCACGTACAGTGAGCTAGCTCAGAACAAAAGAACTGTGCTTCCTACAGAAACGGGGCATATCTAGTTCAACTCAGTATTGGAAACTGAGTAAAACAGGAGCTTCTCTTCAGTCCAATACACTGTACTGGCTGGGAACAGACGCGAATGCTATTTGCACTGTATATGGCCAGAAAAGCACAAGTGTGCTGTTCTTAGCCTGAATGAACACTTGCTGCTAGAACTTGAATCTCAACGTGATTCAACTCCGTTTAGGACGTTTAATTGAACCCTAGTGTACCATGCAAGAAAAACACGTTGTTTTAGAGAAAACAGCATTCTTTCACTCTGCTGTGTTTCCAATAGGGCACGTACAGTGAGCTAGCTCAGAACAAAAGAACTGTGCTTCCTACACAAACGGGGCATATCTAGTTCAACTCAGTATTGGAAACTGAGTAAAACAGGAGCTTCTCTTCAGTCCAATACACTGTACTGGCTGGGAACAGACGCAAATGCTATTTGCACTGTATATGGCCAGAAGAGCACAAGTGTGCTGTTCTTAGCCTGAATGAACACTTGCTGCTAGAACTTGAATCTCAACGTGATTCAACTCCGTTTAGGAAGTTTAATTGAACCCTAGTGTGCCATGCAAGAAAAACACTCTGTTTTAGAGAAAACAGCATTCTTTCCCTCTACTGTGTTTCCTATAGGGCACGTACAGTGAGCTAGCTCAGAACAAAAGAACTGTGCTTCCTACACAAACGGGGCATATCTAGTTCAACTCAGTATTGGAAACTGAGTAAAACAGGAATTTCTCTTCAGTCCAATACACTGTACTGGCTGGGAAAGACGCGAATGCTATTTGCACTGTATATGGCCAGAAAAGCACAAGTGTGCTGTTCTTAGCCTGAACGAACACTTGATGCTAGAACTTGAATCTCAAAGGGATTCAACTCCGTTTAGGAAGTTTAATTGAACCCTATTGTGCCATGCAAGAAAAACACTCTGTTTTAGAGAAAACAGCATTCTTTCACTCTACTGTGTTTCCTATAGGGCACGTACAGTGAGTTAGCTCAGAAAAAAAGAACTGTGCTTCCTACACAAACGGGGCATATCTAGTTCAACTCATTATTGGAAACTGAGTAAAACAGGAGCTTCTCTTCAGTCCAATACACCATACTGCCTGGGAACAGACGAGAATGCTATTTGCACTGTATATGGCCAGAAAAGCTCAAGTGTGCTGTTCTTAGCCTGAATGAACACTTGCTGCTAGAACTTGAATCTCAACGTGATTCAACTCCGTTTAGGAAGTTTAATTGAACCCTAGTGTGCCATGCAAGAAAAACACTCTGTTTTAGAGAAAACAGCATTCTTTCACTCTACTGTGTTTCCTATAGGGCACGTACAGTGAGCTAGCTCAGAACAAAAGAACTGTGCTTCCTACACAAACGGGGCATATCTAGTTCAACTCAGTATTGGAAACTGAGTAAAACAGGAGCTTCTCTTCAGTCCAATACACTGTACTGGCTGGGAACAGACGCGAATGCTATTTGCACTGTATATGGCCAGAAAAGCACAAGTGTGCTGTTCTTAGCCTGAATGAACACTTGCTGCTAGAACATGAATCTCAACGTGATTCAACTCCGTTTAGGAAGTTTAATTGAACCCTAGTGTGCCATGCAAGAAAAACACTCTGTTTTAGAGAAAACAGCATTCTTTCACTCTGGTGTGTTTCCTATAGGGCACGTACAGTGAGCTAGCTCAGAACAAAAGAACTGTGCTTCCTACACAAACGGGGCATATCTAGTTCAACTCAGTTTTGGAAATTGAGCAAAACAGGAGCTTCTCTTCAGTCCAATACACTGTACTGGCTGGGAACAGACGCGAATGCTATTTGCACTGTATATGGCCAGAAGAGCACAAGTGTGCTGTTCTTAGCCTGAATGAATACTTGCTGCTAGAACTTGAATCTCAACGTGATTCAACTCCGTTTAGGAAGTTTAATTGAACCCTAGTGTGCCATGCAAGAAAAACACTCTGTTTTAGAGAAAGCAGCATTCTTTCACTCTACTGTGTTTCCTATAGTGCACGTACAGTGAGCTAGCTCAGAACAAAAGAACTGTGCTTCCTACAGAAACGGGGCATATCTAGTTCAACTCAGTATTGGAAACTGAGTAAAACAGGAGCTTCTCTTCAGTCCAATACACTGTACTGGCTGGGAACAGACGCGAATGCTATTTGCAGCGTATATGGCCAGAAAAGCACAAGTGTGCTGTTCTTAGCCTGAATGAACACTTGCTGCTAGAACTTGAATCTCAACGTGATTCAACTCCGTTTAGGACGTTTAATTGAACCCTAGTGTGCCATGCAAGAAAAACACTCTGTTTTAGAGAAAACAGCATTCTTTCACTCTACTGTGTTTCCTATAGGGCACGTACAGTGAGCTAGCTCAGAACAAAAGAACTGTGCTTCCTACACAAACGGGGCATATCTAGTTCAACTCAGTATTGGAAACTGAGTAAAACAGGAGCTTCTCTTTAGTCCAATACACTGTACTGGCTGGGAACAGACGCGAATGCTATTTGCACTGTATATGGCCAGAACAGCACAAGTGTGCTCTTCTTAGCCTGAATGAACACTTGCTGCTAGAACTTGAATCTCAACGTGATTCAACTCCGTTTAGGAAGTTTAATTGAACCCTAGTGTGCCATGCAAGAAAAACACTCTGTTTTAGAGAAAACAGCATTCTTTCACTCTACTGTGTTTCCTATAGGCCACGTACAGTGAGCTAGCTCAGAACAAAAGAACTGTGCTTCCTACACAAACGGGGCATATCTAGTTCAACTCAGTATTGGAAACTGAGTAAAACAGGAGCTTCTCTTCAGTCCAATACACTGTACTGGCTGGGAACAGACGCGAATGCTATTTGCACTGTATATGGCCAGAAAAGCACAAGTGTGCTGTTCTTAGCCTGAATGAACACTTGCTGCTAGAACTTGAATCTCAACGTGATTCAACTCCGTTTAGGACGTTTAATTGAACCCTAGTGTGCCATGCAAGAAAAACACGTTGTTTTAGAGAAAACAGCATTCTTTCACTCTGCTGTGTTTCCAATAGGGCACATACAGTGAGCTAGCTCAGAACAAAAGAACTGTGCTTCCTACACTAACGGGGCATATCTAGTTCAACTCAGTATTGGAAACTGAGTAAAACAGGAGCTTCTCTTCAGTCCAATACACTGTACTGGCTGGGAACAGACGCGAATGCTATTTGCAGTGTATATGGCCAGAAAAGCACAAGTGTGCTGTTCTTAGCCTGAATGAACACTTGCTGCTAGAACTTGAATCTCAACGTGATTCAACTCCGTTCAGGACGTTTAATTGAACCCTAGTGTGCCATGCAAGAAAAACACTCTGTTTTAGAGAAAACAGCATTCTTTCACTCTGCTGTGTTTCCAATAGGGCACATACAGTGAGCTAGCTCAGAACAAAAGAACTGTGCTTCCTACACTAACGGGGCATATCTAGTTCAACTCAGTATTGGAAACTGAGTAAAACAGGAGCTTCTCTTCAGTCCAATACACTGTACTGGCTGGGAACAGACGCAAATGCTATTTGCACTGTATATGGCCAGAAGAGCACAAGTGTGCTGTTCTTAGGCTGAATGAACACTTGCTGCTAGAACTTGAATCTCAACGTGATTCAACTCCGTTTAGGAAGTTTAATTGAACCCTAGTGTTCCATGCAAGGAAAACACTCTGTTTTAGAGAAAACAGCATTCTTTCACTCTACTGTGTTTCCTATAGGGCACGTACAGTGAGCTAGCTCAGAACAAAAGAACTGTGCTTCCTACACAAACGGGGCATATCTAGTTCAACTCAGTATTGGAAACTGAGTAAAACAGGAATTTCTCTTCAGTCCAATACACTGTACTGGCTGGGAACAGACGCGAATGCTATTTGCACTGTATATGGCCAGAAAAGCACAAGTGTGCTGTTCTTAGCCTGAATGAACACTTGCTGCTAGAACTTGAATCTCAACGTGATTCAACTCCGTTTAGGAAGTTTAATTGAACCCTATTGTGCCATGCAAGAAAAACACTCTGTTTTAGAGAAAACAGCATTCTTTCACTCTACTGTGTTTCCTATAGGGCACGTACAGTGAGCTAGCTCAGAAAAAAAGAACTGTGCTTCCTACACAAACGGGGCATATCTAGTTCAACTCAGTATTGGAAACTGAGTAAAACAGGAGCTTCTCTTCAGTCCAATACACCATACTGCCTGGGAACAGACAAGAATGCTATTTGCACTGTATATGGCCAGAAAAGCTCAAGTGTGCTGTTCTTAGCCTGAATGAACACTTGCTGCTAGAACTTGAATCTCAACGTGATTCAACTCCGTTTAGGAAGTTTAATTGAACCCTAGTGTGCCATGCAAGAAAAACACTCTGTTTTAGAGAAAACAGCATTCTTTCACTCTACTGTGTTTCCTATAGGGCACGTACAGTGAGCTAGCTCAGAACAAAAGAACTGTGCTTCCTACACAAACGGGGCATATCTAGTTCAACTCAGTATTGGAAACTGAGTAAAACAGGAGCTTCTCTTCAGTCCAATACACTGTACTGGCTGGGAACAGACGCAAATGCTATTTGCACTGTATATGGCCAGAACAGCACAAGTGTGCTGTTCTTAGCCTGAATGAACACTTGCTGCTAGAACTTGAATCTCAACGTGATTCAACTCCGTTTAGGAAGTTTAATTGAACCCTAGTGTGCCATGCAAGAAAAACACTCTGTTTTAGAGAAAACAGCATTCTTTCACTCTACTGTGTTTCCTATAAGGCACGTACAGTGAGCTAGCTCAGAACAAAAGAACTGTGCTTCCTATACAAACGGGGCATATCTAGTTCAACTCAGTATTGGAAACTGAGTAAAACAGGAGCTTCTCTTCAGTCCAATACACTGTACTGGCTGGGAACAGACGCGAATGCTATTTGCACTGTATATGGCCAGCACAGCACAAGTGTGCTGTTCTTAGCCTGAATGAACACTTGCTGCTAGAACTTGAATCTCAACGTGATTCAACTCCGTTTAGGAAGTTTAATTGAACCCTAGTGTGCCATGCAAGAAAAACACTCTGTTTTAGAGAAAACAGCATTCTTTCACTCTACTGTGTTTCCTATAGGGCACGTACAGTGAGCTAGCTCAGAACAAAAGAACTGTGCTTCCTACACAAACGGGGCATATCTAGTTCAACTCAGTATTGGAAACTGAGTAAAACAGGAGCTTCTCTTCAGTCCAGTACACTGTACTGGCTGGGAACAGACGCGAATGCTATTTGCACTGTATAAGGCCAGAACAGCACAAGTGAGCTGTTCTTAGCCTGAATGAACACTTGCTGCTAGAACTTGAATCTCAACGTGATTCAACTCCGTTTAGGAAGTTTAATTGAACCCTAGTGTGCCATGCAAGAAAAACACTCTGTTTTAGAGAAAACAGCATTCTTTCACTCTAATGTGTTTCCTATAGGGCACGTACAGTGAGCTAGCTCAGAACAAAAGAACTGTGCTTCCTACAGAAACGGGGCATATCTAGTTCAACTCAGTATTGGAAACTGAGTAAAACAGGAGCTTCTCTTCAGTCCAATACACTGTACTGGCTGGGAACAGACGCGAATGCTATTTGCACTGTATATGGCCAGAAGAGCACAAGTGTGCTGTTCTTAGCCTGAATGAACACTTGCTGCTAGAACTTGAATCTCAACGTGATTCAACTCCGTTTAGGACGTTTAATTGAACCCTAGTGTGCCATGCAAGAAAAACACTCTGTTTTAGAGAAAACAGCATTCTTTCACTCTACTGTGTTTCCTAGAGGGCACGTACAGTGAGCTAGCTCAGAACAAAAGAACTGTGCTTCCTACACAAACGGGGCATATCTAGTTCAACTCAGTATTGGAAACTGAGTAAAACAGGAGCTTCTCTTCAGTCCAGTACACTGTACTGGCTGGGAACAGACGCGAATGCTATTTGCACTGTATATGGCCAGAACAGCACAAGTGTGCTGTTCTTAGCCTGAATGAACACTTGCTGCTAGAACTTGAATCTCAACGTGATTCAACTCCGTTTAGGAAGTTTAATTGAACCCTAGTGTGCCATGCAAGAAAAACACTCTGTTTTAGAGAAAACAGCATTCTTTCACTCTACTGTGTTTCCTATAGGGCACGTACAGTGAGCTAGCTCAGAACAAAAGAACTGTGCTTCCTACACAAACGGGGCATATCTAGTTCAACTCAGTATTGGAAACTGAGTAAAACAGGAGCTTCTCTTCAGTCCAATACACTGTACTGGCTGGGAACAGACGCGAATGCTATTTGCACTGTATATGGCCAGAAAAGCACAAGTGTGCTGTTCTTAGCCTGAATGAACACTTGCTGCTAGAACTTGAATCTCAACGTGATTCAACTCCGTTTAGGACGTTTAATTGAACCCTAGTGTGCCATGCAAGAAAAACACGTTGTTTTAGAGAAAACAGCATTCTTTCACTCTGCTGTGTTTCCAATAGGGCACGTACAGTGAGCTAGCTCAGAACAAAAGAACTGTGCTTCCTACACAAACGGGGCATATCTAGTTCAACTCAGTATTGGAAACTGAGTAAAACAGGAGCTTCTCTTCAGTCCAATACACTGTACTGGCTGGGAACAGACGCAAATGCTATTTGCACTGTATATGGCCAGAAGAGCACAAGTGTGCTGTTCTTAGCCTGAATGAACACTTGCTGCTAGACTTGAATCTCAACGTGATTCAACTCCGTTTAGGAAGTTTAATTGAACCCTAGTGTGCCATGCAAGAAAAACACTCTGTTTTAGAGAAAACAGCATTCTTTCACTCTACTGTGTTTCCTATAAGGCACGTACAGTGAGCTAGCTCAGAACAAAAGAACTGTGCTTCCTATACAAACGGGGCATATCTAGTTCAACTCAGTATTGGAAACTGAGTAAAACAGGAGCTTCTCTTCAGTCCAATACACTGTACTGGCTGGGAACAGACGCGAATGCTATTTGCACTGTATATGGCCAGAACAGCACAAGTGTGCTGTTCTTAGCCTGAATGAACACTTGCTGCTAGAACTTGAATCTCAACGTGATTCAACTCCGTTTAGGAAGTTTAATTGAACCCTAGTGTGCCATGCAAGAAAAACACTCTGTTTTAGAGAAAACAGCATTCTTTCACTCTGGTGTGTTTCCTATAGGGCACGTACAGTGAGCTAGCTCAGAACAAAAGAACTGTGCTTCCTACACAAACGGGGCATATCTAGTTCAACTCAGTATTGGAAATTGAGCAAAACAGGAGCTTCTCTTCAGTCCAATACACTGTACTGGCTGGGAACAGACGCGAATGCTATTTGCACTGTATATGGCCAGAAAAGCACAAGTGTGCTGTTCTTAGCCTGAATGAACACTTGCTGCTAGAACTTGAATCTCAACGTGATTCAACTCCGTTTAGTAAGTTTAATTGAACCCTAGTGTGCCATGCAAGAAAAACACTCTGTTTTAGAGAAAACAGCATTCTTTCACTCTACTGTGTTTCCTATAGGGCACGTACAGTGAGCTAGCTCAGAACAAAAGAACTGTGCTTCCTACACAAACGGGGCATATCTAGTTCAACTCAGTATTGGAAACTGAGTAAAACAGGAGCTTCTCTTCAGTCCAATACACTGTACTGGCTGGGAACAGACGCGAATGCTATTTGCACTGTATATGGCCAGAAAAGCACAAGAGTGCTGTTCTTAGCCTGAATGAACACTTGCTGCTAGAACTTGAATCTCAACGTGATTCAACTCCGTTTAGGACGTTTAATTGAACCCTAGTGTGCCATGCAAGAAAAACACGTTGTTTTAGAGAAAACAGCATTCTTTCACTCTGCTGTGTTTCCAATAGGGCACATACAGTGAGCTAGTTCAGAACAAAAGAACTGTGCTTCCTACACTAACGGGGCATATCTAGTTCCACTCAGTATTGGAAACTGAGTAAAACAGGAGCTTCTCTTCAGTCCAATACACTGTACTGGCTGGGAACAGACGCAAATGCTATTTGCACTGTATATGGCCAGAAGAGCACAAGTGTGCTGTTCTTAGCCTGAATGAACACTTGCTGCTAGAACTTGAATCTCAACGTGATTCAACTCCGTTTAGGAAGTTTAATTGAACCCTAGTGTGCCATGCAAGAAAAACACTCTGTTTTAGAGAAAACAGCATTCTTTCACTCTACTGTGTTTCCTATAGGGCACGTACAGTGAGCTAGCTCAGAACAAAAGAACTGTGCTTCCTACACAAACGGGGCATATCTAGTTCAACTCAGTATTGGAAACTGAGTAAAACAGGAGCTTCTCTTCAGTCCAATACACTGTACTGGCTGGGAACAGACGCGAATGCTATTTGCACTGTATATGGCCAGAACAGCACAAGTGTGCTGTTCTTAGCCTGAATGAACACTTGCTGCTAGAACTTGAATCTCAACGTGATTCAACTCCGTTTAGGAAGTTTAATTGAACCCTAGTGTGCCATGCAAGAAAAACACTCTGTTTTAGAGAAAACAGCATTCTTTCACTCTGCTGTGTTTCCTATAGGGCACGTACAGTGAGCTAGCTCAGAACAAAAGAACTGTGCTTTCTACACAAACGGGGCATATCTAGTTCAACTCAGTATGGGAAATTGAGCAAAACAGGAGCTTCTCTTCAGTCCAATACACTGTACTGGCTGGGAACAGACGCGAATGCTATTTGCACTGTATATGGCCAGAACAGCACAAGTGTGCTGTTCTTAGCCTGAATGAACACTTGCTGCTAGAACTTGAATCTCAACGTGATTCAACTCCGTTTAGGAAGTTTAATTGAACCCTAGTGTGCCATGCAAGAAAAACACTCTGTTTTAGAGAAAGCAGCATTCTTTCACTCTACTGTGTTTCCTATAGTGCACGTACAGTGAGCTAGCTCAGAACAAAAGAACTGTGCTTCCTACAGAAACGGGGCATATCTAGTTCAACTCAGTATTGGAAACTGAGTAAAACAGGAGCTTCTCTTCAGTCCAATACACTGTACTGGCTGGGAACAGACGCGAATGCTATTTGCACTGTATATGGCCAGAAAAGCACAAGTGTGCTGTTCTTAGCCTGAATGAACACTTGCTGCTAGAACTTGAATCTCAACGTGATTCAACTCCGTTTAGGACGTTTAATTGAACCCTAGTGTGCCATGCAAGAAAAACACGTTGTTTTAGAGAAAACAGCATTCTTTCACTCTGCTGTGTTTCCAATAGGGCACATACAGTGAGCTAGTTCAGAACAAAAGAACTGTGCTTCCTACACTAACGGGGCATATCTAGTTCAACTCAGTATTGGAAACTGAGTAAAACAGGAGCTTCTCTTCAGTCCAATACACTGTACTGGCTGGGAACAGACGCAAATGCTATTTGCACTGTATATGGCCAGAAGAGCACAAGTGTGCTGTTCTTAGCCTGAATGAACACTTGCTGCTAGAACTTGAATCTCAACGTGATTCAACTCCGTTTAGGAAGTTTAATTGAACCCTAGTGTGCCATGCAAGAAAAACACTCTGTTTTAGAGAAAACAGCATTCTTTCACTCTACTGTGTTTCCTATAGGGCACGTACAGTGAGCTAGCTCAGAACAAAAGAACTGTGCTTCCTACACAAACGGGGCATATCTAGTTCAACTCAGTATTGGAAACTGAGTAAAACAGGAATTTCTCTTCAGTCCAATACACTGTACTGGCTGGGAACAGACGCGAATGCTATTTGCACTGTATATGGCCAGAAAAGCACAAGTGTGCTGTTCTTAGCCTGAATGAACACTTGCTGCTAGAACTTGAATCTCAACGTGATTCAACTCCGTTTAGGAAGTTTAATTGAACCCTATTGTGCCATGCAAGAAAAACACTCTGTTTTAGAGAAAACAGCATTCTTTCACTCTACTGTGTTTCCTATAGGGCACGTACAGTGAGCTAGCTCAGAACAATAGAACTGTGCTTCCTACACAAACGGGGCATATCTAGTTCAACTCAGTATTGGAAACTGAGTAAAACAGGAGCTTCTCTTCAGTCCAATACACCATACTGCCTGGGAACAGACGAGAATGCTATTTGCACTGTATATGGCCAGAAAAGCTCAAGTGTGCTGTTCTTAGCCTGAATGAACACTTGCTGCTAGAACTTGAATCTCAACGTGATTCAACTCCGTTTAGGAAGTTTAATTGAACCCTATTGTGCCATGCAAGAAAAACACTCTGTTTTAGAGAAAACAGCATTCTTTCACTCTAATGTGTTTCCTATAGGGCACGTACAGTGAGCTAGCTCAGAACAATAGAACTGTGCTTCCTACACAAACGGGGCATATCTAGTTCAACTCAGTATTGGAAACTGAGTAAAACAGGAGCTTCTCTTCAGTCCAATACACCATACTGCCTGGGAACAGACGAGAATGCTATTTGCACTGTATATGGCCAGAAAAGCTCAAGTGTGCTGTTCTTAGCCTGAATGAACACTTGCTGCTAGAACTTGAATCTCAACGTGATTCAACTCCGTTTAGGAAGTTTAATTGAACCCTAGTGTGCCATGCAAGAAAAACACTCTGTTTTAGAGAAAACAGCATTCTTTCACTCTACTGTGTTTCCTATAGGGCACGTACAGTGAGCTAGCTCAGAACAAAAAAACTGTGCTTCCTACACAAACGGGGCATATCTAGTTCAACTCAGTATTGGAAACTGAGTAAAACAGGAGCTTCTCTTCAGTCCAATACACTGTACTGGCTGGGAACAGACGCAAATGCTATTTGCACTGTATATGGCCAGAACAGCACAAGTGTGCTGTTCTTAGCCTGAATGAACACTTGCTGCTAGAACTTGAATCTCAACGTGATTCAACTCCGTTTAGGAAGTTTAATTGAACCCTAGTGTGCCATGCAAGAAAAACACTCTGTTTTAGAGAAAACAGCATTCTTTCACTCTACTGTGTTTCCTATAAGGCACGTACAGTGAGCTAGCTCAGAACAAAACAACTGTGCTTCCTATAAAAACGGGGCATATCTAGTTCAACTCAGTATTGGAAACTGAGTAAAACAGGAGCTTCTCTTCAGTCCAATACACTGTACTGGCTGGGAACAGACGCGAATGCTATTTGCACTGTATATGGCCAGAAAAGCTCAAGTGTGCTGTTCTTAGCCTGAATGAACACTTGCTGCTAGAACTTGAATCTCAACGTGATTCAACTCCGTTTAGGAAGTTTAATTGAACCCTAGTGTGCCATGCAAGAAAAACACTCTGTTTTAGAGAAAACAGCATTCTTTCACTCTACTGTGTTTCCTATAGGGCACGTACAGTGAGCTAGCTCAGAACAAAAGAACTGTGCTTCCTACACAAACGGGGCATATCTAGTTCAACTCAGTATTGGAAACTGAGTAAAACAGGAGCTTCTCTTCAGTCCAATACACTGTACTGGCTGGGAACAGACGCGAATGCTATTTGCACTGTATATGGCCAGAACAGCACAAGTGTGCTGTTCTTAGCCTGAATGAACACTTGCTGCTAGAACTTGAATCTCAACGTGATTCAACTCCGTTTAGGAAGTTTAATTGAACCCTAGTGTGCCATGCAAGAAAAACACTCTGTTTTAGAGAAAACAGCATTCTTTCACTCTACTGTGTTTCCTATAGGGCACGTACAGTGTGCTAGCTCAGAACAAAAGAACTGTGCTTCCTACACAAACGGGGCATATCTAGTTCAACTCAGTATTGGAAACTGAGTAAAACAGGAATTTCTCTTCAGTCCAATACACTGTACTGGCTGGGAACAGACGCGAATGCTATTTGCACTGTATATGGCCAGAAAAGCACAAGTGTGCTGTTCTTAGCCTGAATGAACACTTGCTGCTAGAACTTGAATCTCAACGTGATTCAACTCCGTTTAGGAAGTTTAATTGAACCCTAGTGTGCCATGCAAGAAAAACACTCTGTTTTAGAGAAAACAGCATTCTTTCACTCTACTGTGTTTCCTATAGGGCACGTACAGTGAGTTAGCTCAGAAAAAAAGAACTGTGCTTCCTACACAAACGGGGCATATCTAGTTCAACTCAGTATTGGAAACTGAGTAAAACAGGAGCTTCTCTTCAGTCCAATACACCATACTGCCTGGGAACAGACGAGAATGCTATTTGCACTGTATATGGCCAGAAAAGCTCAAGTGTGCTGTTCTTAGCCTGAATGAACACTTGCTGCTAGAACTTGAATCTCAACGTGATTCAACTCCGTTTAGGAAGTTTAATTGAACCCTAGTGTGCCATGCAAGAAAAACACTCTGTTTTAGAGAAAACAGCATTCTTTCACTCTACTGTGTTTCCTATAGGGCACGTACAGTGAGCTAGCTCAGAACAAAAGAACTGTGCTTCCTACACAAACGGGGCATATCTAGTTCAACTCAGTATTGGAAACTGAGTAAAACAGGAGCTTCTCTTCAGTCCAATACACTGTACTGGCTGGGTACAGACGTGAATGCTATTTGCACTGTATATGGCCAGAAAAGCACAAGTGTGCTGTTCTTAGCCTGAATGAACACTTGCTGCTAGAACTTGAATCTCAACGTGATTCAACTCCGTTTAGGAAGTTTAATTGAACCCTAGTGTGCCATGCAAGAAAAACACTCTGTTTTAGAGAAAACAGCATTCTTTCACTCTGGTGTGTTTCCTATAAGGCACGTACAGTGAGCTAGCTCAGAACAAAAGAACTGTGCTTCCTATACAAACGGGGCATATCTAGTTCAACTCAGTATTGGAAACTGAGTAAAACAGGAGCTTCTCTTCAGTCCAATACACTGTACTGGCTGGGAACAGACGCGAATGCTATTGCAGTGTATATGCCCAGAAAAGCACAAGTGTGCTGTTCTTAGCCTGAATGAACACTTGCTGCTAGAACTTGAATCTCAACGTGATTCAACTCCGTTTAGGACGTTTAATTGAACCCTAGTGTGCCATGCAAGAAAAACACTCTGTTTTAGAGAAAACAGCATTCTTTCACTCTACTGTGTTTCCTATAGGGCACGTACAGTGAGCTAGCTCAGAACAAAAGAACTGTGCTTCCTACACAAACGGGGCATATCTAGTTCAACTCAGTATTGGAAACTGAGTAAAACAGGAGCTTCTCTTTAGTCCAATACACTGTACTGGCTGGGAACAGACGCGAATGCTATTTGAACTGTATATGGCCAGAACAGCACAAGTGTGCTGTTCTTAGCCTGAATGAACACTTGCTGCTAGAACTTGAATCTCAACGTGATTCAACTCCGTTTAGGAAGTTTAATTGAACCCTAGTGTGCCATGCAAGAAAAACACTCTGTTTTAGAGAAAACAGCATTCTTTCACTCTACTGTGTTTCCTATAGGGCACGTACAGTGAGCTAGCTCAGAACAAAAGAACTGTGCTTCCTACACAAACGGGGCATATCTAGTTCAACTCAGTATTGGAAACTGAGTAAAACAGGAGCTTCTCTTCAGTCCAATACACTGTACTGGCTGGGAACAGACGCGAATGCTATTTGCACTGTATATGGCCAGAAAAGCACAAGTGTGCTGTTCTTAGCCTGAATGAACACTTGCTGCTAGAACTTGAATCTCAACGTGATTCAACTCCGTTTAGGACGTTTAATTGAACCCTAGTGTGCCATGCAAGAAAAACACTCTGTTTTAGAGAAAACAGCATTCTTTCACTCTACTGTGTTTCCTATAGGGCACGTACAGTGAGTTAGCTCAGAAAAAAAGAACTGTGCTTCCTACACAAACGGGGCATATCTAGTTCAACTCAGTATTGGAAACTGAGTAAAACAGGAGCTTCTCTTCAGTCCAATACACCATACTGCCTGGGAACAGACGAGAATGCTATTTGCACTGTATATGGCCAGAAAAGCTCAAGTGTGCTGTTCTTAGCCTGAATGAACACTTGCTGCTAGAACTTGAATCTCAACGTGATTCAACTCCGTTTAGGAAGTTTAATTGAACCCTAGTGTGCCATGCAAGAAAAACACTCTGTTTTAGAGAAAACAGCATTCTTTCACTCTACTGTGTTTCCTATAGGGCACGTACAGTGAGCTAGCTCAGAACAAAAGAACTGTGCTTCCTACACAAACGGGGCATATCTAGTTCAACTCAGTATTGGAAACTGAGTAAAACAGGAGCTTCTCTTCAGTCCAATACACTGTACTGGCTGGGAACAGACGTGAATGCTATTTGCACTGTATATGGCCAGAAAAGCACAGTGTGCTGTTCTTAGCCTGAATGAACACTTGCTGCTAGAACTTGAATCTCAACGTGATTCAACTCCGTTTAGGAAGTTTAATTGAACCCTAGTGTGCCATGCAAGAAAAACACTCTGTTTTAGAGAAAACAGCATTCTTTCACTCTGGTGTGTTTCCTATAAGGCACGTACAGTGAGCTAGCTCAGAAGAAAAGAACTGTGCTTCCTATACAAACGGGGCATATCTAGTTCAACTCAGTATTGGAAACTGAGTAAAACAGGAGCTTCTCTTCAGTCCAATACACTGTACTGGCTGGGAACAGACGCGAATGCTATTGCAGTGTATATGGCCAGAACAGCACAAGTGTGCTGTTCTTAGCCTGAATGAACACTTGCTGCTAGAACTTGAATCTCAACGTGATTCAACTCCGTTTAGGACGTTTAATTGAACCCTAGTGTGCCATGCAAGAAAAACACTCTGTTTTAGAGAAAACAGCATTCTTTCACTCTACTGTGTTTCCTATAGGGCACGTACAGTGAGCTAGCTCAGAACAAAAGAACTGTGCTTCCTACACAAACGGGGCATATCTAGTTCAACTCAGTATTGGAAACTGAGTAAAACAGGAGCTTCTCTTTAGTCCAATACACTGTACTGGCTGGGAACAGACGCGAATGCTATTTGAACTGTATATGGCCAGAACAGCACAAGTGTGCTGTTCTTAGCCTGAATGAACACTTGCTGCTAGAACTTGAATCTCAACGTGATTCAACTCCGTTTAGGAAGTTTAATTGAACCCTAGTGTGCCATGCAAGAAAAACACTCTGTTTTAGAGAAAACAGCATTCTTTCACTCTACTGTGTTTCCTATAGGGCACGTACAGTGAGCTAGCTCAGAACAAAAGAACTGTGCTTCCTACACAAACGGGGCATATCTAGTTCAACTCAGTATTGGAAACTGAGTAAAACAGGAGCTTCTCTTCAGTCCAATACACTGTACTGGCTGGGAACAGACGCGAATGCTATTTGCACTGTATATGGCCAGAAAAGCACAAGTGTGCTGTTCTTAGCCTGAATGAACACTTGCTGCTAGAACTTGAATCTCAACGTGATTCAACTCCGTTTAGGACGTTTAATTGAACCCTAGTGTGCCATGCAAGAAAAACACGTTGTTTTAGAGAAAACAGCATTCTTTCACTCTGCTGTGTTTCCAATAGGGCACGTACAGTGAGCTAGCTCAGAACAAAAGAACTGTGCTTCCTACAGAAACGGGGCATATCTAGTTCAACTCAGTATTGGAAACTGAGTAAAACAGGAGCTTCTCTTCAGTCCAATACACTGTACTGGCTGGGAACAGACGCAAATGCTATTTGCACTGTATATGGCCAGAAAAGCACAAGTGTGCTGTTCTTAGCCTGAATGAACACTTGCTGCTAGAACTTGAATCTCAACGTGATTCAACTCCGTTTAGGAAGTTTAATTGAACCCTAGTGTGCCATGCAAGAAAAACACTCTGTTTTAGAGAAAACAGCATTCTTTCACTCTACTGTGTTTCCTATAGGGCACGTACAGTGAGCTAGCTCAGAAAAAAAGAACTGTGCTTCCTACACAAACGGGGCATATCTAGTTCATCTCAGTATTGGAAACTGAGTAAAACAGGAGCTTCTCTTCAGTCCAATACACCATACTGCCTGGGAACAGACGAGAATGCTATTTGTACTGTATATGGCCAGAAAAGCTCAAGTGTGCTGTTCTTAGCCTGAATGAACACTTGCTGCTAGAACTTGAATCTCAACGTGATTCAACTCCGTTTAGGAAGTTTAATTGAACCCTAGTGTGCCATGCAAGAAAAACACTCTGTTTTAGAGAAAACAGCATTCTTTCACTCTACTGTGTTTCCTATAGGGCACGTACAGTGAGCTAGCTCAGAACAAAAGAACTGTGCTTCCTACACAAACGGGGCATATCTAGTTCAACTCAGTATTGGAAACTGAGTAAAACAGGAGCTTCTCTTCAGTCCAATACACTGTACTGGCTGGGAACAGACGCGAATGCTATTTGCACTGTATATGGCCAGAACAGCACAAGTGTGCTGTTCTTAGCCTGAATGAACACTTGCTGCTAGAACTTGAATCTCAACGTGATTCAACTCCGTTTAGGAAGTTTAATTGAACCCTATTGTGCCATGCAAGAAAAACACTCTGTTTTAGAGAAAACAGCATTCTTTCACTCTACTGTGTTTCCTATAAGGCACGTACAGTGAGCTAGCTCAGAACAAAAGAACTGTGCTTCCTATACAAACGGGGCATATCTAGTTCAACTCAGTATTGGAAACTGAGTAAAACAGGAGCTTCTCTTCAGTCCAATACACTGTACTGGCTGGGAACAGACGCGAATGCTATTTGCACTGTATATGGCCAGAACAGCACAAGTGTGCTGTTCTTAGCCTGAATGAACACTTGCTGCTAGAACTTGAATCTCAACGTGATTCAACTCCGTTTAGGAAGTTTAATTGAACCCTAGTGTGCCATGCAAGAAAAACACTCTGTTTTAGAGAAAACAGCATTCTTTCACTCTGGTGTGTTTCCTATAGGGCACGTACAGTGAGCTAGCTCAGAACAAAAGAACTGTGCTTCCTACACAAACGGGGCATATCTAGTTCAACTCAGTATTGGAAATTGAGCAAAACAGGAGCTTCTCTTCAGTCCAATACACTGTACTGGCTGGGAACAGACGCGAATGCTATTTGCACTGTATATGGCCAGAACAGCACAAGTGTGCTGTTCTTAGCCTGAATGAACACTTGCTGCTAGAACTTGAATCTCAACGTGATTCAACTCCGTTTAGGAAGTTTAATTGAACCCTAGTGTGCCATGCAAGAAAAACACTCTGTTTTAGAGAAAGCAGCATTCTTTCACTCTACTGTGTTTCCTATAGTGCACGTACAGTGAGCTAGCTCAGAACAAAAGAACTGTGCTTCCTACACAAACGGGGCATATCTAGTTCAACTCAGTATTGGAAACTGAGTAAAACAGGAGCTTCTCTTCAGTCCAATACACTGTACTGGCTGGGAACAGACGCGAATGCTATTTGAACTGTATATGGCCAGAACAGCACAAGTGTGCTGTTCTTAGCCTGAATGAACACTTGCTGCTAGAACTTGAATCTCAACGTGATTCAACTCCGTTTAGGAAGTTTAATTGAACCCTAGTGTGCCATGCAAGAAAAACACTCTGTTTTAGAGAAAACAGCATTCTTTCACTCTACTGTGTTTCCTATAGGGCACGTACAGTGAGCTAGCTCAGAACAAAAGAACTGTGCTTCCTACACAAAAGGGGAATATCTAGTTCAACTCAGTATTGGAAACTGAGTAAAACAGGAGCTTCTCTTTAGTCCAATACACTGTACTGGCTGGGAACAGACGCGAATGCTATTTGCACTGTATATGGCCAGAACAGCACAAGTGTGCTGTTCTTAGCCTGAATGAACACTTGCTGCTAGAACTTGAATCTCAACGTGATTCAACTCCGTTTAGGAAGTTTAATTGAACCCTATTGTGCCATGCAAGAAAAACACTCTGTTTTAGAGAAAGCAGCATTCTTTCACTCTACTGTGTTTCCTATAGTGCACGTACAGTGAGCTAGCTCAGAACAAAAGAACTGTGCTTCCTACACAAACGGGGCATATCTAGTTCAACTCAGTATTGGAAACTGAGTAAAACAGGAGCTTCTCTTCAGTCCAATACACTGTACTGGCTGGGAACAGACGCGAATGCTATTTGCAGTGTATATGGCCAGAAAAGCACAATGTGCTGTTCTTAGCCTGAATGAACACTTGCTGCTAGAACTTGAATCTCAACATGATTCAACTCCGTTTAGGACGTTTAATTGAACCCTAGTGTGCCATGCAAGAAAAACACTCTGTTTTAGAGAAAACAGCATTCTTTCACTCTACTGTGTTTCCTATAGGGCACGTACAGTGAGCTAGCTCAGAACAAAAGAACTGTGCTTCCTACACAAAAGGGGAATATCTAGTTCAACTCAGTATTGGAAACTGAGTAAAACAGGAGCTTCTCTTTAGTCCAATACACTGTACTGGCTGGGAACAGACGCGAATGCTATTTGCACTGTATATGGCCAGAACAGCACAAGTGTGCTGTTCTTAGCCTGAATGAACACTTGCTGCTAGAACTTGAATCTCAACGTGATTCAACTCCGTTTAGGAAGTTTAATTGAACCCTAGTGTGCCATGCAAGAAAAACACTCTGTTTTAGAGAAAACAGCATTCTTTCACTCTACTGTGTTTCCTATAGGGCACGTACAGTGAGCTAGCTCAGAACAAAAGAACTGTGCTTCCTACACAAACGGGGCATATCTAGTTCAACTCAGTATTGGAAATTGAGCAAAACAGGAGTTTCTCTTCAGTCCAATACACTGTACTGGCTGGGAACAGACGCGAATGCTATTTGCACTGTATATGGCCAGAACAGCACAAGTGTGCTGTTCTTAGCCTGAATGAACACTTGCTGCTAGAACTTGAATCTCAACGTGATTCAACTCCGTTTAGGAAGTTTAATTGAACCCTAGTGTGCCATGCAAGAAAAACACTCTGTTTTAGAGAAAGCAGCATTCTTTCACTCTACTGTGTTTCCTATAGTGCACGTACAGTGAGCTAGCTCAGAACAAAAGAACTGTGCTTCCTATACAAACGGGGCATATCTAGTTCAACTCAGTATTGGAAACTGAGTAAAACAGGAGCTTCTCTTCAGTCCAATACACTGTACTGGCTGGGAACAGACGCGAATGCTATTTGCAGTGTATATGGCCAGAAAAGCACAATGTGCTGTTCTTAGCCTGAATGAACACTTGCTGCTAGAACTTGAATCTCAACGTGATTCAACTCCGTTTAGGACGTTTAATTGAACCCTAGTGTGCCATGCAAGAAAAACACTCTGTTTTAGAGAAAACAGCATTCTTTCACTCTACTGTGTTTCCTATAGGGCACGTACAGTGAGCTAGCTCAGAACAAAAGAACTGTGCTTCCTATACAAACGGGGCATATCTAGTTCAACTCAGTATTGGAAACTGAGTAAAACAGGAGCTTCTCTTCAGTCCAATACACTGTACTGGCTGGGAACAGACGCGAATGCTATTTGCACTGTATATGGCCAGAAAAGCACAAGTGTGCTGTTCTTAGCCTGAATGAACACTTGCTGCTAGAACTTGAATCTCAACGTGATTCAACTCCGTTTAGGAAGTTTAATTGAACCCTAGTGTGCCATGCAAGAAAAACACTCTGTTTTAGAGAAAACAGCATTCTTTCACTCTGGTGTGTTTCCTATAGGGCACGTACAGTGAGCTAGCTCAGAACAAAAGAACTGTGCTTCCTACACAAACAGGGCATATCTAGTTCAACTCAGTATTGGAAATTGAGCAAAACAGGAGCTTCTCTTCAGTCCAATACACTGTACTGGCTGGGAACAGACGCGAATGCTATTTGCACTGTATATGGCCAGAACAGCACAAGTGTGCTGTTCTTAGCCTGAATGAACACTTGCTGCTAGAACTTGAATCTCAACGTGATTCAACTCCGTTTAGGAAGTTTAATTGAACCCTAGTGTGCCATGCAAGAAAAACACTCTGTTTTAGAGAAAGCAGCATTCTTTCACTCTACTTTGTTTCCTATAGTGCACGTACAGTGAGCTAGCTCAGAACAAAAGAACTGTGCTTCCTACACAAACGGGGCATATCTAGTTCAACTCAGTATTGGAAACTGAGTAAAACAGGAGCTTCTCTTCAGTCCAATACACTGTACTGGCTGGGAACAGACGCGAATGCTATTTGCAGTGTATATGGCCAGAAAAGCACAAGTGTGCTGTTCTTAGCCTGAATGAACACTTGCTGCTAGAACTTGAATCTCAACGTGATTCAACTCCGTTTAGGACGTTTAATTGAACCCTAGTGTGCCATGCAAGAAAAACACTCTGTTTTAGAGAAAACAGCATTCTTTCACTCTACTGTGTTTCCTATAGGGCACGTACAGTGAGCTAGCTCAGAACAAAAGAACTGTGCTTCCTACACAAACGGGGCATATCTGGTTCAACTCAGTATTGGAAACTGAGTAAAACAGGAGCTTCTCTTCAGTCCAGTACACTGTACTGGCTGGGAACAGACGCGAATGCTATTTGCACTGTATATGGCCAGAACAGCACAACTGTGCTGTTCTTAGCCTGAATGAACACTTGCTGCTAGAACTTGAATCTCAACGTGATTCAACTCCGTTTAGGAAGTTTAATTGAACCCTAGTGTGCCATGCAAGAAAAACACTCTGTTTTAGAGAAAACAGCATTCTTTCACTCTACTGTGTTTCCTATAGGGCACGTACAGTGAGCTAGCTCAGAACAAAAGAACTGTGCTTCCTACACAAACGGGGCATATCTAGTTCAACTCGGTATTGGAAACTGAGTAAAACAGGAGCTTCTCTTCAGTCCAATACACTGTACTGGCTGGGAACAGACGCGAATGCTATTTGCACTGTATATGGCCAGAACAGCACAAGTGTGCTGTTCTTAGCCTGAATGAACACTTGCTGCTAGAACTTGAATCTCAACGTGATTCAACTCCGTTTAGGAAGTTTAATTGAACCCTAGTGTGCCATGAAAGAAAAACACTCTGTTTTAGAGAAAACAGCATTCTTTCACTCTGCTGTGTTTCCTATAGGGCACGTACAGTGAGCTAGCTCAGAACAAAAGTACTGTGCTTCCTACACAAACGGGGCATATCTAGTTCAACTCAGTATTGGAAACTGAGTAAAACAGGAGCTTCTCTTCAGTCCAATACACTGTACTGGCTGGGAACAGACGCGAATGCTATTTGCACTGTATATGGCCAGAAAAGCACAAGTGTGCTGTTCTTAGCCTGAATGAACACTTGCTGCTAGAACTTGAATCTCAATGTGATTCAACTCCGTTTAGGACGTTTAATTGAACCCTAGTGTGCCATGCAAGAAAAACACTCTGTTTTAGAGAAAACAGCATTCTTTCACTCTGCTGTGTTTCCTATAGGGCACGTACAGTGAGCTAGCTCAGAACAAAAGAACTGTGCTTCCTACACAAACGGGGCATATCTAGTTCAACTCAGTATTGGAAACTGAGTAAAACAGGAGCTTCTCTTCAGTCCAATACACTGTACTGGCTGGGAACAGACGCGAATGCTATTTGCACTGTATATGGCCAGAACAGCACAAGTGTGCTGTTCTTAGCCTGAATGAACACTTGCTGCTAGAACTTGAATCTCAACGTGATTCAACTCCGTTTAGGAAGTTTAATTGAACCCTAGTGTGCCATGCAAGAAAAACACTCTGTTTTAGAGAAAACAGCATTCTTTCACTCTACTGTGTTTCCTATAGGGGACGTACAGTGAGCTAGCTCAGAACAAAAGAACTGTGCTTCCTACACAAACGGGGCATATCTAGTTCAACTCAGTATTGGAAACTGAGTAAAACAGGAGCTTCTCTTCAGTCCAGTACACTGTACTGGCTGGGAACAGACGCGAATGCTATTTGCACTGTATATGGCCAGAAAAGCAAAAGTGTGCTGCTCTTAGCCTGAATGAACACTTGCTGCTAGAACTTGAATCTCAACGTGATTCAACTCCGTTTAGGAAGTTTAATTGAACCCTAGTGTGCCATGCAAGAAAAACACTCTGTTTTAGAGAAAACAGCATTCTTTTACTCTGCTGTGTTTCCTATAGGGCACGTACAGTGAGCTAGCTCAGAACAAAAGAACTGTGCTTCCTACACAAACGGGGCATATCTAGTTCAACTCAGTATTGGAAACTGAGTAAAACAGGAGCTTCTCTTCAGTCCAATACACTGTACTGGCTGGGAACAGACGCGAATGCTATTTGCACTGTATATGGCCAGAACAGCACAAGTGTGCTGTTCTTAGCCTGAATGAACACTTGCTGCTAGAACTTGAATCTCAACGTGATTCAACTCCGCTTAGGAAGTTTAATTGAACCCTAGTGTGCCATGCAAGAAAAACACTCTGTTTTAGAGAAAACAGCATTCTTTCACTCTGCTGTGTTTCCTATAGGGCACGTACAGTGAGCTAGCTCAGAACAAAAGAACTGTGCTTCCTACACAAACGGGGCATATCTAGTTCAACTCAGTATTGGAAACTGAGTAAAACAGGAGCTTCTCTTCAGTACAATACACTGTACTGGCTGGGAACAGACGCGAATACTATTTGCACTGTATATGGCCAGCACAGCACAAGTGTGCTGTTCTTAGCCTGAACGAACACTTGCTGCTAGAACTTGAATCTCAACGTGATTCAACTCCGTTTAGGAAGTTTAATTGAACCCTAGTGTGCCATGCAAGAAAAACACTCTGTTTTAGAGAAAACAGCATTCTTTCACTCTACTGTGTTTCCTATAGGGCACATACAGTGAGCTAGCTCAGAACAAAAGAACTGTGCTTCCTACACAAACGGGGCATATCTAGTTCAACTCAGTATTGGAAACTGAGTAAAACAGGAGCTTCTCTTCAGTACAATACACTGTACTGGCTGGGAACAGACGAGAATGCTATTTGCACTGTATATGGCCAGAAAAGCACAAGTGTGCTGTTCTTAGCCTGAATGAACACTTGCTGCTAGAACTTGAATCTCAACGTGATTCAACTCCGTTTAGGAAGTTTAATTGAACCCTATTGTGCCATGCAAGAAAAACACTCTGTTTTAGAGAAAACAGCATTCTTTCACTCTGGTGTGTTTCCTATAGGGCACGTACAGTGAGCTAGCTCAGAACAAAAGAACTGTGCTTCCTACACAAACGGGGCATATCTAGTTCAACTCAGTATTGGAAACTGAGTAAAACAGGAGCTTCTCTTCAGTCCAGTACACTGTACTGGCTGGGAATAGACGCGAATGCTATTTGCACTGTATATGGCCAGAAAAGCACAAGTGTGCTGCTCTTAGCCTGAATGAACACTTGCTGCTAGAACTTGAATCTCAACGTGATTCAACTCCGTTTAGGAAGTTTAATTGAACCCTAGTGTGCCATGCAAGAAAAACACTCTGTTTTAGAGAAAACAGCATTCTTTCACTCTGCTGTGTTTCCTATAGGGCACGTACAGTGAGCTAGCTCAGAACAAAAGAACTGTGCTTCCTACACAAACGGGGCATATCTAGTTCAACTCAGTATTGGAAACTGAGTAAAACAGGAGCTTCTCTTCAGTCCAATACACTGTACTGGCTGGGAACAGACGCGAATGCTATTTGCACTGTATATGGCCAGAACAGCACAAGTGTGCTGTTCTTAGCCTGAATGAACACTTGCTGCTAGAACTTGAATCTCAACGTGATTCAACTCCGTTTAGGAAGTTTAATTGAACCCTAGTGTGCCATGCAAGAAAAACACTCCGTTTTAGAGAAAACAGCATTCTTTCACTCTGCTGTGTTTCCTATAGGGCACGTACAGTGAGCTAGCTCAGAACAAAAGAACTGTGCTTCCTACACAAACGGGGCATATCTAGTTCAACTCAGTATTGGAAACTGAGTAAAACAGGAGCTTCTCTTCAGTCCAATACACTGTACTGGCTGGGAACAGACGCGAATGCTATTTGCACTGTATATGGCCAGAAAAGCACAAGTGTGCTGTTATTAGCCTACATGAACACTTGCTGCTAGAACTTGAATCTCAACGTGATTCAACTCCGTTTAGGAAGTTTAATTGAACCCTAGTGTGCCATGCAAGAAAAACACTCTGTTTTAGAGAAAACAGCATTCTTTCACTCTACTGTGTTTCCTATAGGGCACGTACAGTGAGCTATCTCAGAACAAAAGAACTGTGCTTCCTACACAAACGGGGCATATCTAGTTCAACTCAGTATTGGAAACTGAGTAAAACAGGAGCTTCTCTTCAGTCCAATACACTGTACTGGCTGGGAACAGACGCGAATGCTATTTGCAATGTATATGGCCAGAAAAGCACAAGTGTGCTGTTCTTAGCCTGAATGAACACTTGCTGCTAGAACTTGAATCTCAACGTGATTCAACTCCGTTTAGGAAGTTTAATTGAACCCTAGTGTGCCATGCAAGAAAAACACTCTGTTTTAGAGAAAACAGCATTCTTTCACTCTGGTGTGTTTCCTATAGGGCACGTACAGTGAGCTAGCTCAGAACAAAAGAACTGTGCTTCCTACACAAACGGGGCATATCTAGTTCAACTCAGTATTGGAAATTGAGTAAAACAGGAGCTTCTCTTCAGTCCAATACACTGTACTGGCTGGGAACAGACGCGAATGCTATTTGCACTGTATATGGCCAGAACAGCACAAGTGTGCTGTTCTTAGCCTGAATGAACACTTGCTGCTAGAACTTGAATCTCAACGTGATTCAACTCCGTTTAGGAAGTTTAATTGAACCCTAGTGTGCCATGCAAGAAAAACACTCTGTTTTAGAGAAAGCAGCATTCTTTCACTCTACTTTGTTTCCTATAGTGCACGTACAGTGAGCTAGCTCAGAACAAAAGAACTGTGCTTCCTACACAAACGGGGCATATCTAGTTCAACTCAGTATTGGAAACTGAGTAAAACAGGAGCTTCTCTTCAGTCCAATACACTGTACTGGCTGGGAACAGACGCGAATGCTATTTGCAGTGTATATGGCCAGAAAAGCACAAGTGTGCTGTTCTTAGCCTGAATGAACACTTGCTGCTAGAACTTGAATCTCAACGTGATTCAACTCCGTTTAGGACGTTTAATTGAACCCTAGTGTGCCATGCAAGAAAAACACTCTGTTTTAGAGAAAACAGCATTCTTTCACTCTGGTGTGTTTCCTATAGGGCACGTACAGTGAGCTAGCTCAGAACAAAAGAACTGTGCTTCCTACACAAACGGGGCATATCTAGTTCAACTCAGTATTGGAAATTGAGTAAAACAGGAGCTTCTCTTCAGTCCAATACACTGTACTGGCTGGGAACAGACGCGAATGCTATTTGCACTGTATATGGCCAGAACAGCACAAGTGTGCTGTTCTTAGCCTGAATGAACACTTGCTGCTAGAACTTGAATCTCAACGTGATTCAACTCCGTTTAGGAAGTTTAATTGAACCCTAGTGTGCCATGCAAGAAAAACACTCTGTTTTAGAGAAAGCAGCATTCTTTCACTCTACTTTGTTTCCTATAGTGCACGTACAGTGAGCTAGCTCAGAACAAAAGAACTGTGCTTCCTACACAAACGGGGCATATCTAGTTCAACTCAGTATTGGAAACTGAGTAAAACAGGAGCTTCTCTTCAGTCCAATACACTGTACTGGCTGGGAACAGACGCGAATGCTATTTGCAGTGTATATGGCCAGAAAAGCACAAGTGTGCTGTTCTTAGCCTGAATGAACACTTGCTGCTAGAACTTGAATCTCAACGTGATTCAACTCCGTTTAGGACGTTTAATTGAACCCTAGTGTGCCATGCAAGAAAAACACTCTGTTTTAGAGAAAACAGCATTCTTTCACTCTACTGTGTTTCCTATAGGGCACGTACAGTGAGCTAGCTCAGAACAAAAGAACTGTGCTTCCTACACAAACGGGGCATATCTGGTTCAACTCAGTATTGGAAACTGAGTAAAACAGGAGCTTCTCTTCAATCCAGTACACTGTACTGGCTGGGAACAGACGCGAATGCTATTTGCACTGTATATGGCCAGAACAGCACAAGTGTGCTGTTCTTAGCCTGAATGAACACTTGCTGCTAGAACTTGAATCTCAACGTGATTCAACTCCGTTTAGGAAGTTTAATTGAACCCTAGTGTGCCATGCAAGAAAAACACTCTGTTTTAGAGAAAACAGCATTCTTTCACTCTACTGTGTTTCCTATAGGGCACGTACAGTGAGCTAGCTCAGAACAAAAGAACTGTGCTTCCTACACAAACGGGGCATATCTAGTTCAACTCAGTATTGGAAACTGAGTAAAACAGGAGCTTCTCTTCAGTCCAATACACTGTACTGGCTGGGAACAGACGCGAATGCTATTTGCACTGTATATGGCCAGAACAGCACAAGTGTGCTGTTCTTAGCCTGAATGAACACTTGCTGCTAGAACTTGAATCTCAACGTGATTCAACTCCGTTTAGGAAGTTTAATTGAACCCTAGTGTGCCATGAAAGAAAAACACTCTGTTTTAGAGAAAACAGCATTCTTTCACTCTGCTGTGTTTCCTATAGGGCACGTACAGTGAGCTAGCTCAGAACAAAAGTACTGTGCTTCCTACACAAACGGGGCATATCTAGTTCAACTCAGTATTGGAAACTGAGTAAAACAGGAGCTTCTCTTCAGTCCAATACACTGTACTGGCTGGGAACAGACGCGAATGCTATTTGCACTGTATATGGCCAGAAAAGCACAAGTGTGCTGTTCTTAGCCTGAATGAACACTTGCTGCTAGAACTTGAATCTCAATGTGATTCAACTCCGTTTAGGACGTTTAATTGAACCCTAGTGTGCCATGCAAGAAAAACACTCTGTTTTAGAGAAAACAGCATTCTTTCACTCTGCTGTGTTTCCTATAGGGCACGTACAGTGAGCTAGCTCAGAACAAAAGAACTGTGCTTCCTACACAAACGGGGTATATCTAGTTCAACTCAGTATTGGAAACTGAGTAAAACAGGAGCTTCTCTTCAGTCCAATACACTGTACTGGCTGGGAACAGACGCGAATGCTATTTGCACTGTATATGGCCAGAACAGCACAAGTGTGCTGTTCTTAGCCTGAATGAACACTTGCTGCTAGAACTTGAATCTCAACGTGATTCAACTCCGTTTAGGAAGTTTAATTGAACCCTAGTGTGCCATGCAAGAAAAACACTCTGTTTTAGAGAAAACAGCATTCTTTCACTCTACTGTGTTTCCTATAGGGGACGTACAGTGAGCTAGCTCAGAACAAAAGAACTGTGCTTCCTACACAAACGGGGCATATCTAGTTCAACTCAGTATTGGAAACTGAGTAAAACAGGAGCTTCTCTTCAGTCCAGTACACTGTACTGGCTGGGAACAGACGCGAATGCTATTTGCACTGTATATGGCCAGAAAAGCAAAAGTGTGCTGCTCTTAGCCTGAATGAACACTTGCTGCTAGAACTTGAATCTCAACGTGATTCAACTCCGTTTAGGAAGTTTAATTGAACCCTAGTGTGCCATGCAAGAAAAACACTCTGTTTTAGAGAAAACAGCATTCTTTCACTCTGCTGTGTTTCCTATAGGGCACGTACAGTGAGCTAGCTCAGAACAAAAGAACTGTGCTTCCTACACAAACGGGGCATATCTAGTTCAACTCAGTATTGGAAACTGAGTAAAACAGGAGCTTCTCTTCAGTCCAATACACTGTACTGGCTGGGAACAGACGCGAATGCTATTTGCACTGTATATGGCCAGAACAGCACAAGTGTGCTGTTCTTAGCCTGAATGAACACTTGCTGCTAGAACTTGAATCTCAACGTGATTCAACTCCGCTTAGGAAGTTTAATTGAACCCTAGTGTGCCATGCAAGAAAAACACTCTGTTTTAGAGAAAACAGCATTCTTTCACTCTGCTGTGTTTCCTATAGGGCACGTACAGTGAGCTAGCTCAGAACAAAAGAACTGTGCTTCCTACACAAACGGGGCATATCTAGTTCAACTCAGTATTGGAAACTGAGTAAAACAGGAGCTTCTCTTCAGTCCAATACACTGTACTGGCTGGGAACAGACGCGAATGCTATTTGCACTGTATATGGCCAGAAAAGCACAAGTGTGCTGTTCTTAGCCTGAACGAACACTTGCTGCTAGAACTTGAATCTCAACGTGATTCAACTCCGTTTAGGAAGTTTAATTGAACCCTAGTGTGCCATGCAAGAAAAACACTCTGTTTTAGAGAAAACAGCATTCTTTCACTCTACTGTGTTTCCTATAGGGCACATACAGTGAGCTAGCTCAGAACAAAAGAACTGTGCTTCCTACACAAACGGGGCATATCTAGTTCAACTCAGTATTGGAAACTGAGTAAAACAGGAGCTTCTCTTCAGTACAATACACTGTACTGGCTGGGAACAGACGAGAATGCTATTTGCACTGTATATGGCCAGAAAAGCACAAGTGTGCTGTTCTTAGCCTGAATGAACACTTGCTGCTAGAACTTGAATCTCAACGTGATTCAACTCCGTTTAGGAAGTTTAATTGAACCCTATTGTGCCATGCAAGAAAAACACTCTGTTTTAGAGAAAACAGCATTCTTTCACTCTGGTGTGTTTCCTATAGGGCACGTACAGTGAGCTAGCTCAGAACAAAAGAACTGTGCTTCCTACACAAACGGGGCATATCTAGTTCAACTCAGTATTGGAAACTGAGTAAAACAGGAGCTTCTCTTCAGTCCAGTACACTGTACTGGCTGGGAATAGACGCGAATGCTATTTGCACTGTATATGGCCAGAAAAGCACAAGTGTGCTGCTCTTAGCCTGAATGAACACTTGCTGCTAGAACTTGAATCTCAACGTGATTCAACTCCGTTTAGGAAGTTTAATTGAACCCTAGTGTGCCATGCAAGAAAAACACTCTGTTTTAGAGAAAACAGCATTCTTTCACTCTGCTGTGTTTCCTATAGGGCACGTACAGTGAGCTAGCTCAGAACAAAAGAACTGTGCTTCCTACACAAACGGGGCATATCTAGTTCAACTCAGTATTGGAAACTGAGTAAAACAGGAGCTTCTCTTCAGTCCAATACACTGTACTGGCTGGGAACAGACGCGAATGCTATTTGCACTGTATATGGCCAGAACAGCACAAGTGTGCTGTTCTTAGCCTGAATGAACACTTGCTGCTAGAACTTGAATCTCAACGTGATTCAACTCCGTTTAGGAAGTTTAATTGAACCCTAGTGTGCCATGCAAGAAAAACACTCCGTTTTAGAGAAAACAGCATTCTTTCACTCTGCTGTGTTTCCTATAGGGCACGTACAGTGAGCTAGCTCAGAACAAAAGAACTGTGCTTCCTACACAAACGGGGCATATCTAGTTCAACTCAGTATTGGAAACTGAGTAAAACAGGAGCTTCTCTTCAGTCCAATACACTGTACTGGCTGGGAACAGACGCGAATGCTATTTGCACTGTATATGGCCAGAAAAGCACAAGTGTGCTGTTATTAGCCTACATGAACACTTGCTGCTAGAACTTGAATCTCAACGTGATTCAACTCCGTTTAGGAAGTTTAATTGAACCCTAGTGTGCCATGCAAGAAAAACACTCTGTTTTAGAGAAAACAGCATTCTTTCACTCTACTGTGTTTCCTATAGGGCACGTACAGTGAGCTAGCTCAGAACAAAAGAACTGTGCTTCCTACACAAACGGGGCATATCTAGTTCAACTCAGTATTGGAAACTGAGTAAAACAGGAGCTTCTCTTCAGTCCAATACACTGTACTGGCTGGGAACAGACGCGAATGCTATTTGCAATGTATATGGCCAGAAAAGCACAAGTGTGCTGTTCTTAGCCTGAATGAACACTTGCTGCTAGAACTTGAATCTCAACGTGATTCAACTCCGTTTAGGAAGTTTAATTGAACCCTAGTGTGCCATGCAAGAAAAACACTCTGTTTTAGAGAAAACAGCATTCTTTCACTCTGGTGTGTTTCCTATAGGGCACGTACAGTGAGCTAGCTCAGAACAAAAGAACTGTGCTTCCTACACAAACGGGGCATATCTAGTTCAACTCAGTATTGGAAACTGAGTAAAACAGGAGCTTCTCTTCAGTCCAATACACTGTACTGGCTGGGAACAGACGCGAATGCTATTTGCACTGTATATGGCCAGAACAGCACAAGTGTGCTGTTCTTAGCCTGAATGAACACTTGCTGCTAGAATTTGAATCTCAACGTGATTCAACTCCGTTTAGGAAGTTTAATTGAACCCTAGAGTGCCATCCAAGAAAAACACTCTGTTTTAGAGAAAACAGCATTCTTTCACTCTACTGTGTTTCCTATAGGGCACGTACAGTGAGCTAGCTCAGAACAAAAGAACTGTGCTTCCTACACAAACGGGGCATATCTAGTTCAACTCAGTATTGGAAACTGAGTAAAACAGGAGCTTCTCTTCAGTCCAATACACTGTACTGGCTGGGAACAGACGCGAATGCTATTTGCACTGTATATGGCCAGAACAGCACAAGTGTTCTGTTCTTAGCCTGAATGAACACTTGCTGCTAGAACTTGAATCTCAACGTGATTCAACTCCGTTTAGGAAGTTTAATTGAACCCTAGTGTGCCATGCAAGAAAAACACTCTGTTTTAGAGAAAACAGCATTCTTTCACTCTGGTGTGTTTCCTATAGGGCACGTACAGTGAGCTAGCTCAGAACAAAAGAACTGTGCTTCCTACACAAACGGGGCATATCTAGTTCAACTCAGTATTGGAAACTGAGTAAAACAGGAGCTTCTCTTCAGTCCAATACACTGTACTGGCTGGGAACAGACGCAAATGCTATTTGCACTGTATATGGCCAGAAGAGCACAAGTGTGCTGTTCTTAGCCTGAATGAACACTTGCTGCTAGAACTTGAATCTCAACGTGATTCAACTCCGTTTAGGAAGTTTAATTGAACCCTAGTGTGCCATGCAAGAAAAACACTCTGTTTTAGAGAAAACAGCATTCTTTCACTCTACTGTGTTTCCTATAGGGCACGGACAGTGAGCTAGCTCAGAACAAAAGAACTGTGCTTCCTACACAAACGGGGCATATCTAGTTCAACTCAGTATTGGAAACTGAGTAAAACAGGAGCTTCTCTTCAGTCCAATACACTGTACTGGCTGGGAACAGACGCGAATGCTATTTGCACTGTATATGGCCAGAAGAGCACAAGTGTGCTGTTCTTAGCCTGAATGAACACTTGCTGCTAGAACTTGAATCTCAACGTGATTCAACTCCGTTTAGGAAGTTTAATTGAACCCTAGTGTGCCATGCAAGAAAAACACTCTGTTTTAGAGAAAACAGCATTCTTTCACTCTACTGTGTTTCCTATAGGGCACGTACAGTGAGCTATCTCAGGACAAAAGAACTGTGCTTCCTACACAAACGGGGCATATCTAGTTCAACTCAGTATTGGAAACTGAGTAAAACAGGAGCTTCTCTTCAGTCCAATACACTGTACTGGCTGGGAACAGACGAGAATGCTATTTGCACTGTATATGGCCAGAAAAGCACAAGTGTGCTGTTCTTAGCCTGAATGAACACTTGCTGCTAGAACTTGAATCTCAACGTGATTCAACTCCGTTTAGGAAGTTTAATTGAACCCTAGTGTGCCATGCAAGAAAAACACTCTGTTTTAGAGAAAACAGCATTCTTTCACTCTACTGTGTTTCCTATAGGGCACGTACAGTGAGCTAGCTCAGAACAAAAGAACTGTGCTTCCTACACAAACGGGGCATATCTAGTTCAACTCAGTATTGGAAACTGAGTAAAACAGGAGCTTCTCTTCAGTCCAGTACACTGTACTGGCTGGGAACAGACGCGAATGCTATTTGCACTGTATATGGCCAGAAAAGCACAAGTTTGCTGTTCTTAGCCTGAATGAACACTTGCTGCTAGAACTTGAATCTCAACGTGATTCAACTCCGTTTAGGAAGTTTAATTGAACCCTAGTGTGCCATGCAAGAAAAACACTCTGTTTTAGAGAAAACAGCATTCTTTCACTCTGCTGTGTTTCCTATAGGGCACGTACAGTGAGCTAGCTCAGAACAAAAGAACTGTGCTTCTTACACAACGGGGCATATCTAGTTCAACTCAGTATTGGAAACTGAGTAAAACAGGAGCTTCTCTTCAGTCCAATACACTGTTCTGGCTGGGAACAGACGCGAATGCTATTTGCACTGTATATGGCCAGAACAGCACAAGTGTGCTGTTCTTAGCCTGAATGAACACTTGCTGCTAGAACTTGAATCTCAACGTGATTCAACTCCGTTTAGGAAGTTTAATTGAACCCTAGTGTGCCATGCA
The DNA here is from genome assembly GCF_049852395.1 of Peromyscus maniculatus bairdii. Taxonomy (NCBI): domain Eukaryota; kingdom Metazoa; phylum Chordata; class Mammalia; order Rodentia; family Cricetidae; genus Peromyscus; species Peromyscus maniculatus. Next base: position 43,200,692 of record NC_134854.1, on the reverse strand, counting down.
AGAAAAACACTCTGTTTTAGAGAAAACAGCATTCTTTCACTCTACTGTGTTTCCTATAGGGCACGGACAGTGAGCTAGCTCAGAACAAAAGAACTGTGCTTCCTACACAAACGGGGCATATCTAGTTCAACTCAGTATTGGAAACTGAGTAAAACAGGAGCTTCTCTTCAGTCCAATACACTGTACTGGCTGGGAACAGACGCGAATGCTATTTGCACTGTATATGGCCAGAAGAGCACAAGTGTGCTGTTCTTAGCCTGAATGAACACTTGCTGCTAGAACTTGAATCTCAACGTGATTCAACTCCGTTTAGGAAGTTTAATTGAACCCTAGTGTGCCATGCAAGAAAAACACTCTGTTTTAGAGAAAACAGCATTCTTTCACTCTACTGTGTTTCCTATAGGGCACGTACAGTGAGCTATCTCAGGACAAAAGAACTGTGCTTCCTACACAAACGGGGCATATCTAGTTCAACTCAGTATTGGAAACTGAGTAAAACAGGAGCTTCTCTTCAGTCCAATACACTGTACTGGCTGGGAACAGACGAGAATGCTATTTGCACTGTATATGGCCAGAAAAGCACAAGTGTGCTGTTCTTAGCCTGAATGAACACTTGCTGCTAGAACTTGAATCTCAACGTGATTCAACTCCGTTTAGGAAGTTTAATTGAACCCTAGTGTGCCATGCAAGAAAAACACTCTGTTTTAGAGAAAACAGCATTCTTTCACTCTACTGTGTTTCCTATAGGGCACGTACAGTGAGCTAGCTCAGAACAAAAGAACTGTGCTTCCTACACAAACGGGGCATATCTAGTTCAACTCAGTATTGGAAACTGAGTAAAACAGGAGCTTCTCTTCAGTCCAGTACACTGTACTGGCTGGGAAGAGACGCGAATGCTATTTGCACTGTATATGGCCAGAAAAGCACAAGTTTGCTGTTCTTAGCCTGAATGAACACTTGCTGCTAGAACTTGAATCTCAACGTGATTCAACTCCGTTTAGGAAGTTTAATTGAACCCTAGTGTGCCATGCAAGAAAAACACTCTGTTTTAGAGAAAACAGCATTCTTTCACTCTGCTGTGTTTCCTATAGGGCACGTACAGTGAGCTAGCTCAGAACAAAAGAACTGTGCTTCTTACACAACGGGGCATATCTAGTTCAACTCAGTATTGGAAACTGAGTAAAACAGGAGCTTCTCTTCAGTCCAATACACTGTTCTGGCTGGGAACAGACGCGAATGCTATTTGCACTGTATATGGCCAGAACAGCACAAGTGTGCTGTTCTTAGCCTGAATGAACACTTGCTGCTAGAACTTGAATCTCAACGTGATTCAACTCCGTTTAGGAAGTTTAATTGAACCCTAGTGTGCCATGCAAGAAAAACACTCTGTTTTAGAGAAAACAGCATTCTTTCACTCTACTGTGTTTCCTATATGGCACGTACAGTGAGCTAGCTCAGAACAAAAGAACTGTGCTTCCTACACAAACGGGGCATATCTAGTTCAACTCAGTATTGGAAACTGAGTAAAACAGGAGCTTCTCTTCAGTCCAGTACACTGTACTGGCTGGGAACAGAAGTGAATGCTATTTGCACTGTATATGGCCAGAAAAGCACAAGTGTGCTGTTCTTAGCCTGAATGAACACTTGCTGCTAGAACTTGAATCTCAACGTGATTCAACTCCGTTTAGGAAGTTTAATTGAACCCTAGTGTGCCATGCAAGAAAAACACTCTGTTTTAGAGAAAACAGCATTCTTTCACTCTGCTGTGTTTCCTATAGGGCACGTACAGTGAGCTAGCTCAGAACTAAAGAACTGTGCTTCCTACACAACGGGGCATATCTAGTTCAACTCAGTATTGGAAACTGAGTAAAACAGGAGCTTCTCTTCAGTCCAATACACTGTACTGGCTGGGAACAGACGCGAATGCTATTTGCACTGTATATGGCCAGAACAGCACAAGTGTGCTGTTCTTAGCCTAAATGAACACTTGCTGCTAGAACTTGAATCTCAACGTGACTCAACTCCGTTTAGGAAGTTTAATTGAACCCTAGTGTGCCATGCAAGAAAAACACTCTGTTTTAGAGAAAACAGCATTCTTTCACTCTACTGTGTTTCCTATAGGGCACATACAGTGAGCTAGCTCAGAACAAAAGAACTGTGCTTCCTACACAAACGGGGCATATCTAGTTCAACTCAGTATTGGAAACTGCATAAAACAGGAGCTTCTGTTCAGTCCAATACACTGTACTGGCTGGGAACAGACGCGAATGCTATTTGCACTGTATATGGCCAGAAGAGCACAAGTGTGCTGTCTTAGCCTGAATGAACACTTGCTGCTAGAACTTGAATCTCAACGTGATTCAACTCCGTTTAGGAAGTTTAATTGAACCCTAGTGTGCCATGCAAGAAAAACACTCTCTTTTAGAGAAAACAGCATTCTTTCACTCTACTGTGTTTCCTATAGGGCACGTACAGTGAGCTAGCTCAGAACAAAAGAACTGTGCTTCCTACACAAACGGGGCATATCTAGTTCAACTCAGTATTGGAAACTGAGTAAAACAGGAGCTTCTCTTCAGTCCAATACACTGTACTGGCTGGGAACAGACGCGAATGCTATTAGCACTGTATATGGCCAGAAAAGCACAAGAGTGCTGTTCTTAGCCTGAATGAACACTTGCTGCTAGAACTTGAATCTCAACGTGATTCAACTCCGTTTAGGAAGTTTAATTGAACCCTAGTGTGCCATGCAAGAAAAACACTCTGTTTTAGAGAAAACAGCATTCTTTCACTCTACTGTGTTTCCTATAGGGCACGTACAGTGAGCTAGCTCAGAACAAAAGAACTGTGCTTCCTACACAAACGGGGCATATCTAGTTCAACTCAGTATTGGAAACTGAGTAAAACAGGAGCTTCTCTTCAGTCCAATACACTGTAATGGCTGGGAACAGACGCGAATGCTATTTGCACTGTATATGGCCAGAAAAGCACAAGTGTGCTGTTCTTAGCCTGAATGAACACTTGCTGCTAGAACTTGAATCTCAACGTGATTCAACTCCGTTTAGGAAGTTTAATTGAACCCTAGTGTGCCATGAAAGAAAAACACTCTGTTTTAGAGAAAACAGCATTCTTTCACTCTACTGTGTTTCCTATAGGGCACGTACAGTGAGCTAGCTCAGAACAAAAGAACTGTGCTTCCTACACAAACGGGGCATATCTAGTTCAACTCAGTATTGGAAACTGAGTAAAACAGGAGCTTCTCTTCAGTCCAATACACTGTACTGGCTGGGAACAGACGCGAATGCTATTTGCACTGTATATGGCCAGAAAAGCACAAGTGTGCTGTTCTTAGCCTGAATGAACACTTGCTGCTAGAACTTGAATCTCAACGTGATTCAACTCCGTTTAGGAAGTTCAATTGAACCCTAGTGTGCCATGCAAGAAAAACACTCTGTTTTTAGAGAAAACAGCATTCTTTCACTCTACTGTGTTTCCTATAGGGCACATACAGTGAGCTAGCTCAGAACAAAAGAACTGTGCTTCCTACACAAACGGGGCATATCTAGTTCAACTCAGTATTGGAAACTGCATAAAATAGGAGCTTCTCTTCAGTCCAATACACTGTACTGGCTGGGAACAGACGCGAATGCTATTTGCACTGTATATGGCCAAAAAAGCACAAGTGTGCTGTTCTTAGCCTGAATGAACACTTGCTGCTAGAACTTGAATCTCAACGTGATTCAACTCCGTTTAGGAAGTTTAATTGAACCCTAGTGTGCTATGCAAGAAAAACACTCTGTTTTAGAGAAAACAGCATTCTTTCACTCTGATGTGTTTCCTATAGGGCACGTACAGTGAGCTAGCTCAGAACAAAAGAACTGTGCTTCCTACACAAACGGGGCATATCTAGTTCAACTCAGTATTGGAAACTGAGTAAAACAGGAGCTTCTCTTCAGTCCAATACACTGTACTGGCTGGGAACAGACGCGAATGCTATTTGCACTGTATATGGCCAGAAAAGCACAAGTGTGCTGTTCTTAGCCTGAATGAACACTTGCTGCTAGAACTTGAATCTCAACGTGATTCAACTCCGTTTAGGAAGTTTAATTGAACCCTAGTGTGCCATGCAAGAAAAACACTCTGTTTTAGAGAAAACAGCATTCTTTCACTCTACTGTGTTTCCTATAGGGCACGTACAGTGAGCTAGCTCAGAACAAAAGAACTGTGCTTCCTACACAAACGGGCCATATCTAGTTCAACTCAGTATTGGAAACTGAGTAAAACAGGAGCTTCTCTTCAGTCCAATACACTGTACTGGCTGGGAACAGACGCGAATGCTATTTGCACTGTATATGGCCAGAACAGCACAAGTGTGCTCTTCTTAGCCTGAATGAACACTTGCTGCTAGAACTTGAATCTCAACGTGATTCAACTCCGTTTAGGAAGTTTAATTGAACCCTAGTGTGCCATGCAAGAAAAACACTCTGTTTTAGAGAAAACAGCATTCTTTCACTCTACTGTGTTTTCTATAGGGCACGTACAGTGAGTTAGCTCAGAACAAAAGAACTGTGCTTCCTACACAAACGGGGCATATCTAGTTCAACTCAGTATTGGAAACTGAGTAAAACAGGAGCTTTTCTTCAGTCCAATACACTGTACTGGCTGGGAACAGACGCGAATGCTATTTGCACTGTATATGGCCAGAAAAGCACAAGTGTGCTGTTCTTAGCCTGAATGAACACTTTCTGCTAGAACTTGAATCTCAACGTGATTCAACTCCGTTTAGGAAGTTTAATTGAACCCAAGTGTGCCATGCAAGAAAAACACTCTGTTTTAGAGAAAACAGCATTCTTTCACTCTACTGTGTTTCCTATAGGGCACGTACAGTGAGCTAGCTCAGAACAAAAGAACTGTGCTTCCTACACAAACGGGGCATATCTAGTTCAACTCAGTATTGGAAACTGAGTAAAACAGGAGCTTCTCTTCAGTCCAATACACTGTACTGGCTGGGAACAGACGCGAATGCTATTTGCACTGTATATGGCCAGAAGAGCACAAGTGTGCTGTTCTTAGCCTGAATGAACACTTGCTGCTAGAACTTGAATCTCAACGTGATTCAACTCCGTTTAGGAAGTTTAATTGAACCCTAGTGTGCCATGCAAGAAAAACACTCTGTTTTAGAGAAAACAGCATTCTTTCACTCTACTGTGTTTCCTATAGGGCACGTACAGTGAGCTATCTCAGGACAAAAGAACTGTGCTTCCTACACAAACGGGGCATATCTAGTTCAACTCAGTATTGGAAACTGAGTAAAACAGGAGCTTCTCTTCAGTCCAATACACTGTACTGGCTGGGAACAGACGAGAATGCTATTTGCACTGTATATGGCCAGAAAAGCACAAGTGTGCTGTTCTTAGCCTGAATGAACACTTGCTGCTAGAACTTGAATCTCAACGTGATTCAACTCCGTTTAGGAAGTTTAATTGAACCCTAGTGTGCCATGCAAGAAAAACACTCTGTTTTAGAGAAAACAGCATTCTTTCACTCTACTGTGTTTCCTATAGGGCACGTACAGTGAGCTAGCTCAGAACAAAAGAACTGTGCTTCCTACACAAACGGGGCATATCTAGTTCAACTCAGTATTGGAAACTGAGTAAAACAGGAGCTTCTCTTCAGTCCAGTACACTGTACTGGCTGGGAACAGACGCGAATGCTATTTGCACTGTATATGGCCAGAAAAGCACAAGTGTGCTGTTCTTAGCCTGAATGAACACTTGCTGCTAGAACTTGAATCTCAACGTGATTCAACTCCGTTTAGGAAGTTTAATTGAACCCTAGTGTGCCATGCAAGAAAAACACTCTGTTTTAGAGAAAACAGCATTCTTTCACTCTGCTGTGTTTCCTATAGGGCACGTACAGTGAGCTAGCTCAGAACAAAAGAACTGTGCTTCTTACACAACGGGGCATATCTAGTTCAACTCAGTATTGGAAACTGAGTAAAACAGGAGCTTCTCTTCAGTCCAATACACTGTTCTGGCTGGGAACAGACGCGAATGCTATTTGCACTGTATATGGCCAGAACAGCACAAGTGTGCTGTTCTTAGCCTGAATGAACACTTGCTGCTAGAACTTGAATCTCAACGTGATTCAACTCCGTTTAGGAAGTTTAATTGAACCCTAGTGTGCCATGCAAGAAAAACACTCTGTTTTAGAGAAAACAGCATTCTTTCACTCTACTGTGTTTCCTATATGGCACGTACAGTGAGCTAGCTCAGAACAAAAGAACTGTGCTTCCTACACAAACGGGGCATATCTAGTTCAACTCAGTATTGGAAACTGAGTAAAACAGGAGCTTCTCTTCAGTCCAGTACACTGTACTGGCTGGGAACAGAAGTGAATGCTATTTGCACTGTATATGGCCAGAAAAGCACAAGTGTGCTGTTCTTAGCCTGAATGAACACTTGCTGCTAGAACTTGAATCTCAACGTGATTCAACTCCGTTTAGGAAGTTTAATTGAACCCTAGTGTGCCATGCAAGAAAAACACTCTGTTTTAGAGAAAACAGCATTCTTTCACTCTGCTGTGTTTCCTATAGGGCACGTACAGTGAGCTAGCTCAGAACTAAAGAACTGTGCTTCCTACACAACGGGGCATATCTAGTTCAACTCAGTATTGGAAACTGAGTAAAACAGGAGCTTCTCTTCAGTCCAATACACTGTACTGGCTGGGAACAGACGCGAATGCTATTTGCACTGTATATGGCCAGAACAGCACAAGTGTGCTGTTCTTAGCCTGAATGAACACTTGCTGCTAGAACTTGAATCTCAACGTGACTCAACTCCGTTTAGGAAGTTTAATTGAACCCTAGTGTGCCATGCAAGAAAAACACTCTGTTTTAGAGAAAACAGCATTCTTTCACTCTACTGTGTTTCCTATAGGGCACATACAGTGAGCTAGCTCAGAACAAAAGAACTGTGCTTCCTACACAAACGGGGCATATCTAGTTCAACTCAGTATTGGAAACTGCATAAAACAGGAGCTTCTGTTCAGTCCAATACACTGTACTGGCTGGGAACAGACGCGAATGCTATTTGCACTGTATATGGCCAGAACAGCACAAGTGTGCTGTCTTAGCCTGAATGAACACTTGCTGCTAGAACTTGAATCTCAACGTGATTCAACTCCGTTTAGGAAGTTTAATTGAACCCTAGTGTGCCATGCAAGAAAAACACTCTCTTTTAGAGAAAACAGCATTCTTTCACTCTACTGTGTTTCCTATAGGGCACGTACAGTGAGCTAGCTCAGAACAAAAGAACTGTGCTTCCTACACAAACGGGGCATATCTAGTTCAACTCAGTATTGGAAACTGAGTAAAACAGGAGCTTCTCTTCAGTCCAATACACTGTACTGGCTGGGAACAGACGCGAATGCTATTAGCACTGTATATGGCCAGAAAAGCACAAGAGTGCTGTTCTTAGCCTGAATGAACACTTGCTGCTAGAACTTGAATCTCAACGTGATTCAACTCCGTTTAGGAAGTTTAATTGAACCCTAGTGTGCCATGCAAGAAAAACACTCTGTTTTAGAGAAAACAGCATTCTTTCACTCTACTGTGTTTCCTATAGGGCACGTACAGTGAGCTAGCTCAGAACAAAAGAACTGTGCTTCCTACACAAACGGGGCATATCTAGTTCAACTCAGTATTGGAAACTGAGTAAAACAGGAGCTTCTCTTCAGTCCAATACACTGTAATGGCTGGGAACAGACGCGAATGCTATTTGCACTGTATATGGCCAGAAAAGCACAAGTGTGCTGTTCTTAGCCTGAATGAACACTTGCTGCTAGAACTTGAATCTCAACGTGATTCAACTCCGTTTAGGAAGTTTAATTGAACCCTAGTGTGCCATGAAAGAAAAACACTCTGTTTTAGAGAAAACAGCATTCTTTCACTCTACTGTGTTTCCTATAGGGCACGTACAGTGAGCTAGCTCAGAACAAAAGAACTGTGCTTCCTACACAAACGGGGCATATCTAGTTCAACTCAGTATTGGAAACTGAGTAAAACAGGAGCTTCTCTTCAGTCCAATACACTGTACTGGCTGGGAACAGACGCGAATGCTATTTGCACTGTATATGGCCAGAAAAGCACAAGTGTGCTGTTCTTAGCCTGAATGAACACTTGCTGCTAGAACTTGAATCTCAACGTGATTCAACTCCGTTTAGGAAGTTTAATTGAACCCTAGTGTGCCATGCAAGAAAAACACTCTGTTTTTAGAGAAAACAGCATTCTTTCACTCTACTGTGTTTCCTATAGGGCACATACAGTGAGCTAGCTCAGAACAAAAGAACTGTGCTTCCTACACAAACGGGGCATATCTAGTTCAACTCAGTATTGGAAACTGCATAAAATAGGAGCTTCTCTTCAGTCCAATACACTGTACTGGCTGGGAACAGACGCGAATGCTATTTGCACTGTATATGGCCAAAAAAGCACAAGTGTGCTGTTCTTAGCCTGAATGAACACTTGCTGCTAGAACTTGAATCTCAACGTGATTCAACTCCGTTTAGGAAGTTTAATTGAACCCTAGTGTGCTATGCAAGAAAAACACTCTGTTTTAGAGAAAACAGCATTCTTTCACTCTGATGTGTTTCCTATAGGGCACGTACAGTGAGCTAGCTCAGAACAAAAGAACTGTGCTTCCTACACAAACGGGGCATATCTAGTTCAACTCAGTATTGGAAACTGAGTAAAACAGGAGCTTCTCTTCAGTCCAATACACTGTACTGGCTGGGAACAGACGCGAATGCTATTTGCACTGTATATGGCCAGAAAAGCACAAGTGTGCTGTTCTTAGCCTGAATGAACACTTGCTGCTAGAACTTGAATCTCAACGTGATTCAACTACGTTTAGGAAGTTTAATTGAACCCTAGTGTGCCATGCAAGAAAAACACTCTGTTTTAGAGAAAACAGCATTCTTTCACTCTGCTGTGTTTCCTATAGGGCACATACAGTGAGCTAGCTCAGAACAAAAGAACTGTGCTTCCTACACAAACGGGGCATATCTAGTTCAACTCAGTATTGGAAACTGAGTAAAACAGGAGCTTCTCTTCAGTCCAATACACTGTACTGGCTGGGAACAGACGCGAATGCTATTTGCACTGTATATGGCCAGAACAGCACAAGTGTGCTGTCTTAGCCTGAATGAACACTTGCTGCTAGAACTTGAATCTCAACGTGATTCAACTCCGTTTAGGAAGTTTAATTGAACCCTAGTGTGCCATGCAAGAAAAACACTCTGTTTTAGAGAAAACAGCATTCTTTCACTCTACTGTGTTTCCTATAGGGCACGTACAGTGAGCTAGCTCAGAACAAAAGAACTGTGCTTCCTACATAAACGGGGCATATCTAGTTCAACTCAGTATTGGAAACTGAGTAAAACAGGAGCTTCTCTTCAGTCCAATACACTGTACTGGCTGGGAACAGACGCGAATGCTATTAGCACTGTATATGGCCAGAAAAGCACAAGAGTGCTGTTCTTAGCCTGAATGAACACTTGCTGCTAGAACTTGAATCTCAACGTGATTCAACTCCGTTTAGGAAGTTTAATTGAATGCTAGTGTGCCATGCAAGAAAAACACTCTGTTTTAGAGAAAACAGCATTCTTTCACTCTACTGTGTTTCCTATAGGGCACGTACAGTGAGCTAGCTCAGAACAAAAGAACTGTGCTTCCTACACAAACGGGGCATATCTAGTTCAACTCAGTATTGGAAACTGAGTAAAACAGGAGCTTCTCTTCAGTCCAATACACTGTTATGGCTGGGAACAGACGCGAATGCTATTTGCACTGTATATGGCCAGAAAAGCACAAGTGTGCTGTTCTTAGCCTGAATGAACACTTGCTGCTAGAACTTGAATCTCAACGTGATTCAACTCCGTTTAGGAAGTTTAATTGATCCCTAGTGTGCCATGCAAGAAAAACACTCTGTTTTAGAGAAAACAGCATTCTTTCACTCTACTGTGTTTCCTATAGGGCACGTACAGTGAGCTAGCTCAGAACAAAAGAACTGTGCTTCCTACACAAACGGGGCATATCTAGTTCAACTCAGTATTGGAAACTGAGTAAAACAGGAGCTTCTCTTCAGTCCAATACACTGTACTGGCTGGGAACAGACGCGAATGCTATTTGCACTGTATATGGCCAGAAAAGCACAAGTGTGCTGTTCTTAGCCTGAATGAACACTTGCTGCTAGAACTTGAATCTCAACGTGATTCAACTCCGTTTAGGAAGTTTAATTGAACCCTAGTGTGCCATGCAAGAAAAACACTCTGTTTTAGAGAAAACAGCATTCTTTCACTCTACTGTGTTTCCTATAGGGCACATACAGTGAGCTAGCTCAGAACAAAAGAACTGTGCTTCCTACACAAACGGGGCATATCTAGTTCAACTCAGTATTGGAAACTGCATAAAACAGGAGCTTCTCTTCAGTCCAATACACTGTACTGGCTGGGAACAGACGCGAATGCTATTTGCACTGTATATGGCCAAAAAAGCACAAGTGTGCTGTTCTTAGCCTGAATGAACACTTGCTGCTAGAACTTGAATCTCAACGTGATTCAACTCCGTTTAGGAAGTTTAATTGAACCCTAGTGTGCTATGCAAGAAAAACACTCTGTTTTAGAGAAAACAGCATTCTTTAACTCTGCTGTGTTTCCTATAGGGCACGTACAGTGAGCTAGCTCAGAACAAAGAACTGTGCTTCCTACATAAACGGGGCATATCTAATTCAACTCAGTATTGGAAACTGAGTAAAACAGGAGCTTCTCTTCAGTCCAATACACTGTACTGGCTGGGAACAGACGGGAATGCTATTTGCACTGTATATGGCCAGAAAAGCACAAGTGTGCTGTTCTTAGCCTGAATGAACACTTGCTGCTAGAACTTGAATCTCAACGTGATTCAACTCCGTTTAGGAAGTTTAATTGAACCCTAGTGTGCCATGCAAGAAAAACACTCTGTTTTAGAGAAAACAGCGTTCTTTCACTCTACTGTGTTTCCTATAGGGCACGTACAGTGAGCTAGCTCAGAACAAAAGAACTGTGCTTCCTACACAAACGGGGCATATCTAGTTCAAGTCAGTATTGGAAACTGAGTAAAACAGGAGCTTCTCTTCAGACCAGTACACTGTACTGGCTGGGAACAGACGCGAATGCTATTTGCACTGTATATGGCCAGAAAAGCACAAGTGTGCTGTTCTTAGCCTGAATGAACACTTGCTGCTAGAACTTGAATCTCAACGTGATTCAACTCCGTTTAGGAAGTTTAATTGAACCCTAGTGTGCCATGCAAGAAAAACACTCTGTTTTAGAGAAAACAGCATTCTTTCACTCTACTGTGTTTCCTATAGGGCACGTACAGTGAGCTAGCTCAGAACAAAAGAACTGTGCTTCCTACACAAACGGGGCATATCTAGTTCAACTCAGTATTGGAAACTGAGTAAAACAGGAGCTTCTCTTCAGTCCAATACACTGTACTGGCTGGGAACAGACGCGAATGCTATTTGCACTGTATATGGCCAGAAAAGCACAAGTGTGCTGTTCTTAGCCTGAATGAACACTTGCTGCTAGAACTTGAATCTCAACGTGATTCAACTCCGTTTAGGAAGTTTAATTGAACCCTAGTGTGCCATGCAAGAAAAACACTCTGTTTTAGAGAAAACAGCATTCTTTCACTCTACTGTGTTTCCTATAGGGCACGTACAGTGAGCTAGCTCAGAACAAAAGAACTGTGCTTCCTACACAAACGGGGCATATCTAGTTCAACTCAGTATTGGAAACTGAGTAAAACAGGAGCTTCTCTTCAGTCCAATACACTGTACTGGCTGGGAACAGACGCGAATGCTATTTGCACTGTATATGGCCAGAACAGCACAAGTGTGCTGTCTTAGCCTGAATGAACACTTGCTGCTAGAACTTGAATCTCAACGTGATTCAACTCCGTTTAGGAAGTTTAATTGAACCCTAGTGTGCCATGCAAGAAAAACACTCTGTTTTAGAGAAAACAGCATTCTTTCACTCTACTGTGTTTCCCATAGGGCACGTACAGTGAGCTAGCTCAGAACAAAAGAACTGTGCTTCCTACACAAACGGGGCATATCTAGTTCAACTCAGTATTGGAAACTGAGTAAAACAGGAGCTTCTCTTCAGTCCAATACACTGTACTGGCTGGGAACAGACGCGAATGCTATTTGCATTGTATATGGCCAGAAAAGCACAAGTGTGCTGTTCTTAGCCTGAATGAACACTTGCTGCTAGAACTTGAATCTCAACATGATTCAACTCCGTTTAGGAAGTTTAATTGAACCCTAGTGTGCCATGCCAGAAAAACACTCTGTTTTAGAGAAAACAGCGTTCTTTCACTCTACTGAGTTTCCTATAGGGCACGTACAGTGAGCTAGCTCAGATCAAAAAACTGTGCTTCCTACACAAACGGGGCATATCTAGTTCAACTCAGTATTGGAAACTGAGTAAAACAGGAGCTTCTCTTCAGTCCAATACACTGTACTGGCTGGGAACAGACGCGAATGCTATTTGCACTGTATATGGCCAGAAAAGCACAAGTGTGCTGTTCTTAGCCTGAATGAACACTTGCTGCTAGAACTTGAATCTCAACGTGATTCAACTCCGTTTAGGAAGTTTAATTGAACCCTAGTGTGCAATGCAAGAAAAACACTCTGTTTTAGAGAAAACAGCATTCTTTCACTCTACTGTGTTTCCTATAGGGCACGTACAGTGAGCTAGCTCAGAACAAAAACACTGTGCTTCCTACACAAACGGGGCATATCTAGTTCAACTCAGTATTGGAAACTGAGTAAAACAGGAGCTTCTCTTCAGTCCAATACACTGTACTGGCTGGGAACAGACGCGAATGCTATTTGCACTGTATATGGCCAGAAAAGCACAAGTGTGCTGTTCTTAGCCTGAATGAACACTTGCTGCTAGAACTTGAATCTCAACGTGATTCAACTCCGTTTAGGAAGTTTAATTGAACCCTGGTGTGCCATGCAAGAAAAACACTCTGTTTTAGAGAAAACAGCATTCTTTCACTCTACTGTGTTTCCTATAGGGCACGTACAGTGAGCTAGCTCAGAACAAAAGAACTGTGCTTCCTACACAAACTGGGCATATCTAGTTCAACTCAGTATTGGAATCTGAGTAAAACAGGAGCTTCTCTTCAGTCCAATACACTGTACTGGCTGGGAACAGACGCGAATGCTATTTGCACTGTATATGGCCAGAAAAGCACAAGTGTGCTGTTCTTAGCCTGAATGAACACTTGCTGCTAGAACTTGAATCTCAACGTGATTCAACTCCGTTTAGGAAGTTTAATTGAACCCTAGTGTGCCATGCAAGAAAAACACTCTGTTTTAGAGAAAACAGCATTCTTTCACTCTACTGTGTTTCCTATAGGGCACGAACAGTGAGCTAGCTCAGAACAAAAAAACTGTGCTTCCTACACAAACAGGGCATATCTAGTTCAACTCAGTATTGGAAACTGAGTAAAACAGGAGCTTCTCTTCAGTCCAATACACTGTACTGGCTGGGAACAGACGCGAATGCTATTTGCACTGTATATGGCCAGAATAGCACAAGTGTGCTGTTCTTAGCCTGAATGAACACTTGCTGCTAGAACTTGAATCTCAACGTGATTCAACTCCGTTTAGGAAGTTTAATTGAACCCTAGTGTGCCATGCAAGAAAAACACTCTGTTTTAGAGAAAACAGCATTCTTTCACTCTACTATGTTTCCTATAGGGCACGTACAGTGAGCTAGCTCAGAACAAAAGAACTGTGCTTCCTACACAAACGGGGCATATCTAGTTCAACTCAGTATTGGAAACTGAGTAAAACAGGAGCTTCTCTTCAGTCCAATACACTGTACTGGCTGGGAACAGACGCGAATGCTATTTGCACTGTATATGGCCAGAAAAGCACAAGTGTGCTGTTCTTAGCCTGAATGAACACTTGCTGCTAGAACTTGAATCTCAACGAGATTCAACTCCATTTAGGAAGTTTAATTGAACCCTAGTGTGCCATGCAAGAAAAACACTCTGTTTTAGAGAAAACAGCATTCTTTCACTCTACTGTGTTTCCTATAGGGCACGTACAGTGACCTAGCTCAGAACAAAAGAACTGTGCTTCCTACACAAACGGGGCATATCTACTTCAACTCAGTATTGGAAACTGAGTAAAACAGGAGCTTCTCTTCAGTCCAATACACTGTACTGGCTGGGAACAGACGCGAATGCTATTTGCACTGTATATGGCCAGAAAAGCACAAGTGTGCTGTTCTTAGCCTGAATGAACACTTGCTGCTAGAACTTGAATCTCAACGTGATTCAACTCCGTTTAGGAAGTTTAATTGAACCCTAGTGTGCCATGCAAGAAAAACACTCTGTTTTAGAGAAAACAGCATTCTTTCACTCTACTGTGTTTCCTATAGGGCACGTACAGTGAGCTAGCTCAGAACAAAAGAACTGTGCTTCCTACACAAACGGGGCATATCTAGTTCAACTCAGTATTGGAAACTGAGTAAAACAGGAGCTTCTCTTCAGTCCAATACACTGTACTGGCTGGGAACAGACGCGAATGCTATTTGCACTGTATATGGCCAGAAAAGCACAAGTGTGCTGTTCTTAGCCTGAATGAACACTTGCTGCTAGAACTTGAATCTCAACGTGATTCAACTCCGTTTAGGAAGTTTAATTGAACCCTAGTGTGCCATGCGAGAAAAACACTCTGTTTTAGAGAAAACAGCATTCTTTCACTCTACTGTGTTTCCTATAGGGCACGTACAGTGAGCTAGCTCAGAACAAAAGAACTGTGCTTCCTACACAAACGGGGCATATCTAGTTCAACTCAGTATTGGAAACTGAGTAAAACAGGAGCTTCTCTTCAGTCCAATACACTGTACTGGCTGGGAACAGACGCGAATGCTATTTGCACTGTATATGGCCAGAAAAGCACAAGTGTGCTGTTCTTAGCCTGAATGAACACTTGCTGCTAGAACTTGAATCTCAACGTGATTCAACTCCGTTTAGGAAGTTTAATTGAACCCTAGTGTGCCATGCAAGAAAAACACTCTGTTTTAGAGAAAACAGCATTCTTTCACTCTACTGTGTTTCCTATAGGGCACGTACAGTGAGCTAGCTCAGAACAAAAGAACTGTGCTTCCTACACAAACGGGGAAATCTAGTTCAACTCAGTATTGGAAACTGAGTAAAACAGGAGCTTCTCTTCAGTCCAATACACTGTACTGCCTGGGAACAGACGCGAATGCTATTTGCACTGTATATGGCCAGAAAAGCACAAGTGTGCTGTTCTTAGCCTGAATGAACACTTGCTGCTAGAACTTGAATCTCAACGTGATTCAACTCCGTTTAGGAAGTTTAATTGAACCCTAGTGTGCCATGCCAGAAAAACACTCTGTTTTAGAGAAAACAGCATTCTTTCACTCTACTGTGTTTCCTATAGGGCACGTACAGTGAGCTAGCTCAGAACAAAAGAACTGTGCTTCCTACACAAACGGGGCATATCTAGTTCAACTCAGTATTGGAAACTGAGTAAAACAGGAGCTTCTCTTCAGTCCAATACACTGTACTGGCTGGGAACAGACGCGAATGCTATTTGCACTGTATATGGCCAGAAAAGCACAAGTGTGCTGTTCTTAGCCTGAATGAACACTTGCTGCTAGAACTTGAATCTCAACGTGATTCAACTCCGTTTAGGAAGTTTAATTGAACCCTAGTGTGCCATGCAAGAAAAACACTCTGTTTTAGAGAAAACAGCATTCTTTCACTCTACTGTGTTTCCAATAGGGCACGTACAGTGAGCTAGCTCAGAACAAAAGAACTGTGCTTCCTACACAAACGGGGCATATCTAGTTCAACTCAGTATTGGAAACTGAGTAAAACAGGAGCTTCTCTTCAGTCCAATACACTGTACTGGCTGGGAACAGACGCGAATGCTATTTGCACTGTATATGGCCAGAAGAGCACAAGTGTGCTGTTCTTAGCATGAATGAACACTTGCTGCTAGAACTTGAATCTCAACGTGATTCAACTCCGTTTAGGAAGTTTAATTGAACCCTAGTGTGCCATGCAAGAAAAACACTCTGTTTTAGAGAAAACAGCATTCTTTCACTCTACTGTGTTTCCAATAGGGCACGTACAGTGAGCTAGCTCAGAACAAAAGAACTGTGCTTCCTACACAAACGGGGCATATCTAGTTCAACTCAGTATTGGAAACTGAGTAAAACAGGAGCTTCTCTTCAGTCCAATACACTGTACTGGCTGGGAACAGACGCGAATGCTATTTGCACTGTATATGGCCAGAAGAGCACAAGTGTGCTGTTCTTAGCCTGAATGAACACTTGCTGCTAGAACTTGAATCTCAACGTGATTCAACTCCGTTTAGGAAGTTTAATTGAACCCTAGTGTGCCATGCCAGAAAAACACTCTGTTTTAGAGAAAACAGCATTCTTTCACTCTACTGTGTTTCCTATAGGGCACGTACAGTGAGCTAGCTCAGAACAAAAGAACTGTGCTTCCTACACAAACGGGGCATATCTAGTTCAACTCAGTATTGGAAACTGAGTAAAACAGGAGCTTCTCTTCAGTCCAATACACTGTACTGGCTGGGAACAGACGCGAATGCTATTTGCACTGTATATGGCCAGAAAAGCACAAGTGTGCTGTTCTTAGCCTGAATGAACACTTGCTGCTAGAACTTGAATCTCAACGTGATTCAACTCCGTTTAGATAGTTTAATTGAACCCTAGTGTGCCATGCAAGAAAAACACTCTGTTTTAGAGAAAACAGCATTCTTTCACTCTACTGTGTTTCCTATAGGGCACGTACAGTGAGCTAGCTCAGGACAAAAGAACTGTGCTTCCTACACAAACGGGGCATATCTAGTTCAACTCAGTATTGGAAACTGAGTAAAACAGGAGCTTCTCTTCAGTCCAATACACTGTAGTGGCTGGGAACAGACGCGAATGCTATTTGCACTGTATATGGCCAGAAAAGCACAAGTGTGCTGTTCTTAGCCTGAATGAACACTTGCTGCTAGAACTTGAATCTCAACGTGATTCAACTCCGTTTAGGAAGTTTAATTGAACCCTAGTGTGCCATGCCAGAAAAACACTCTGTTTTAGAGAAAACAGCATTCTTTCACTCTACTGTGTTTCCTATAGGGCACGTACAGTGAGCTAGCTCAGAACAAAAGAACTGTGCTTCCTACACAAACGGGGCATATCTAGTTCAACTCAGTATTGGAAACTGAGTAAAACAGGAGCTTCTCTTCAGTCCAATACACTGTACTGGCTGGGAACAGACGCGAATGCTATTTGCACTGTATATGGCCAGAAAAGCACAAGTGTGCTGTTCTTAGCCTGAATGAACACTTGCTGCTAGAACTTGAATCTCAACGTGATTCAACTCCGTTTAGGAAGTTTAATTGAACGCTAGTGTGCCATGCAAGAAAAACACTCTGTTTTAGAGAAAACAGCATTCTTTCACTCTACTGTGTTTCCAATAGGGCACGTACAGTGAGCTAGCTCAGAACAAAAGAACTGTGCTTCCTACACAAACGGGGCATATCTAGTTCAACTCAGTATTGGAAACTGAGTAAAACAGGAGCTTCTCTTCAGTCCAATACACTGTACTGGCTGGGAACAGACGCGAATGCTATTTGCACTGTATATGGCCAGAAGAGCACAAGTGTGCTGTTCTTAGCCTGAATGAACACTTGCTGCTAGAACTTGAATCTCAACGTGATTCAACTCCGTTTAGGAAGTTTAATTGAACCCTAGTGTGCCATGCAAGAAAAACACTCTGTTTTAGAGAAAACAGCATTCTTTCACTCTACTGTGTTTCCTATAGGGCACGTACAGTGAGCTAGCTCAGAACAAAAGAACTGTGCTTCCTACACAAACGGGGCATATCTAGTTCAACTCAGTATTGGAAACTGAGTAAAACAGGAGCTTCTCTTCAGTCCAATACACTGTAGTGGCTGGGAACAGACGCGAATGCTATTTGCACTGTATATGGCCAGAAAAGCACAAGTGTGCTGTTCTTAGCCTGAATGAACACTTGCTGCTAGAACTTGAATCTCAACGTGATTCAACTCCGTTTAGGAAGTTTAATTGAACCCTAGTGTGCCATGCCAGAAAAACACTCTGTTTTAGAGAAAACAGCATTCTTTCACTCTACTGTGTTTCCTATAGGGCACGTACAGTGAGCTAGCTCAGAACAAAAGAACTGTGCTTCCTACACAAACGGGGCATATCTAGTTCAACTCAGTATTGGAAACTGAGTAAAACAGGAGCTTCTCTTCAGTCCAATACACTGTACTGGCTGGGAACAGACGCGAATGCTATTTGCACTGTATATGGCCAGAAGAGCACAAGTGTGCTGTTCTTAGCATGAATGAACACTTGCTGCTAGAACTTGAATCTTAACGTGATTCAACTCCGTTTAGGAAGTTTAATTGAACCCTAGTGTGCCATGCAAGAAAAACACTCTGTTTTAGAGAAAACAGCATTCTTTCACTCTACTGTGTTTCCTATAGGGCACGTACAGTGAGCTAGCTCAGAACAAAAGAACTGTGCTTCCTACACAAACGGGGCATATCTAGTTCAACTCAGTATTGGAAACTGAGTAAAACAGGAGCTTCTCTTCAGTCCAATACACTGTAGTGGCTGGGAACAGACGCGAATGCTATTTGCACTGTATATGGCCAGAAAAGCACAAGTGTGCTGTTCTTAGCCTGAATGAACACTTGCTGCTAGAACTTGAATCTCAACGTGATTCAACTCCGTTTAGGAAGTTTAATTGAACCCTAGTGTGCCATGCCAGAAAAACACTCTGTTTTAGAGAAAACAGCATTCTTTCACTCTACTGTGTTTCCTATAGGGCACGTACAGTGAGCTAGCTCAGAACAAAAGAACTGTGCTTCCTACACAAACGGGGCATATCTAGTTCAACTCAGTATTGGAAACTGAGTAAAACAGGAGCTTCTCTTCAGTCCAATACACTGTACTGGCTGGGAACAGACGCGAATGCTATTTGCACTGTATATGGCCAGAAAAGCACAAGTGTGCTGTTCTTAGCCTGAATGAACACTTGCTGCTAGAACTTGAATCTCAACGTGATACAACTCCGTTTAGGAAGTTTAATTGAACCCTAGTGTGCCATGCAAGAAAAACACTCTGTTTTAGAGAAAACAGCATTCTTTCACTCTACTGTGTTTCCTATAGGGCACGTACAGTGAGCTAGCTCAGGACAAAAGAACTGTGCTTCCTACACAAACGGGGCATATCTAGTTCAACTCAGTATTGGAAACTGAGTAAAACAGGAGCTTCTCTTCAGTCCAATACACTGTACTGCCTGGGAACAGACGCGAATGCTATTTGCACTGTATATGGCCAGAAAAGCACAAGTGTGCTGTTCTTAGCCTGAATGAACACTTGCTGCTAGAACTTGAATCTCAACGTGATTCAACTCCGTTTAGGAAGTTTAATTGAACCCTAGTGTGCCATGCCAGAAAAACACTCTGTTTTAGAGAAAACAGCATTCTTTCACTCTACTGTGTTTCCTATAGGGCACGTACAGTGAGCTAGCTCAGAACAAAAGAACTGTGCTTCCTACACAAACGGGGCATATCTAGTTCAACTCAGTATTGGAAACTGAGTAAAACAGGAGCTTCTCTTCAGTCCAATACACTGTACTGGCTGGGAACAGACGCGAATGCTATTTGCACTGTATATGGCCAGAAAAGCACAAGTGTGCTGTTCTTAGCCTGAATGAACACTTGCTGCTAGAACTTGAATCTCAACGTGATTCAACTCCGTTTAGGAAGTTTAATTGAACCCTAGTGTGCCATGCAAGAAAAACACTCTGTTTTAGAGAAAACAGCATTCTTTCACTCTACTGTGTTTCCAATAGGGCACGTACAGTGAGCTAGCTCAGAACAAAAGAACTGTGCTTCCTACACAAACGGGGCATATCTAGTTCAACTCAGTATTGGAAACTGAGTAAAACAGGAGCTTCTCTTCAGTCCAATACACTGTACTGGCTGGGAACAGACGCGAATGCTATTTGCACTGTATATGGCCAGAAGAGCACAAGTGTGCTGTTCTTAGCATGAATGAACACTTGCTGCTAGAACTTGAATCTCAACGTGATTCAACTCCGTTTAGGAAGTTTAATTGAACCCTAGTGTGCCATGCAAGAAAAACACTCTGTTTTAGAGAAAACAGCATTCTTTCACTCTACTGTGTTTCCAATAGGGCACGTACAGTGAGCTAGCTCAGAACAATGAACTGTGCTTCCTACACAAACGGGGCATATCTAGTTCAACTCAGTATTGGAAACTGAGTAAAACAGGAGCTTCTCTTCAGTCCAATACACTGTACTGGCTGGGAACAGACGCGAATGCTATTTGCACTGTATATGGCCAGAAGAGCACAAGTGTGCTGTTCTTAGCCTGAATGAACACTTGCTGCTAGAACTTGAATCTCAACGTGATTCAACTCCGTTTAGGAAGTTTAATTGAACCCTAGTGTGCCATGCCAGAAAAACACTCTGTTTTAGAGAAAACAGCATTCTTTCACTCTACTGTGTTTCCTATAGGGCACGTACAGTGAGCTAGCTCAGAACAAAAGAACTGTGCTTCCTACACAAACGGGGCATATCTAGTTCAACTCAGTATTGGAAACTGAGTAAAACAGGAGCTTCTCTTCAGTCCAATACACTGTACTGGCTGGGAACAGACGCGAATGCTATTTGCACTGTATATGGCCAGAAAAGCACAAGTGTGCTGTTCTTAGCCTGAATGAACACTTGCTGCTAGAACTTGAATCTCAACGTGATTCAACTCCGTTTAGGAAGTTTAATTGAACCCTAGTGTGCCATGCAAGAAAAACACTCTGTTTTAGAGAAAACAGCATTCTTTCACTCTACTGTGTTTCCTATAGGGCACGTACAGTGAGCTAGCTCAGGACAAAAGAACTGTGCTTCCTACACAAACGGGGCATATCTAGTTCAACTCAGTATTGGAAACTGAGTAAAACAGGAGCTTCTCTTCAGTCCAATACACTGTAGTGGCTGGGAACAGACGCGAATGCTATTTGCACTGTATATGGCCAGAAAAGCACAAGTGTGCTGTTCTTAGCCTGAATGAACACTTGCTGCTAGAACTTGAATCTCAACGTGATTCAACTCCGTTTAGGAAGTTTAATTGAACACTAGTGTGCCATGCCAGAAAAACACTCTGTTTTAGAGAAAACAGCATTCTTTCACTCTACTGTGTTTCCTATAGGGCACGTACAGTGAGCTAGCTCAGAACAAAAGAACTGTGCTTCCTACACAAACGGGGCATATCTAGTTCAACTCAGTATTGGAAACTGAGTAAAACAGGAGCTTCTCTTCAGTCCAATACACTGTACTGGCTGGGAACAGACGCGAATGCTATTTGCACTGTATATGGCCAGAAAAGCACAAGTGTGCTGTTCTTAGCCTGAATGAACACTTGCTGCTAGAACTTGAATCTCAACGTGATTCAACTCCGTTTAGGAAGTTTAATTGAACGCTAGTGTGCCATGCAAGAAAAACACTCTGTTTTAGAGAAAACAGCATTCTTTCACTCTACTGTGTTTCCAATAGGGCACGTACAGTGAGCTAGCTCAGAACAAAAGAACTGTGCTTCCTACACAAACGGGGCATATCTAGTTCAACTCAGTATTGGAAACTGAGTAAAACAGGAGCTTCTCTTCAGTCCAATACACTGTACTGGCTGGGAACAGACGCGAATGCTATTTGCACTGTATATGGCCAGAAGAGCACAAGTGTGCTGTTCTTAGCCTGAATGAACACTTGCTGCTAGAACTTGAATCTCAACGTGATTCAACTCCGTTTAGGAAGTTTAATTGAACCCTAGTGTGCCATGCAAGAAAAACACTCTGTTTTAGAGAAAACAGCATTCTTTCACTCTACTGTGTTTCCTATAGGGCACGTACAGTGAGCTAGCTCAGAACAAAAGAACTGTGCTTCCTACACAAACGGGGCATATCTAGTTCAACTCAGTATTGGAAACTGAGTAAAACAGGAGCTTCTCTTCAGTCCAATACACTGTAGTGGCTGGGAACAGACGCGAATGCTATTTGCACTGTATATGGCCAGAAAAGCACAAGTGTGCTGTTCTTAGCCTGAATGAACACTTGCTGCTAGAACTTGAATCTCAACGTGATTCAACTCCGTTTAGGAAGTTTAATTGAACCCTAGTGTGCCATGCCAGAAAAACACTCTGTTTTAGAGAAAACAGCATTCTTTCACTCTACTGTGTTTCCTATAGGGCACGTACAGTGAGCTAGCTCAGAACAAAAGAACTGTGCTTCCTACACAAACGGGGCATATCTAGTTCAACTCAGTATTGGAAACTGAGTAAAACAGGAGCTTCTCTTCAGTCCAATACACTGTACTGGCTGGGAACAGACGCGAATGCTATTTGCACTGTATATGGCCAGAAGAGCACAAGTGTGCTGTTCTTAGCATGAATGAACACTTGCTGCTAGAACTTGAATCTCAACGTGATTCAACTCCGTTTAGGAAGTTTAATTGAACCCTAGTGTGCCATGCAAGAAAAACACTCTGTTTTAGAGAAAACAGCATTCTTTCACTCTACTGTGTTTCCTATAGGGCACGTACAGTGAGCTAGCTCAGAACAAAAGAACTGTGCTTCCTACACAAACGGGGCATATCTAGTTCAACTCAGTATTGGAAACTGAGTAAAACAGGAGCTTCTCTTCAGTCCAATACACTGTAGTGGCTGGGAACAGACGCGAATGCTATTTGCACTGTATATGGCCAGAAAAGCACAAGTGTGCTGTTCTTAGCCTGAATGAACACTTGCTGCTAGAACTTGAATCTCAACGTGATTCAACTCCGTTTAGGAAGTTTAATTGAACCCTAGTGTGCCATGCCAGAAAAACACTCTGTTTTAGAGAAAACAGCATTCTTTCACTCTACTGTGTTTCCTATAGGGCACGTACAGTGAGCTAGCTCAGAACAAAAGAACTGTGCTTCCTACACAAACGGGGCATATCTAGTTCAACTCAGTATTGGAAACTGAGTAAAACAGGAGCTTCTCTTCAGTCCAATACACTGTACTGGCTGGGAACAGACGCGAATGCTATTTGCACTGTATATGGCCAGAAAAGCACAAGTGTGCTGTTCTTAGCCTGAATGAACACGTGCTGCTAGAACTTGAATCTCAACGTGATTCAACTCCGTTTAGGAAGTTTAATTGAACCCTAGTGTGCCATGCAAGAAAAACACTCTGTTTTAGAGAAAACAGCATTCTTTCACTCTACTGTGTTTCCTATAGGGCACGTACAGTGAGCTAGCTCAGGACAAAAGAACTGTGCTTCCTACACAAACGGGGCATATCTAGTTCAACTCAGTATTGGAAACTGAGTAAAACAGGAGCTTCTCTTCAGTCCAATACACTGTAGTGGCTGGGAACAGACGCGAATGCTATTTGCACTGTATATGGCCAGAAAAGCACAAGTGTGCTGTTCTTAGCCTGAATGAACACTTGCTGCTAGAACTTGAATCTCAACGTGATTCAACTCCGTTTAGGAAGTTTAATTGAACCCTAGTGTGCCATGCCAGAAAAACACTCTGTTTTAGAGAAAACAGCATTCTTTCACTCTACTGTGTTTCCTATAGGGCACGTACAGTGAGCTAGCTCAGAACAAAAGAACTGTGCTTCCTACACAAACGGGGCATATCTAGTTCAACTCAGTATTGGAAACTGAGTAAAACAGGAGCTTCTCTTCAGTCCAATACACTGTACTGGCTGGGAACAGACGCGAATGCTATTTGCACTGTATATGGCCAGAAAAGCACAAGTGTGCTGTTCTTAGCCTGAATGAACACTTGCTGCTAGAACTTGAATCTCAACGTGATTCAACTCCGTTTAGGAAGTTTAATTGAACCCTAGTGTGCCATGCAAGAAAAACACTCTGTTTTAGAGAAAACAGCATTCTTTCACTCTACTGTGTTTCCAATAGGGCACGTACAGTGAGCTAGCTCAGAACAAAAGAACTGTGCTTCCTACACAAACGGGGCATATCTAGTTCAACTCAGTATTGGAAACTGAGTAAAACAGGAGCTTCTCTTCAGTCCAATACACTGTACTGGCTGGGAACAGACGCGAATGCTATTTGCACTGTATATGGCCAGAAGAGCACAAGTGTGCTGTTCTTAGCCTGAATGAACACTTGCTGCTAGAACTTGAATCTCAACGTGATTCAACTCCGTTTAGGAAGTTTAATTGAACCCTAGTGTGCCATGCAAGAAAAACACTCTGTTTTAGAGAAAACAGCATTCTTTCACTCTACTGTGTTTCCTATAGGGCACGTACAGTGAGCTAGCTCAGAACAAAAGAACTGTGCTTCCTACACAAACGGGGCATATCTAGTTCAACTCAGTATTGGAAACTGAGTAAAACAGGAGCTTCTCTTCAGTCCAATACACTGTAGTGGCTGGGAACAGACGCGAATGCTATTTGCACTGTATATGGCCAGAAAAGCACAAGTGTGCTGTTCTTAGCCTGAATGAACACTTGCTGCTAGAACTTGAATCTCAACGTGATTCAACTCCGTTTAGGAAGTTTAATTGAACCCTAGTGTGCCATGCCAGAAAAACACTCTGTTTTAGAGAAAACAGCATTCTTTCACTCTACTGTGTTTCCTATAGGGCACGTACAGTGAGCTAGCTCAGAACAAAAGAACTGTGCTTCCTACACAAACGGGGCATATCTAGTTCAACTCAGTATTGGAAACTGAGTAAAACAGGAGCTTCTCTTCAGTCCAATACACTGTACTGGCTGGGAACAGACGCGAATGCTATTTGCACTGTATATGGCCAGAAGAGCACAAGTGTGCTGTTCTTAGCATGAATGAACACTTGCTGCTAGAACTTGAATCTCAACGTGATTCAACTCCGTTTAGGAAGTTTAATTGAACCCTAGTGTGCCATGCAAGAAAAACACTCTGTTTTAGAGAAAACAGCATTCTTTCACTCTACTGTGTTTCCTATAGGGCACGTACAGTGAGCTAGCTCAGAACAAAAGAACTGTGCTTCCTACACAAACGGGGCATATCTAGTTCAACTCAGTATTGGAAACTGAGTAAAACAGGAGCTTCTCTTCAGTCCAATACACTGTAGTGGCTGGGAACAGACGCGAATGCTATTTGCACTGTATATGGCCAGAAAAGCACAAGTGTGCTGTTCTTAGCCTGAATGAACACTTGCTGCTAGAACTTGAATCTCAACGTGATTCAACTCCGTTTAGGAAGTTTAATTGAACCCTAGTGTGCCATGCCAGAAAAACACTCTGTTTTAGAGAAAACAGCATTCTTTCACTCTACTGTGTTTCCTATAGGGCACGTACAGTGAGCTAGCTCAGAACAAAAGAACTGTGCTTCCTACACAAACGGGGCATATCTAGTTCAACTCAGTATTGGAAACTGAGTAAAACAGGAGCTTCTCTTCAGTCCAATACACTGTACTGGCTGGGAACAGACGCGAATGCTATTTGCACTGTATATGGCCAGAAAAGCACAAGTGTGCTGTTCTTAGCCTGAATGAACACTTGCTGCTAGAACTTGAATCTCAACGTGATTCAACTCCGTTTAGGAAGTTTAATTGAACCCTAGTGTGCCATGCAAGAAAAACACTCTGTTTTAGAGAAAACAGCATTCTTTCACTCTACTGTGTTTCCAATAGGGCACGTACAGTGAGCTAGCTCAGAACAAAAGAACTGTGCTTCCTACACAAACGGGGCATATCTAGTTCAACTCAGTGTTGGAAACTGAGTAAAACAGGAGCTTCTCTTCAGTCCAATACACTGTACTGGCTGGGAACAGACGCGAATGCTATTTGCACTGTATAATGCCAGAAGAGCACAAGTGTGCTGTTCTTAGCATGAATGAACACTTGCTGCTAGAACTTGAATCTCAACGTGATTCAACTCCGTTTAGGAAGTTTAATTGAACCCTAGTGTGCCATGCAAGAAAAACACTCTGTTTTAGAGAAAACAGCATTCTTTCACTCTACTGTGTTTCCTATAGGGCACGTACAGTGAGCTAGCTCAGAACAAAAGAACTGTGCTTCCTACACAAACGGGGCATATCTAGTTCAACTCAGTATTGGAAACTGAGTAAAACAGGAGCTTCTCTTCAGTCCAATACACTGTACTGCCTGGGAACAGACACGAATGCTATTTGCACTGTATATGGCCAGAAAAGCACAAGTGTGCTGTTCTTAGCCTTAATGAACACTTGCTGCTAGAATTTGAATCTCAACGTGATTCAACTCCGTTTAGGAAGTTTAATTGAACCCTGGTGTGCCATGCAAGAAAAACACTCTGTTTTAGAGAAAACAGCATTCTTTCACTCTACTGTGTTTCCTATAGGGCACGTACAGTGAGCTAGCTCAGAACAAAAGAACTGTGCTTCCTACACAAACGGGGCATATCTAGTTCAACTCAGTATTGGAAACTGAGTAAAACAGGAGCTTCTCTTCAGTCCAATACACTGTACTGCCTGGGAACAGACGCGAATGCTATTTGCACTGTATATGGCCAGAAGAGCACAAGTGTGATGTTCTTAGCCTGAATGAACACTTGCTGCTAGAACTTGAATCTCAACGTGATTCAACTCCGTTTAGGAAGTTTAATTGAACCCTAGTGTGCCATGCAAGAAAAACACTCTGTTTTAGAGAAAACAGCATTCTTTCACTCTACAGTGTTTCCTATAGGGCACGTACAGTGAGCTAGCTCAGAACAAAAGAACTGTGCTTCCTACACAAACGGGGCATATCTAGTTCAACTCAGTATTGGAAACTGAGTAAAACAGGAGCTTCTCTTCAGTCCAATACACTGTACTGGCTGGGAACAGACGCGAATGCTATTTGCACTGTATATGGCCAGAAAAGCACAAGTGTGCTGTTCTTAGCCTGAATGAACACTTGCTGCTAGAACTTGAATCTCAACGTGATTCAACTCCGTTTAGGAAGTTTAATTGAACCCTGGTGTGCCATGCAAGAAAAACACTCTGTTTTAGAGAAAACAGCATTCTTTCACTCTACTGTGTTTCCTATAGGGCACGTACAGTGAGCTAGCTCAGAACAAAAGAACTGTGCTTCCTACACAAACGGGGCATATCTAGTTCAACTCAGTATTGGAAACTGAGTTAAACAGGAGCTTCTCTTCAGTCCAATACACTGTACTGGCTGGGAACAGACGCGAATGCTATTTGCACTGTATATGGCCAGAAAAGCACAAGTGTGCTGTTCTTAGCCTGAATGAACACTTGCTGCTAGAACTTGAATCTCAACGTGATTCAACTCCGTTTAGGAAGTTTAATTGAACCCTAGTGTGCCATGCAAGAAAAACACTCTGTTTTAGAGAAAACAGCATTCTTTCACTCTACTGTGTTTCCTATAGGGCACGTACAGTGAGCTAGCTCAGGACAAAAGAACTGTGCTTCCTACACAAACGGGGCATATCTAGTTCAACTCAGTATTGGAAACTGAGTAAAACAGGAGCTTCTCTTCAGTCCAATACACTGTACTGGCTGGGAACAGACGCGAATGCTATTTGCACTGTATATGGCCAGAAAAGCACAAGTGTGCTGTTCTTAGCCTGAATGAACACTTGCTGCTAGAACTTGAATCTCAACGTGATTCAACTCCCTTTAGGAAGTTTAATTGAACCCTAGTGTGCCATGCAAGAAAAACACTCTGTTTTAGAGAAAACAGCATTCTTTCACTCTACTGTGTTTCCTATAGGGCACGTACAGTGAGCTAGCTCAGAACAAAAGAACTGTGCTTCCTACACAAACGGGGCATATCTAGTTCAACTCAGTATTGGAAACTGAGTAAAACAGGAGCTTCTCTTCAGTCCAATACACTGTACTGGCTGGGAACAGACGCGAATGCTATTTGCACTGTATATGGCCAGAAAAGCACAAGTGTGCTGTTCTTAGCCTGAATGAACACTTGCTGCTAGAACTTGAATCTCAACGTGATACAACTCCGTTTAGGAAGTTTAATTGAACCCTAGTGTGCCATGCAAGAAAAACACTCTGTTTTAGAGAAAACAGCATTCTTTCACTCTACTGTGTTTCCTATAGGGCACGTACAGTGAGCTAGCTCAGGACAAAAGAACTGTGCTTCCTACACAAACGGGGCATATCTAGTTCAACTCAGTATTGGAAACTGAGTAAAACAGGAGCTTCTCTTCAGTCCAATACACTGTACTGGCTGGGAACAGACGCGAATGCTATTTGCACTGTATATGGCCAGAAAAGCACAAGTGTGCTGTTCTTAGCCTGAATGAACACTTGCTGCTAGAACTTGAATCTCAACGTGATTCAACTCCGTTTAGGAAGTTTAATTGAACCCTAGTGTGCCATGCAAGAAAAACACTCTGTTTTAGAGAAAACAGCATTCTTTCACTCTACTGTGTTTCCTATAGGGCACGTACAGTGAGCTAGCTCAGAACAAAAGAACTGTGCTTCCTACACAAACGGGGCATATCTAGTTCAACTCAGTATTGGAAACTGAGTAAAACAGGAGCTTCTCTTCAGTCCAATACACTGTAGTGGCTGGGAATAGACGCGAATGCTATTTGCACTGTATATGGCCAGAAAAGCACAAGTGTGCTGTTCTTAGCCTGAATGAACACTTGCTGCTAGAACTTGAATCTCAACGTGATTCAACTCCGTTTAGGAAGTTTAATTGAACCCTAGTGTGCCATGCAAGAAAAACACTCTGTTTTAGAGAAAACAGCATTCTTTCACTCTACTGTGTTTCCTATAGGGCACGTACAGTGAGCTAGCTCAGGACAAAAGAACTGTGCTTCCTACACAAACGGGGCATATCTAGTTCAACTCAGTATTGGAAACTGAGTAAAACAGGAGCTTCTCTTCAGTCCAATACACTGTAGTGGCTGGGAACAGACGCGAATGCTATTTGCACTGTATATGGCCAGAAAAGCACAAGTGTGCTGTTCTTAGCCTGAATGAACACTTGCTGCTAGAACTTGAATCTCAACGTGATTCAACTCCGTTTAGGAAGTTTAATTGAACCCTAGTGTGCCATGCCAGAAAAACACTCTGTTTTAGAGAAAACAGCATTCTTTCACTCTACTGTGTTTCCTATAGGGCACGTACAGTGAGCTAGCTCATAACAAAAGAACTGTGCTTCCTACACAAACGGGGCATATCTAGTTCAACTCAGTATTGGAAACTGAGTAAAACAGGAGCTTCTCTTCAGTCCAATACACTGTACTGGCTGGGAACAGACGCGAATGCTATTTGCACTGTATATGGCCAGAAAAGCACAAGTGTGCTGTTCTTAGCCTGAATGAACACTTGCTGCTAGAACTTGAATCTCAACGTGATTCAACTCCGTTTAGGAAGTTTAATTGAACCCTAGTGTGCCATGCAAGAAAAACACTCTGTTTTAGAGAAAACAGCATTCTTTCACTCTACTGTGTTTCCAATAGGGCACGTACAGTGAGCTAGCTCAGAACAAAAGAACTGTGCTTCCTACACAAACGGGGCATATCTAGTTCAACTCAGTATTGGAAACTGAGTAAAACAGGAGCTTCTCTTCAGTCCAATACACTGTACTGGCTGGGAACAGACGCGAATGCTATTTGCACTGTATATGGCCAGAAGAGCACAAGTGTGCTGTTCTTAGCCTGAATGAACACTTGCTGCTAGAACTTGAATCTCAACGTGATTCAACTCCGTTTAGGAAGTTTAATTGAACCCTAGTGTGCCATGCAAGAAAAACACTCTGTTTTAGAGAAAACAGCATTCTTTCACTCTACTGTGTTTCCTATAGGGCACGTACAGTGAGCTAGCTCAGAACAAAAGAACTGTGCTTCCTACACAAACGGGGCATATCTAGTTCAACTCAGTATTGGAAACTGAGTAAAACAGGAGCTTCTCTTCAGTCCAATACACTGTAGTGGCTGGGAACAGACGCGAATGCTATTTGCACTGTATATGGTAGAAAAGCACAAGTGTGCTGTTCTTAGCCTGAATGAACACTTGCTGCTAGAACTTGAATCTCAACGTGATTCAACTCCGTTTAGGAAGTTTAATTGAACCCTAGTGTGCCATGCCAGAAAAACACTCTGTTTTAGAGAAAACAGCATTCTTTCACTCTACTGTGTTTCCTATAGGGCACGTACAGTGAGCTAGCTCAGAACAAAAGAACTGTGCTTCCTACACAAACGGGGCATATCTAGTTCAACTCAGTATTGGAAACTGAGTAAAACAGGAGCTTCTCTTCAGTCCAATACACTGTACTGGCTGGGAACAGACGCGAATGCTATTTGCACTGTATATGGCCAGAAGAGCACAAGTGTGCTGTTCTTAGCATGAATGAACACTTGCTGCTAGAACTTGAATCTCAACGTGATTCAACTCCGTTTAGGAAGTTTAATTGAACCCTAGTGTGCCATGCAAGAAAAACACTCTGTTTTAGAGAAAACAGCATTCTTTCACTCTACTGTGTTTCCTATAGGGCACGTACAGTGAGCTAGCTCAGAACAAAAGAACTGTGCTTCCTACACAAACGGGGCATATCTAGTTCAACTCAGTATTGGAAACTGAGTAAAACAGGAGCTTCTCTTCAGTCCAATACACTGTACTGGCTGGGAACAGACGCGAATGCTATTTGCACTGTATATGGCCAGAAAAGCACAAGTGTGCTGTTCTTAGCCTGAATGAACACTTGCTGCTAGAACTTGAATCTCAACGTGATTCAACTCCGTTTAGGAAGTTTAATTGAACCCTAGTGTGCCATGCCAGAAAAACACTCTGTTTTAGAGAAAACAGCATTCTTTCACTCTACTGTGTTTCCTATAGGGCACGTACAGTGAGCTAGCTCAGAACAAAAGAACTGTGCTTCCTACACAAACGGGGCATATCTAGTTCAACTCAGTATTGGAAACTGAGTAAAACAGGAGCTTCTCTTCAGTCCAATACACTGTACTGGCTGGGAACAGACGCGAATGCTATTTGCACTGTATATGGCCAGAAAAGCACAAGTGTGCTGTTCTTAGCCTGAATGAACACTTGCTGCTAGAACTTGAATCTCAACGTGATTCAACTCCGTTTAGGAAGTTTAATTGAACCCTAGTGTGCCATGCAAGAAAAACACTCTGTTTTAGAGAAAACAGCATTCTTTCACTCTACTGTGTTTCCAATAGGGCACGTACAGTGAGCTAGCTCAGAACAAAAGAACTGTGCTTCCTACACAAACGGGGCATATCTAGTTCAACTCAGTATTGGAAACTGAGTAAAACAGGAGCTTCTCTTCAGTCCAATACACTGTACTGGCTGGGAACAGACGCGAATGCTATTTGCACTGTATAATGCCAGAAGAGCACAAGTGTGCTGTTCTTAGCATGAATGAACACTTGCTGCTAGAACTTGAATCTCAACGTGATTCAACTCCGTTTAGGAACTTTAATTGAACCCTAGTGTGCCATGCAAGAAAAACACTCTGTTTTAGAGAAAACAGCATTCTTTCACTCTACTGTGTTTCCTATAGGGCACGTACAGTGAGCTAGCTCAGAACAAAAGAACTGTGCTTCCTACACAAACGGGGCATATCTAGTTCAACTCAGTATTGGAAACTGAGTAAAACAGGAGCTTCTCTTCAGTCCAATACACTGTACTGCCTGGGAACAGACACGAATGCTATTTGCACTGTATATGGCCAGAAAAGCACAAGTGTGCTGTTCTTAGCCTGAATGAACACTTGCTGCTAGAATTTGAATCTCAACGTGATTCAACTCCGTTTAGGAAGTTTAATTGAACCCTAGTGTGCCATGCCAGAAAAACACTCTGTTTTAGAGAAAACAGCATTCTTTCACTCTACTGTGTTTCCTATAGGGCACGTACAGTGAGCTAGCTCAGAACAAAAGAACTGTGCTTCCTACACAAACGGGGCATATCTAGTTCAACTCAGTATTGGAAACTGAGTAAAACAGGAGCTTCTCTTCAGTCCAATACACTGTACTGGCTGGGAACAGACGCGAATGCTATTTGCACTGTATATGGCCAGAAAAGCACAAGTGTGCTGTTCTTAGCCTGAATGAACACTTGCTGCTAGAACTTGAATCTCAACGTGATTCAACTCCGTTTAGGAAGTTTAATTGAACCCTAGTGTGCCATGCAAGAAAAACACTCTGTTTTAGAGAAAACAGCATTCTTTCACTCTACTGTGTTTCCAATAGGGCACGTACAGTGAGCTAGCTCAGAACAAAAGAACTGTGCTTCCTACACAAACGGGGCATATCTAGTTCAACTCAGTATTGGAAACTGAGTAAAACAGGAGCTTCTCTTCAGTCCAATACACTGTACTGGCTGGGAACAGACGCGAATGCTATTTGCACTGTATATGGCCAGAAGAGCACAAGTGTGCTGTTCTTAGCATGAATGAACACTTGCTGCTAGAACTTGAATCTCAACGTGATTCAACTCCGTTTAGGAAGTTTAATTGAACCCTAGTGTGCCATGCAAGAAAAACACTCTGTTTTAGAGAAAACAGCATTCTTTCACTCTACTGTGTTTCCTATAGGGCACGTACAGTGAGCTAGCTCAGAACAAAAGAACTGTGCTTCCTACACAAACGGGGCATATCTAGTTCAACTCAGTATTGGAAACTGAGTAAAACAGGAGCTTCTCTTCAGTCCAATACACTGTACTGCCTGGGAACAGACGCGAATGCTATTTGCACTGTATATGGCCAGAAGAGCACAAGTGTGATGTTCTTAGCCTGAATGAACACTTGCTGCTAGAACTTGAATCTCAACGTGATTCAACTCCGTTTAGGAAGTTTAATTGAACCCTAGTGTGCCATGCAAGAAAAACACTCTGTTTTAGAGAAAACAGCATTCTTTCACTCTACAGTGTTTCCTATAGGGCACGTACAGTGAGCTAGCTCAGAACAAAAGAACTGTGCTTCCTACACAAACGGGGCATATCTAGTTCAACTCAGTATTGGAAACTGAGTAAAACAGGAGCTTCTCTTCAGTCCAATACACTGTACTGGCTGGGAACAGACGCGAATGCTATTTGCACTGTATATGGCCAGAAAAGCACAAGTGTGCTGTTCTTAGCCTGAATGAACACTTGCTGCTAGAACTTGAATCTCAACGTGATACAACTCCGTTTAGGAAGTTTAATTGAACCCTAGTGTGCCATGCAAGAAAAACACTCTGTTTTAGAGAAAACAGCATTCTTTCACTCTACTGTGTTTCCTATAAGGCACGTACAGTGAGCTAGCTCAGAACAAAAGAACTGTGCTTGCTACACAAACGGGGCATATCTAGTTCAACTCAGTATTGGAAACTGAGTAAAACAGGAGCTTCTCTTCAGTCCAATACACTGTACTGGCTGGGAACAGACATGAATGCTATTTGCACTGTATATGGCCAGAAAAGCACAAGTGTGCTGTTCTTAGCCTGAATGAACACTTGCTGCTAGAACTTGAATCTCAACGTGATTCAACTCCGTTTAGGAAGTTTAATTGAACCCTGGTGTGCCATGCAAGAAAAACACTCTGTTTTAGAGAAAACAGCATTCTTTCACTCTACTGTGTTTCCTATAGGGCCAGTACAGTGAGCTAGCACAGAACAAGGGAACTGTGCTTCCTACACAAACGGGGCATATCTAGTTCAACTCAGTATTGGAAACTGAGTAAAACAGGAGCTTCTCTTCAGTCCAATACACTGTACTGGCTGGGAACAGACGCGAATGCTATTTGCAATGTATATGGCCAGAAAAGCACAAGTGTGCTGTTCTTAGCCTGAATGAACACTTGCTGCTAGAACTTGAATCTCAACGTGATTCAACTCCTTTTAGGAAGTTTAATTGAACCCTAGTGTGCCATGCAAGAAAAACACTCTGTTTTAGAGAAAACAGCATTCTTTCACTCTACTGTGTTTCCTATAGGGCACGTACAGTGAGCTAGCTCAGAACAAAAGAACTGTGCTTCCTACACAAACGGGGCATATCTAGTTCAACTCAGTATTGGAAACTGAGTAAAACAGGAGCTTCTCTTCAGTCCAATACACTGTACTGGCTGGGAACAGACGCGAATGCTATTTGCACTGTATATGGCCAGAAGAGCACAAGTGTGCTGTTCTTAGCCTGAATGAACACTTGCTGCTAGAACTTGAATCTCAACGTGATTCAACTCCGTTTAGGAAGTTTAATTGAACCCTAGTGTGCCATGCAAGAAAAACACTCTGTTTTAGAGAAAACAGCATTCTTTCACTCTACTGTGTTTCCTATAGGGCACGTACAGTGAGCTAGCTCAGAACAAAAGAACTGTGCTTCCTACACAAACGGGGCATATCTAGTTCAACTCAGTATTGGAAACTGAGTAAAACAGGAGCTTCTCTTCAGTCCAATACACTGTACTGGCTGGGAACAGACGCGAATGCTATTTGCACTGTATATGGCCAGAAAAGCACAAGTGTGCTGTTCTTAGCCTGAATGAACACTTGCTGCTAGAACTTGAATCTCAACGTGATTCAACTCCGTTTAGGAAGTTTAATTGAACCCTAGTGTGCCATGCAAGAAAAACACTCTGTTTTAGAGAAAACAGCATTCTTTCACTCTACTGTGTTTCCTATAGGGCACGTACAGTGAGCTAGCTCAGAACAAAAGAACTGTGCTTGCTACACAAACGGGGCATATCTAGTTCAACTCAGTATTGGAAACTGAGTAAAACAGGAGCTTCTCTTCAGTCCAATACACTGTACTGGCTGGGAACAGACACGAATGCTATTTGCACTGTATATGGCCAGAAAAGCACAAGTGTGCTGTTCTTAGCCTGAATGAACACGTGCTGCTAGAACTTGAATCTCAACGTGATTCAACTCCGTTTAGGAAGTTTAATTGAACCCTGGTGTGCCATGCAAGAAAAACACTCTGTTTTAGAGAAAACAGCATTCTTTCACTCTACTGTGTTTCCTATAGGGCCAGTACAGTGAGCTAGCACAGAACAAGGGAACTGTGCTTCCTACACAAACGGGGCATATCTAGTTCAACTCAGTATTGGAAACTGAGTAAAACAGGAGCTTCTCTTCAGTCCAATACATTGTACTGGCTGGGAACAGACGCGAATGCTATTTGCAATGTATATGGCCAGAAAAGCACAAGTGTGCTGTTCTTAGCCTGAATGAACACTTGCTGCTAGAACTTGAATCTCAACGTGATTCAACTCCTTTTAGGAAGTTTAATTGAACCCTAGTGTGCCATGCAAGAAAAACACTCTGTTTTAGAGAAAACAGCATTCTTTCACTCTACTGTGTTTCCTATAGGGCACGTACAGTGAGCTAGCTCAGAACAAAAGAACTGTGCTTCCTACACAAACGGGGCATATCTAGTTCAACTCAGTATTGGAAACTGAGTAAAACAGGAGCTTCTCTTCAGTCCAATACACTGTACTGGCTGGGAACAGACGCGAATGCTATTTGCACTGTATATGGCCAGAAGAGCACAAGTGTGCTGTTCTTAGCCTGAATGAACACTTGCTGCTAGAACTTGAATCTCAACGTGATTCAACTCCGTTTAGGAAGTTTAATTGAACCCTAGTGTGCCATGCAAGAAAAACACTCTGTTTTAGAGAAAACAGCATTCTTTCACTCTACTGTGTTTCCTATAGGGCACGTACAGTGAGCTAGCTCAGAACAAAAGAACTGTGCTTCCTACACAAACGGGGCATATCTAGTTCAACTCAGTATTTGAAACTGAGTAAAACAGGAGCTTCTCTTCAGTCCAATACACTGTACTGGCTGGGAACAGACACGAATGCTATTTGCACTGTATATGGCCAGAAAAGCACAAGTGTGCTGTTCTTAGCCTGAATGAACACTTGCTGCTAGAACTTGAAACTCAACGTGATTCAACTTCCTTTAAGAAGTTTAATTGAACCCTGGTGTGCCATGCAAGAAAAACACTCTGTTTTAGAGAAAACAGCATTCTTTCACTCTACTGTGTTTCCTATAGGGCCAGTACAGTGAGCTAGCACAGTCAAGGGAACTGTGCTTCCTACACAAACGGGGCATATCTAGTTCAACTCAGTATTGGAAACTGAGTAAAACAGGAGCTTCTCTTCAGTCCAATACACTGTACTGGCTGGGAACAGACACGAATGCTATTTGCACTGTATATGGCCAGAAAAGCACAAGTGTCCTGTTCTTAGCCTGAATGAACACTTGCTGCTAGAACTTGAATCTCAACGTGATTCAACTCCCTTTAAGAAGTTTAATTGAACCCTGGTGTGCCATGCAAGAAAAACACTCTGTTTTAGAGAAAACAGCATTCCTT